>NW_024580667.1:31502553-31543395 GCF_017639235.1 Corvus kubaryi | reverse complement strand
CCGGCACTCCGCCACCGGCTCGGCGCCAGCCGCCGGTGCCCGCCGGGTCGCTGGCGGCGGCGGCGGCGGGGGCGGCGGCGGGGCCGCGGGATCCGTCCGCGCTCGCTGCCCCCGTGTAGTTCTCGAGTCGTCTGTCCTCGGCGGCGGTCCGCGGGTGACATGCAGTCCCTCATCTCTCCGGTGACCAAGGCTATCCTGGTGGCTTTGTTCATCTTCGCCATCCTGCTGATCCTCTACGTGATTCTGTGGTACATCTGCCGCGATGTGGATTGCGACCATGGGATCTGAGCGGCGCCGCGGGGCCAGGGCTTAGGAGCCGGGATTCACCCCGCGGGGCCGGGAGCGGCAGCGGCAGCGGGAGCTCCTCCGGGCGGCAGCCGCCGCCACCGCGGCCGAGCAGAGGAAGAGAAGGGGAAGGAAAGAAAAGAGGAAAAAAAAGAAAAAAAAAAAAAGCGAACGAAGGACCAAGCCGAAAGAGCCCGGAGGACAACTGCGATCAAGAAACCAACCTGAGCTTGACCTTCAGAGACCAGGGTGACCCGGTGAGTCTCCGCTCTCCGCGGCGCGGGGGATGCGCGGGTGCGGCGGGGCTGCCTCCCTCCCTCCCGCTCCGCTGCCCTCCCCTCGCACACACAAACACACACGCACTCGCACACGCACGCACATGGATGTGGCACAGGCGCTCCATACACACGCCGCGTACACACACACTAGTGGATGTGCGTGCCTGAGTGCCTGCTGCACGCAGGCATGAGTGTCCCTTGGGGACATGCAGGACCTGTCCTGCTGGCCGGGATAAATTTTGCCTGCCCCCGTCCCCGTGTCCCCCCGCTTTAAATTTTTCGAGGTGACAACGCGCAAAAGGCAGCGCGCCCGCGGGAGCGGCCGGGCGCGGGTGCCGGTGCGGGTGCCGGAGGGCGGCCGCCGCGCTGCCTTTGCGGCCCCACATTGGTATGCAGGCGGTGGCTGCGCCGCCAGGCAGACCTAAAAGGTGAGCCCAGGGGATGGGGGAAAGTCAATGCTTCATCAGCCCGGGGGCAAATCGGGAAGTTACAGACAATGAAGGAAGGAAAAGACGTCAGGTATCCGGCCAGTGCCAGCAGGCAGACTTCGGTGAGGGGATGTAAAGCAGGATGAGTTTCTCCTTTCTAGGGCCAGGTTGACGGAAGGAAGTGGGGAAGATGACAGAAAAATGTGCATGGGAAGTTCTGGATGGTAGCGCTCTTTGTCTGGTCTCACTGACACTGCATTTCCTATGTCCTACTCTCTCTAAAAGGGTTAACGCTCAAGGGTTATCCCTTACGTGCTGAAGGTGGGCAATTTCAGAAAATGTTGATAAAAAGTACACAATTGATGACCGTGTATGTGCTGACCGTGTTGGGACACAAGAGGGGATGTATCCTGCCCAGCCGTTTTCCCACCTGAGAGAATTTGTTGTTGGCTGTTTCTGCTCTTATTGTTTGGTTGTACTGAATACCCTGTGCTGAAGCAGAGAGACAGCAACACATTGTGTTGAAAGTGGAAAAGACCTGCTGAAAGATAAATGGTCCCAAACACTTGGGCTGTAACTGTTTCTGTCCTTGACAGACAAGCTGTCAGGAATAGGAGCAAACTCTAGCTGCATGCGTTATCCCTGGCGGGATGTATTCGGATGCTGCAGAGTGTGGGTGCGTGTACCCAGTGGGGAATAGGAGAAAAATCAAATTCACATTTAAAGCCGGCGAACAGGGACCTAGCCAACTGCAAAGTGTAATCGTGTGATTCTGGATAATTTGACATTGAGTACTGCTGACCGAAAGCTCACCTCTGCAACAGGGCTCTGTACGTGGAGGAAACTGTTCGGAAGTCGATTCTCTTGCCATTTTGGTTTGTGCTTCTGTTCCGTTTGTATTTCGTAGGGCTCTTCACCTGACTAGTTGATCAAACGTGACATTACCGTTAACACACGCTACTAATGTGATTATAACAGCAGTGACATCAATGTTTCCTTGCCCTGCAACTACAGTAGCAATGCATTTGTTTACTTCCCCATGCACGCTCTGAAATGTCTGTTACTCAACAGCTCTGAACAGCAAGGGAAGAGAGAGGAGGAGGGGGAAACTCTTACACATTTAAAAATGGCTATAGCTCTGTTTCCCTTATGCATATAATTATGTGGAAATAAAACAACCTCCAAGTCCTCTTCATCTTTTTTTTTTTTTCCCCCTCAGTCAGTACACTTGTTTTTACCTAAGTGGCAAAAACCTCTTCACACTTTGATATGTCAGGTTGTGTCACATGTTCCCTTCCAAATTAACAGCAGTGCACATCTTCTGCCCCTCTCCCAGCTGGCTGGAGCTAGTGGGTGAGACAGTTATGGAGGCTTTGCCATTAAGTGTTAATTATTTCACAGTAAACCAAACTGTTATTTATAGCACTGGATGAAATGTGGCAAATTAATGTGGTTTTCAGAAAACTTTAAGTATCAAGAGATATGTGTAGGGGTGATTAAATATCTGAAGCGTTGAGATGACCGAACAGATTTTGTACTACCCATCATAACTGACGTTAATCAGCTTAAAAATTGTAAAAACCATGAAATAGTCCATTCAGTTATTGTCTGATCACTAGTGTTTCCAGCTGGCTCATTATTATTTTAAGCATATTGTTTTTAGGAGACAAGATGTAGAATTTTTTTTAATACCTGGTTTTATTCTAAATAAGGTGAATATATGTATGTGTTTATATATAAATATACAATAAGATTTGTATACACTCAAATGGGTATTTTCTAGCCTGACAGAACTGAAAAATAAGTGGAGCAATGATTATCAGTATTGAATTTGATTTGTAGTTGTAGTCACAGATGTGTTGGCTTTGGTTCGATATTGCATGTATTGTTTATTGTGTGTTAGCAAACGCAAAACCCTAAAGATATAGACCCCACCTTTTCCTATTCCTGTGATGCCTGATAGAAAGGAATGATATCCTGGCCTTGCTCAGCTCCGTGTGGAATTTTGCAGTTGGTTTTGACGGAGTCAGAAATATGCTGGCAGATTAGCATTTGAATTTGTAACAGCATGATGTTATTAAAGTTGAGAGAGATATTAAAACAGTAAAAAGGGTAAATTGGTTACAGTGGAATACCTAGAGACCATATTTTTCTAATTATTTACTTGTTTGCTCTGAAGTTTGGTGATGATTTTATTTCTATTCGGTGTTTGTGCTCATGCCCCAACTCAATTTTAACCAGCTTGCTGTCTTTTAATGTAAGGTAGTGTTTCAAAGGTGAACTCTGAAATATCACCTGTGACTGAGATGCAGTGCATCAGGTAGATATAGATCACCTGTAAGTACTTTTTGCAATAAGACAGGTTGTAACATCGTGAGTAGTGCTTTTGTTTAAGGCAAAGACAACTTGTTACCATGTTCCTACTTAAGCCGAGAAATTTTTACCATATTGCAAAAATTAGTAATTAAGTAATTAAGTTTGAAAGTATGTTTTTAGTCCAAAATCTATTTAATAGGCTGTTCAAAAAATATTGTGTTGAACAATATTTCAAATCTTTGCCTTTTTGTGTGAAAAAGACTCTGAAGTTACCACTGCTTCGTCAGCAGAAGTGTAATGAATTTTATGGATTAATTCCTACTGCAAGGTAGCATGCTATAGCATGGTCCCAGGAATATTGTCACATCAGACTTAAACATGCAGTATGTTTCTGGATAAGTCATTCTTTATGCAGTTCCTAGTCAGGCAAATTCCCTGAAGATTTATTAAATACTGTCTGTAAGTGGCATGAAAGAAGAGTAACTGGGCAATGAACATCACAGATTTGCTTATTTTCTATTTTCTTCCTTATAAAATGGATTAATAAGAATCAGTGTCTTCATGGTATACCCTCTGTGCATCTTATACCATTTCCCTAAAACAGGCTTAAAATGAGCATTGAAGATGATTCCAGCGTAGGAGGGTCTCGCAGAGATGAAAGGTTAGCCGAGGTCCAAGGATGGACAGTGCTGCTTCCTCGAGATGTCCTTGTGTCATGAGTGCTCAGCTGTACTTTTTCCCCTCCAGGTGAGTGTGAAGTAGAGAGCCTTCAGGCTGCTGTAAGGCAGGCCACATAGATCTGCCCTATGCAGCACCAGCCCCATTTGTTGGAGGGCCCAGTCTAGGACCGATTTTCTACTGTCTGTTCTATGCAAGGTGATGATCCTTAGATTGTTGGTAATGTGACAAGCACTTGGCCCCATTTGTGTGTTTATAAACAGCTCAAAGGTGGGATTGTTGGGATTAATTGTACAACTGATGCTATTTCTAACACTTGAAACTGGCAAAGTTTCAAGTGTCAAGTTGTCCTTTAAATGACAAATTTGGGGGCAGCATTAGGGAATACAGAATCACTGTAACAAGTGTATTAAACCTGCAGCATGAGCAGGCCATATCTTGCTTCTTGCCTCGCTAGAATAACAGTCTTGCATTGGTAATGTTAATACAAACTCTGGTGGTGGTGTAAGGGAGTTATAAAGAGCAGGCATATTTGCTCTCCACCTGAAGATCTCGCTCTGCTCCGGGTGCGGATGTGCCATTAGATGCTCGCCTGGCTTCTCCCTCCCTGCTGCATGGCACCGCGTCAGGGCTGCAATTGGACATTCAAACATACAGGAAAGTTCCACTGCCGTTTCTCAACAGATGACTTTTTCCCCAGTTTTTCTTTGATGCATGGTGTTTTCTCCTTCCTTCTAAGCATTAATCCTCTGAACTGTGACTTAGTGCGTAATGCGGTTTGTAGACAAACTGCACGGATTGATTTTCCTGGAGTGGGCTGACCAAATGATGAGTGAATTGGAAAGCAGCACACACTTGCTTGTTTGTTGTTCTGCAATAAGCTAGTTTTGTTGGATGAAATATCCTAATATATATTTAGCTAACTTAAAAAAAAAAAAATTATGAGTTACTTTTAATATGCATTGCTAGTATGGTTCATGTAGTTGCACAGCAGCATCTACTCTTGTTAGAGGCATTTTGATAACTTTTAAAATTTTGCCCGAGTGAGAAAATTTGAGCTTTAGCTTGGAGGGGCTCATAACACTGTGTGCTGTTGAGAATGACATTCTTATTTTGAATATTTTGATATATTACTTTGGAATGCTAAAGATATTTACTGGTGTTTTCACAAGTCATTAAATCATACGTAAGGGATACCAATAAGGTGACATTCAGGTTTCATTGTAGCATAGTTTGAATGTAGATTATGGTTGCAAAAAAGATGTGGAAAAAATTGCTTGTGACTGATTAAGAAACACAAAGGAATGGGAAAAGAAAGAAGAATGTTTTATCAAGACAGAAGAAGAGAGAGTCCAGAGTGTTCAAATTTTAAAAAGTGCAGCCAATGCGAAGTAAAATGAGAAGCTTGGAGCACAAAAACTGCCACCTTCCTGTACAGAAACTGTATGTACATAGAAGTATACATGCAGACATATGCATGTGTATATGTATATGCATTTGTACAGTCTATGTGATCAAATTAGAAATTAGCAACTCTAGAGCAAGCTGAGAATCTTTACATGGATGACTTTTTCTCTTTTTCCTTGAAACCTGACCATTAATGCCCAATAGGAAATTACTTGAAAACCAGATAGTGTTGATGACTTGATGATCAAACATGAGTGGTATTGAATATTTGGGTTATAAATGAATCATTTTTAGAAAGAAAGTGCTAATGCTCTGTTCACTTTGGAAAAAAAGATAATTCAGCTTATGAGGGCTGGAAGAAATACATTAGTAACAAATAGATTTTATGTCTTGTGTTCTCCATTGACCTCAAAGAGACAAAATCTCTACTTACCAGGGAAAAGTCCTATTAGGTAATTAACTTATTATGACCAAGATATATATGTGAGAAAAGAGCATCTCAGAGAGAAGATAGTAGAACTGTAATATTTTGTCTCAAACCAGTAATAGCCAACATCTTCTTGCAAAGGTACAACTGTACAAACCTTTGATGTAATACACCATCTGTATTTATGTTTTTAAGTGCAAAGGATGAAAGAATCCTCCTGAACTTATGAGTGTTAAAACTTATGCACATCCGCTTCAGGATTATGATGCTTTTTGGGTATTATGGTATTTTATGTAACACCTGAGTAAGAAAATGTTTTGGTTTTCATGAAATACAGCAATGTGTTTACCAAGTGCTAGGGAAAAAAAGCGCCCTTTGTATGAATAGCTTCTTCTGCATTTATTCCATATTGGGGTAAACTTGGAACTCATGGAGAAAATTTTATTTGCTATTCAGTATCCATTTCAGTGGTGAGTTGTGTTGCTGTGAACCCTATTAAATGAATACCCAACAAAGTCATTGCGATACCTACAGCAAAAATAAACAAGGTCTTGATTAAGTTGTACTCTTAATGGAAACTATATATGATGTAGTCAGGTAACCTGCAGTGCATGTTTCTTATATAGCTCTTACAATTAATGCACTCCTGAACATACTATCATCACCTCCTTTGTGAGATAGGTGTATATAAATGGGCTTAAAAATAAGTTTACAACCAATCTCCATTCTAATGACTTGGTTTTTTTTTTCTACTGCAATGCCATTCTGACACACTTAATAGGGACAATAACTGAGTGGGAGTTCAATGAAGTCTTGGTATCAGTGAAGAGAAAAGGAAAACACTGGGCACACAGAAATACATCAGTATATGTTTCTAGTGACTGATACAGCATAATTCAGCTTGGCTGCAGCGACCATGAAACAGTGAAGTTTAAGATCCTTAGGTCAGTGAGGAGGGCACACAGCAAGTTCACTACCCTGCTCATCAGGAGAGCTGACCTTGGCCTCTTCAGGGATCTGCTAAGTAGAGTACTGTGGGATAAAGCCCTGGAGGGAAGAGGGGTCCAAGAAAAACTGGTTGATACTCAAGATTGCCTCTTCCACGACCAAGAGCAATGTATCCCAAAAGAGAAGTCAGGCAAAAATGCCAGGCGGCCTATGTGGATGAACAAGCAGCTCCTGGACAAAGTCAAAAAAAAAAAAAGGAAGCCTACAGAGGATGGAAGCAAGGATAGATAGCTTGAGAGGAATACACTGAGGTTGTCCAAGCAGCCAGGGATAGGGTTAGGTAAGGTAAAGCCCTGATAGAATTAAAGCTGGACGGGGACATCGAGGGCAACAAAAAAAAACCTTCTGTAGGTATGTGGGTGATAAAAGGAAGACTAAGGAAAATGTGGTTCCTCTCCAGAAAGTGGTTTCCCAGGACACGGAGAAGACTGAGGAACTCCGTTACCTTTTTGTTAGGTACATGAGTTGGCAATGTACGCATGTTCTTGCTTCCTCTGGGGGCTTCTTTTTTGTGTTTGAATTTGTTCAAAAGCTCCTTCCACTAGACCAGATTTCACAAAGCCTCATTCAGCCTGGCCTTGAATTCTTCAAGGAATGGGGTATCCACAGTTTCTCTGGACAACCAGTTGCAGTCTTTCCACCATCCTCACAGTAAAGAATTTATTCCTAATCTAAACTTTTCTAACTCTAAACCTCTTTCAGTTTGAAGCTATTCCCCCTTTTCCTATCACTGCGTGCCCTTGTAAAATGTCCCTCTCCAGCTCTCTTGTAGCCCCTTTTAGGTACTGGAAGACTGCTATAAACTCTCCCCAGAACCTCCTCTTCTCCAGGCTGAAAAGCCCATCTCTCAGTCTGCTATAGCAGAGATGATGTTCCCCTGGTCACTCCTGTGCCCCTTCTCTGGACCTGCTCCAACAGGTCCATGTCTTTTCTGCGCTGAAGCCTCCAGAGCTGGAGTTGAATAGTCTTCATCCTTGTAGGTTTTTAATACCCTCTTGAGCAACATGGTCTGACCTCAAAGCTGGCCCTGCTTTGAGCAGTAGAGCGGACTACAGACAGACTTTCTGAGGTACCTTCCAACTTGAACTGTCCTAGGGTTGTATGATCCTTTCAAGCATGTATTCTTGAGAGTCTTCTATGGGAATGAGCACTGGCTGGCTTGTTGTTATACACTCTTAATGTGTGCTAGACAGGTAAACCAAAAGGATGGAGGCACAGAACTGGGACTGGGACTGCGTGAGAATCTGTTCCCAGTAGTCCTAATCATCCTTAAATTTTACATCCACAGTTCCTACACAATACTCCTGGGTAAGGTGAGGTGTGCACCTGAAGTGGCACCCGGCAGTGCACCACTAGAGCAGAATGATCACTGTGCTCGTGCATGGAGGATGAAGCCTTCTCAGATCATAGTAGCCTGAAGGTTGAAGACAACAATTGCAATATTCTTATAGCCTGTTTAATTCTTACACCTCTGTGGGGACTCCAGCACACTTCTAGGAACTGGAAATTAATTCAGTTACATTGCTCTGACTATAATATAATCATGCTGGGCATACTCTTGTGTAGTATAGTTTTTTTTCTGCAATCTGATCCAATTTTTATCTTTGTGTTTGTTTTCATCTGTACAAAGCCTGTCACATTAACTGCCATGCCCATACAGGTAGTTGGTACAGTAGGATTTTCAGGTACTGCCTGGCATAAATATAAACTATGGCTTTGAAGAGAAAATCTCATGGGAATGGCATGCTTCAACACCAAACTTGTCATCTCATACCTAGGCTACTCACATCTTATGTTTAGGTGAAGAGCAGATTACTAACTAGAGAAAAATGCAAATGCAAAAGGCCGTTGTAGCTTTTCTTCCCAGGTAGAAAAACCCTTCTCCTCAGTGCTCGGAGTTGTGCTGCGATACCCACCTGCCTGTCTGGATGGTGGGCAGACTCAGGGGAGAGAGCAGGGAAGCTGCACAAGGTGGTAGTGGATCCCCTTTATTCAGGCATTCCATTATGCGCCCAAGTGTAGTCTGAATTTACAAGATGGAGCTATCAAGGGTGATTATTTTCAGTGCAAATCCAAGATAAAGGAGAGCTGCAGTGCATCTGTTGTCAGGGGTTTAAACAGTGATTCTCTCATGTTAGTATACAGGCTCACTGCCACCCCCCACCTTATTAAACACATGAAAAGCCATACTTCTATAACTCAGTTGGTTTTTTTTTCACTTGGAGATGTATCAAAAATGATGAAAACATTTTGAGCCTGGGAAAAAACTTGCATATTTGAATGCATAAACTGCTATTTTTGAGAATTCTGAAGTGATGTTAATTTTTTCTCTCATGTGGGCTTACAAGCCTGGAGAGATTTTAAATTAAAAGTGGAAGAGAAACTTGCTTTTTACTTGAGTTCATGAAAGCTCTTTTAGTTCTGAAACTAAATTATGTATGAAGCAGTAAGGTCCTGTATTGTCTATTAAATTCACATGGCAATTCCCTTTTTAAAATTTTACACAGTATTCAGGTGAATAGATAGTATATGCAATGTATTTATTACAGACTTCTATGAACCTGCTGCTGTTAGGAATTAAATGTTTTGACTGTTCCTGTCCCAGGAACACGACATTGACACCAAATTCATTTAGCTTGAGTCTGCATGTTGGAAGTGCTGTGAATTCCAAGGATAAACTTGTGATTGTATTATGAAATAGTATTACCTTTACTATCAGCCAAGGGTTTCTTGTCTTGCTTTTGGCCACACAAACAAGGTCAGCGGGAAGGAGGGTAGAGCACAACAGAGGAAGCCGGGACTGGCTTGGAAGACACTGCAGCCACTATTGTGAGTCATTCTCTTTTAATCACGTAGGTAAAATCCTATGGGCATGTGGGATGATACATAAAGGAAGGCAGAATTTTGCTTGCTGTGGAGGAGCTGTTCATTTGTTACAAACATTCAGCTGACTTCAATGGAGAAGTGCCAATTTCTGTTAGCACAGCTTTGGATCTGAGGACACATATATGCGTTAATAAACAGTTGGAGTCCTTCTTCAGGCTGCAGAAAGTAGCAACCAAGTAAGTGATGCAGCTAGGATGACATCCAGCCACCTCTGTTGCTCTTCAGCCTGTGTAGCCAAGAACCCTTTCTTGAGCTGATTTGGCAATGATTGACATACAGAACTTAAAACTAGTAACATTTATTAATGTGTAATTAATGTGTGTTCTGTACAAAATGTTGCTAAATTAAAATGCAAACGGTTGTCTCATGAAATAGAAATGCTCATGATAAATGGTTGAAACATACAGCTATGTAATGTGTGCCTTTGGTTCAGCAGATTTCATGAAAGAAGGTAAAAGAATCAGTGCTCCTGAGAACCTCTGTATGAACCAAAATGCAGTCATTCTTGGATAAGCTTATGGATATTCTGCTCCTATTTGAAGAATGTCAGCTAGGCAAACTAGACTTCTTATACACACTGTGGTCCTCTGGATGATTAGAAGAATCAAACAGTTCTTGTGATAACTGTAAAAATAACTTAAAGCCTCTTGAGATTCAGTAAGAAGGTGGTTCACTGAAAGGCAGCATCCTGGATGGGATGTACCAGTGGTAGCTGTGCTTTGGGGGGTGGGAAAAGTTTTGCAGGATACCTTGCTAGTAACTGGAAGAAAAGATTAATATACAGTGTAGCATGGATGGATGGATGGATGGATGGATGGATGGATGGATGGACAGATGTCAGGCAAATCCTCTGGGGAGTGGCAAACCCCAGGTGCATTTCTCATGGGAAGAGGCACTTTGAAGACAGAAGAGTATACCTGATAGATGCTCCCCAGTGTCTGGCGAGGAGTGGAACTGCAGAGCTGTGACGTCAGGACATGCTGTACTGTGGCAGTCACTCTTTGATGCAGTCTTGAAAGCAAGCTCAGATGCACAATACGACATTTAGAGTGATGTGCCTTATCAAACAACCTGATATTGTGACCCAGCATGTAGCAATCTGCTTACTGGATATTTTATTAAATAACATTTTGGTCTCTGTAGTAAAATTGTTTCTTAATTTGCCCTTTTTAAATTAGCTGTTGTTTGAATTAAGCCTGTGAATAACCTTTGTTTTACACTCCTGTGATTCCTGCACTGGTACTGTAACTTCATTTCTTTTTGACCTACATTTGTATGAGTAGAGCAGTTGCTTAAACTGTGAAATCCATTTATTTTTCTCTTACCATTTCAGAAAGTAGGTAGTTTCAGAACTCTTATGTTGTAAGTGTGTAATGTTGTTCTCATAACTGGCTGGATGGTGTGTACTCCTTGATTTCAGTTCCAACACAATCTCTTCATGCTTTTATATCCTAACATGCAGCCCTATAGCCACCTACCAGTCTCGGCTTCCTCTCACCAGAGCTGTTCTGCTGGAAACCTTTGCTGGATTTCCTTTCTCCTGTGTAAGCAGCAGGTTTTGTGCCCTGATAGGGGACAGACTGAAAAATGCAAAATTATCATCACCGCTGAGCATCACAAGAGAGGAGAATAAGCACTTTCAAAGCAGAAAGTGACTACATTTTTCTTTCCCTTGCTGTAATAGTAGCAGATGGCACTTGTGGCCCAGAATAATTTGTCCTTTGAATAATGGTCCTTGCTAAAGAAAGCTTGATTTTGCTTTTTCCCATGTGTAAAAAGTTAATTTCTAAAAATTTAAACCCACATGTAAATTTTCTTATTTACCTGCATTTTGCTGGCTTCTTTTTTACCAATTATAATGGTTCTGTTTTCAAAAACATTCTGTGTAATATCTGTTACATTAAGGTTTGCACCAAGAGGATTTGTTAGTGTGAGTTTAAAGAGATCTTACACAAACGCACATATATGCACGCATTTATTACCAGTGATGCTTGAATTGAAAGTGGCCTGTTATACCTTGATTTCCTTGTTTTGCTTAATTTTAGGTCACAGTTTATTACGTCTTATTACACAGTTTATGAGCTGGGTCAGTGCCCCAGAAATGAAGGGTGAAACCACTTCATTTGCAAAAGGAGCTCCTGGAACTCCTGAGAGTGTGAAGTTTCTATGGCTTTTCATTACACTTATGCCAACAGGAATGAGTCTGGAAATAAACTCCATTGCAAATTAAAGGCATTCCTGAATTAACTTTCTTGATGGGGTTTATCTCTGGTCAAGATGGTGGTCCACCCATGCCTGTCTCCTTTCCTTCTCAGCACCTTGGGTAAAGGATTCTCTTTTCCAAGAGAATCCTCAGCTTTGATATGTGGAATGCCCTTATTTTGATGCTGAAGCACCATAGAAACTGTAGTGTTACCACCAACACTGAGATTTGGAAAGTCACTTGATTTTCACCTGACCTGGACTTGTTCAGCTATCTATCTATCTATAAATTTTATAATTTGATATAAAATGCAAATGATAAAATCCTCATATACAGTTTTATATTAAAAAGCAGTACAAAGACATATGTGTACAGAAACCTATATCAGGAAATTAGGAATAATTAAGGAGAGGAGAAAGGAAGAGTTCGTTTTAGATTGCTTGTTAGGTACATCACTGAAATACTATATTGCTTTATTATTTAAGGACTTTTGTCCTTAGTTAAGGACAAAATGAATAAATAAAAGTAAGAATAAACAATATTTCTTCCATTAAGAAAGGTTTTCTGTCTCAGGGAGTTAACCAAAGCATAAAAATATTTCTATAAACATCTTACAAAAAAAACCTTGCCCTTTTGCACGGTTAGCACTATTGCAAGTTTTTTCTGTTTCTATTTGAGGGGGGTTTATTTTTTATTTTAACTCTGCAAGACCTACTGGGAAAGGCCTAGTCAGTCGTAGAGAAAATTATTGATTTTCCTGTAAGTTTAAGTGCACTGGTGTGGAAAGGATGGTCTTACGCTTCTAAAATATTTTTCGAATGTAAACAGCAGTCGACTTTGACCAGCCTGCATTTGTGTTTGCTCAAGACCCAGCACCCTGGAGGCAGAAAACTGAAGTAGTAGGAATAACACAGTATCACTGTAAAAATAGAACAAAGACTGTAATAACAGAAATAATATTCAGCCTCTAAACTGTAAATACAAAAACTACGTACACCATGTTGTCCAAACACTTTACA
Organism: Corvus kubaryi; assembly: GCF_017639235.1. NCBI lineage: Eukaryota > Metazoa > Chordata > Aves > Passeriformes > Corvidae > Corvus > Corvus kubaryi. The sequence continues at coordinate 31,530,460 of NW_024580667.1, read as the reverse complement.
GAAAAGATGGGTGTTAGTCCCCCTGCTTTAAAGGAGAGGAAACTGAAGCTGAGGAGGCTGGTGGCACTTCTTGAATTCACTACTCTTCCTAGTGGAAGAATTAGGCTTACAAACTGACTCTCTGTATCCCAGTCCAGTGAGCTGCCCTTGAAACTGCTCTGGGATAAGATAATGATGTTGGTGATTACTGTGTTTTGATCTGAGAATGTAGTGGTAATGGATTGCATATCATACCCTATCATTTTATGTAATTTTCCAAACATTTATAAATAATTCAAACTTCAGGTTGAATGTGGCACATCAAAGTTTATCTTGTCACATCCCCTTGTCTTTTTGCATCAAAGGAACATTGGAGACAGTGCTGACATGTTGTAGCCATTAAATAAAATGTGAGATTTTGAAATGAATGATATTTGAGTACCAGACTTTGGCTTATAATGGTAAAGTAAGAGCTTTGCTAATAAATCTGGTTAGAGCAGTGCCATCCTGAGGAGTATATTGACACTGGAAACCTTTGTCATTTTAAAAAAAGACTAAAGGCTGTTTTTGACAAGATGAAAGAGGGTTGTTGGGTAGAGAGGGCAGGGTTCTTTACTGTGACCATTCCTCTTAAATAATATGTCATTATTTTTAATGACATATTATCTATGTCAACTTACACTGAAGTGGGACCTGCTGCTTTCAGCAAAAGGAAGCGTTATCCTAGACTCCAACTGAAAAACCAAAGCAACCCCAAACTTCAGATTTGACTATATTACAATGTAAAACTAGAAATGTTTGAAGATACCTTTGACCTTAAGACTCATTTGTTAAATATGCAAACAACAAATGATGTTGCTGAATGTTTAAAGTTGCATGAACAAACACATTTTGAAATGCATGTGGTACAGACAAAGTCTAGAAACACTTAGGAAAGATTCAGAAGGTAGAACTGCCCAATAAATTAAGAAAGAGCCCAACATAAGCAATGACTGGCCATGGCACATTGGCTAAAACCAACACAGTTAGTGACACAGAAAAGGAAACAAAACCTGTTCCATGTGATGACACCTAAACTACTGTTGGTTATTTTAAACTTGGAGAGATGTGTTACAGGCAGGAATGCAAGCTTCCCTGGAGAGCATGTGAAGGAGGTAATGCAAAAGAAGCCAACACGGATATTACTGGGTGTTGTTTCACCCATTATTAGTGGGTGAAAATGCAGTACTTCCTGTGGCTGGAGATTTGGAAGTAATGAAGTTTCAGTCAATCGTTTACAAGGAGAGGAATCCCATTTTCAGTGAAAGCAAAAGAGATGTTATGTTTAAACTGTCTGGATATTATTAATACAACATGATTGCTTTTTTAGGTACTGTAATAATTTTTTGCAGCAAAGAAATGTAGAGAAAAGATCTGCAGGGATCATTAGTTTAATCTATTGAAACGTACAGTGCCCCACTGCCCCCTTTTGCCATGTACCTGGAAGAGCAGCAGCTACAGTAACAGCTGCCACCACAGCAATGGGTACCTTTTTCTTGCAGGGCATGTACCTTTTGAAGTGGCTCACAGACCAGTGACACAAGGGATCCTTTGGGAATCTTCTCTTTCATGTTACAAAAGGAAAATACTTCGAATATGACCTCTTCATTTACATGCCTAAGGACCAAATATTCATTCTTCAGTCCTGCAGATTTTCCAGTGAAGTCTTAAGTGACAGTTAGAGTTTGATCCCAAGAAAATTTGTTCAGAAGGTACTGCTATGCAAAACATCTAACAGGGATGCTGAAGAAATGGAGTTAAAAACTGCATCAGGCCTTGCCCTCCACATGCATTCTGCTAGGAACCAATTCAGTCTGGTTAATATCTCTTTTGTAAGGCGTTTTGCAAAGGAGGAAACCCCATAATTGTTTGCTATCTATCTGTCTTGCTTATCAGGAAAAAAACACGTTCAAAAAATTCTGTGCTAGCCCTTCAAAATCTTCCTGCTAGTTAAGAGGGTGCACTTGAATAATTATGTTTATAGTTGTCTTTCTATTTTTCACCGTTGACAGTACCCTCTAGGAGCTTGAAAATTATTTTGGTTTTCCTACCATTTTCACACTGAAATCTATGTAGAAAAGGAATAGCCTTGAGCTTATGTTGGTGTCTTACTGTCTTGCCAAGATATATAATTTTTTTGCTTTTGCACAAGCATCACTGACAGTGAAAACACAGATCTTGGAACATTTTTAATCTGTCAGGTTTCCTGCAAGGTTTGTAAAGAATAATAATGAACAAGTTCATCCATTCTATACTAGAGTTACCTCCTGGCTAAACTTGTCTGTCTGCATTTTTAGAGCAAGCACTTCGATTTTTGTATTTTATAGAGAAATGACCCTCTTATGCATTCATTATTTTTATAAAAATATCAGTGGAAACATACAGAAGCATATGACATAGAAAATCTTTCTGTTTGCATGTTGCATGTATTCTTTTACACCAGTTTTTTGGAAATTATTAGACTCTAAATTACAAGATCTAGGTTTATAGCATCTAACCAAGGTTTGCTTTTAATGTGAAGAGGTAATAAATAATCTGAGGATGTTTGACTTTTATTTCCATACTTGTCTATGACAACTCATTTGTTGCCATTGAAAATAGCCACTGAAATATTTTGGACAGTAAAAGGATAGCAATAAACACCAAATCATTGAGAATTCAAAGGGGATGGTTACAGAGTCTGTCAAAAAGTGAGATAAACATGTAGCAACAGAACTGCATACAAATTCTATCAGTTCTTTAAAAATTACGTAAAAAAGGCCTGCACATGATCCTTAGGTCAGAATAATGATCTGATCCTCTAGAATGAATTTTGGAAATTTGTAACCAGTTGAGAAACAGCTGAAGAAAAACACCTGTGTAGGTAGCTAAAGAGACAATACATCTGTAAATAGACAATAAATGTGTAGGGGAGAAAGGATGCAATTCTTTAAAATATTGGAGCAAGGAATCGCACCGTTGCCATTCAGTGCATTTCCTGTTTAGCTATGGTTAATTACTGATACAAATGGTAGAAAAGGATGTCTTTGAATATCTGAAGTATGAGCAAATGAGGAGCAGCACACGTGAATTTACAAAGATAAAATCATATTGGATAATGCCACATTTTCTGAGGGAAAAAGAAGTAAAATTACTAGACATTGTAAAATGTCTAGAGTGCAATAAAACATTATACATTGTGTCTCTCAAAGCACTGTATTGAAAAAGAGAAGATTGGTTTTGGTACAGTAAAGACTTGTACTAACATTGACAAACAGCTTACTGGAGGACTGTGTAAAAGGTGGCAGGTGTTTGGAGTTAGGAACATTTGCAGTGAGATGGCTGAAAAAAAATTGCAAGGCATAGTTTATTTCACATCTCATGAGTGGTCTGCTTTGACTGCAGATTCCTTTGGCTAGAAGCATCCTTGATCTTGTGTTTCCCTGATCCATAGCAGACTTCCCTTGGGTTACAGGGTGGTAATAATAATTGATTAAAAAATCAAGGATGTATTTTGCAAACTTCACTTTCCCCATTTGCAAGACATATTTTGCTGTGCAGAGTTTAATTTAGGTTCATGTCCGATAATTTTCAGGGGTGTATTCCACTGGATTTATTTTGTGGGATTCATAAATAATTACTTTTTAGGATGACCGCTCTTCCTTGGATCTTCCATTTTGAGTGGCAACAAGAGAGGTCTCTGTCACCTAATTTAATTACCTTTGATCACCATCTCTAAAAGGTCTGTCATTCTCCATCAGCTGAACAACATTAGTTAATTTTTTTTTTTTTTTAACTCTCTCTTCTCCCTAGAGGAACACCAATGAATGCCAACTTTTCTTCTTAGATCCATAAAGGTCTCATTGACTCTAGTGAGATCTTAATATCTACCCTTTGATGAGAGAATTTGATCCTAAGATGTGTCCAATTACAGAAGTATCCAAAGATTCACTTCCTAAAGGAGCTTTTCTGGGAGTTACTGGTGAACTGCAGTGTTTTTTTTCATCCAGTCACTACTTCATTATTTCTGAAGCCCAGTGGTTTTGCTCAACGTGTGACATTCATTAGAAAGCAACATGCTAATCAGAGTACTACTGTTTTATGTTAGGTTTTCCTTTTTTATTACAGTGCTACCTGACATTTTACTTGACATTTGAGAAGCTGGATAGAAATTTTTCACTTTCAGTCTTTTGTCATGCTGAATGCATGTGATGGTTTCCATCAAAAAAATTCAGGGAGCATGTTGTTGCCACTGTGATGAGGGAGATCCTGGGGCTCTGTAGAGGTTTACTGGAGTCAGTGGATCTCTGTGAAAACTCTGGTTCCATTTTTCAATTTTCTTAGGATCATCTTCAAGTTTTTGAAGGTTGTGATAATCCAAATGTAGCTTCAGGGAAGCATGAGAAACTTCATTATGTATAGATCCCATCAAAGATCTAGTAAACAAGAAATCCAAACAAATAAAAATGAGACAGCGATATAAAAATATAATTAAAACGGCTTGAATGACTAACCTCCGTGTTGGTGAAAACACATGGATAATTTAACAGGAAAATTGCTGTAAATACTGTGACAGTGATGACAACTGTCATGTTTATATTTGATTAGATTCTGTTCTTAGAATCCTCAACTTTGACTTTCTAATTTCATCTGATTCCATCAGCCTCCCCATACTTTTAGGAAAAGTGTTTGTCTAATGATCAGGATTGTAGAAAAAAGTAGCATTTTACTATCCTAGAAGGTTCACAGACTTGGTAACAGATTAGAAAAAACAATTCCTAAAATACTGATTTTACAGAATGCTCTTTTAGTCTGAAGATACTAGTTTGAGCCAGACATCTGTTAAAATGTACTAAGAGAAGTCAGGTTTGCCCAAGCCTCACATTCAGATGATGGCTTGGGGTGGACTCTCCTGCCCAGCTGGGGCTGGTGATGGGAAGCAGGATCTGTGGAGAGCCTCCAGAGGGAGATGCTGCCCAGCAAACCTGCTGCCTGGGTGTAGAGATGTGCCTGCTCCATGGCTTTTCCTGGGCTTCCCTGTGCTCCTGGGGCTTGAGTGCCAGCCAAGCACTGCTTGAACTCACAGCCCTGAGCGCTTGGCCCTGGAAGTCCTTGTTTACCAGCATAGGTCGCTGGAGAATTTTATCTCCCATGCTTGTTCTTGCTACTCTGAGTGCTGCTTGCAAGGAAGTCGACAATTTAATGAGATACTTGGCATCAAATAGGTCTCTGTGCTGTATCCAAGTGCTTACTTTCATGAAAACCCATATTTAGTTGGTACTTTGAAGTAGGTGAGTGTCTGGATGAACCTGTAAGGGCAATGCCAGGGCTTCCCATAGGAAGGGCACCTCTGCAGCACCTGACCAGAGCAAGAGCAGGAGATGCCCCAGCACCGGTGGTGGCCCACTGAGGAGCACCTTACACTTTTGGGGGTTGCATGGTTTGGAACTTTTGCAATATGTCCTGTACATGCTACTTTTCAGTGCTTGCTCAGGCATAGGCTGTGTGCTGAACTTTGTCTGGAAATCAGCAATATCACTGTACTACTCAGCAGTTTGGCAACACACTGAAAATCCCACCATTAGCTTTTCAGTGTGAGCATGTCCCTGCTTGCTACATGGGCACAGATAAGCTTGTTAAGTGATGGAGACTGACATTTGCTCCTGGAGAGAGAGGCCTTTATTTGGAAAAGTTATCAGATATTAGAATGATTCATCTGCTACTTGAGGCTAACTGTTTAGCTTTCCTTCAAGTCAAATTAAACAGTTGCTGTTGGCATGAAAAACAGGGAAGGCAGGCAGAGTAAGAAGAGAAAGGACAACTTATAATTAAAATCAGGCTTGATCTTATACCACACTTCATTATACCACTGAAGAAAATGGCTGGTTTTACTTCCAAATATTTAGACACTCCAAGCAATACTCAGCCATAGCAACACAACTTTAGACTAAGCAAGAGCAAGTATTACAGTAGGAAGATTAGCTAAGTAGTTTTAAATGCTCTTAAATGGCAACATAATCTTTGAAAAAAATATATTGTGGGCCTTAAAAAAATTGACATCGGCATAGTCATGAAGTGGCAGCTGACCTGCAAGTGTGGTGTTGCTTAGCAATACTTCACCATCAGGCAAATTGGGAAAGTGGGCTAGAATGATTTACACCAGGGAAGAGATATATGCTAATTTCCTCTAGAAGATTCAGGTTACTGTGGTTATTAGGAAGGATATTAGATCATAAATACCTCTCCACCTCTTCTTCCCTTTTTTTTTTTTTTTAAAGGTGTTGAAAAGTAACTCTCCTATGAAGACAGGATGAGAATGTTGGGGTTGTTCAGCCTGGAGAAGAGAAGGCTCTGGGGAAGCCTTATAGCACCTTCCAATACCTAAAGAAGGCCTACAAAAGAGCTGGGAAGGGAGTTTCTACAAAGGCATATAGTGATAGGACAAGTAGGGATGGATTTAACTGAAAGAGGGCAGGTTTAGATTAGATATTTGGAATAAACTCTTTGCTGTAAGGGTAGTAAGGCACTGAAACAGGTTGCTCAGTGAAGTTGTGAATGTCTCATCCCCAGAAGTGCCCAAGGCCACATTGGATGGTGGCCCTGAACAAACTGGTATAGTGGCAGGTGCTCCTGGCCATGGCAGGAGGGTTGGAACTAGATGATCTTAAGGTCCTTCCAACTCAATCCAGCCTAAGATTCTGTGATTCTATGGTTTCGAGAAAGATGATCAATTCAAAAAACCAGTCTGTGAGAATGCAAGTACATTTGCTTCCAGAACAGTAATTTCAGAAATGGTTGATACAAGCAATACAGTTGGAGGGAAAGAATAATTTAATAACACAAAGGAAATTTTATTTTAATGCTTCTTTGAATATTTTCATAGCCACTTAGATTTCTGGATTAGTTGCCAGAGTCCTGACCCTGCCAGAGTCCCTGCAGGTGGGATGCTGAACCTGCCTGCAGTTCAGCTGCTGCCAGAGGCTGTGCCAGCCCAACTGAGCTCACTGCAGGACCCAGATATGAATTAGCTGGTGGTCTGGGTTGAGACAGATGAGGAAGAAAAAGAAAATATTTTGAATTTGGAAACTTGGTGGCAAAGTTTGAGAGTTTAATAAAGATAAGAAACTTCTTTCTCCCTCTTCATGTTTTGATGTGCAATCCACTTTTTATGCATCCATAGCAGTAGATAAGGAAAGGGGAAGCATTTTGCTTCACCTTGGTTGCCTAGTCCAGACAGATCTCTTACTTTGTGTGAGAGTAAAGTGAAAGCTTTGTCTGTCAGACTTCCTGGTTATACTGTAGAGACACAGGATGTAGTGATGCCTTCTAGTGTACTGCGTGGCTGACAGGACAGCTTTGCACAATACATGACAGAGGTGCTGTGCTCTCTCCTGTTTTTCCTAGAAATTTTTCCCGAGTCTTAAAACCCACAAGAAAGATAGCTGAGGTTCCGTCTACACCCCCCCTCTTAAAACTGTTGGTTTTACTGCTGGTGGTAGACAGGCAGTTTAATTGCGCTTCCAGAGTGTAGGAGCTATAGGTGTGCAAAATCCGTTTGCATAAAACACATAGATTGTTTCTGTACCCTCCCACTATGATCTGCACAAAGCCTAAACCCATACTGAGCTCTCACTTCCAAAGGTTTCTGTATGAAATTAATGTTGCACTCTAATTGAGCTTGTGTTGCCCCAGAAATACTTACACCCAACTGAAAGGTGCAGCATGTTTGTAACATGTAACACAGGAGCTGCTCAGTACAAAGATCTTGGGAACTAGAGCATAGTGTAAGTTAGAGTAGATGGTATAGTCTGAACTGTAATATGTATATTGTATGATGGATTTCCATGAAAAGTATAACCACATTATGATGTGGTGGCTGCCCATAGAAAATAAACACAATAGCTTTTCATTTGCTGGCTCTTTTAGTACATGGTCAAAGAGTGAAAAGGATTTCATATGGCTATTTCTTAAGCTGGAACTCTGACATTTCTATAGCAGATGACAAATGATTTTCTAGGCACATTTCTGAGTTCATCTAAACTGAGAGGTAGCTGTTATATCAGAATGCTTGTTTGAGAAGTAGTTATTCCTCTCCTTAAAGTGACATAAAATATGTGAGAGCAGGATGCAGAGGGTCAAGTACAGGCTCTTTTGTGCAATAAATAACTTCCAAGTCATAACTCATCTCTTTATATAAGTATCCAGAAAGTTTTCAGCACATTTTTGTCTTGACCTTTTAGCACGAACAATAGTACTTCTGCTTGCTAGGCAAGTGATTTTTGCCCATCACTTGCGAGGTTAAAATGAAATAGCAGTGATTTTTTACCACTGTTTCAGAGGACTGCAAAAAGAAAAGGTATTTAATCGAATGCATAGCTTCAGGGAATTACCAACTGCTATTACAAAAATAATGGAAAATATTTCAGAATTCCCAACCATTACATATGGCTTTTTGCCAGTGTACCATTTTAGTGATAATTTCAAGAGGAGACAAAGCCTGACAACATATATCATGACAGAGAAATCAGAGCTGCAATCCAGAGAGCAGTTTTAGGCAGGAAGCAGTGGGACAGTTTCACAGTTCCTTTCAAATAAGAAATGTAAGCAACATACAAATGTGCTTTACACACATTTGTGTAAATAAATAAATTTAAATGCACCATTAAAACTTCTCTCCTAAGTAATGTAGTGGAGAAAATCCTCCCCAAAATGTAAGTTAAACTTGCTATGTGTGTGTGTTTTCATACTGTCATCACTGCACCTTCCTGTGAGTATGACAATACAAACCAGAACCAGACACTATTAATGACTTAGTAACACTGAGTGATGTGACTGTGTATGTTTTATAAATATTTACATTTTGTCTTTATTAATTCAGATTTTTCTAGGATGGCAAACTACTGATTTCAGTAGGGAGCGCAGGCTTCTGTTTGACCTCCAAGTAATAGAGAGAAAATTAACCTCCGTGTGCATAAGTAATAATAAAACACTTTCATCCAGAGTTAATACAAACTCTAGTCATATTCCTGTCTTCATACAGACTTTGCTTTTGCAGGGTACTGTGCAGCTTCACTTTCTTGGATGAACTGTGCTAAACTGCATCAGTGTATCTGCTTAACAAATGCTTCCTGAAGAACAGTGAAGATCCTGAACGTGTTTGCAAGGGCACCCCGTTAGCTTGCACACATCATCCGTGCCCTCAGTGCCCAATTCATGGCCATAACCTCCTGCTTCCTCCTGCTCTCAGCTCGAGCACCGGGGAGGCTGGGTGAGGCTGCAGAAGCAGGCGTCTGGCTCTGGGGATCTGTGTCACAGTGTCCCTTCGTCAAGACATCAGCCATCACACACAAGCTTTAGCTACTTGCCCTCCTCCAGCCTGGGAAAGGCACCTTTGGAGCAAGACACGCCCTTGAACTGAAGTGAGAAGATGGACAAAAAAGTGCAATGTTCCTGAGTTTGCCAAAAATATTTTACTTACCAAACAACACAGTTTTCATGGGCTGAGAGACCTTTAGCAGAGAGGAACTGTGGAAGAGGAAATTTGGGCTCATTTCGCTGTGCATATCAGGCTGTGGCCAAAACCAAAGTAGCTGTGCTAACATGTGAAAAGTCATCTGATGAAAGGCTGCTGCCAAACAGGAGGAATAGCCTTAATACATTCTGTTTTTTGGTTTTGGTTCCAGAAGATGTGTGTGTCTCTTGACTGTAATAGTACTCAATCATCATGCTATAATGAAGGGCTTTTCATGTAATCATCTGTAGAACTGATTACTTTGGGCTATACCCTTATCAGGCTGAGCTTCCTGGCAAAATTCCCACTGACATCAGTAAGAGAAGGAGTGGACCTTTCCTCAGCAGTTTACCGCTATTGTTTGACAAAACCACGCTTTTCAGACACTTCAGAGTGGAGATTAAATATTTAGACTCTTAATTCTTGAAATATTAAAAAGGCACTGTAGAGATAACACACTCGTTCTCAGAAGTCTAAGTTTGTTCTGGTCATTATTGCTTCTAAAGAGTACAGCACCAAAGCAAGGCATGAACAGGCATGGAAAAGATTTTATCCAAGATGCTGAAAATGGTAGACTCTCAAGGTGTCAAAAATAGGAAGGAAGATAAGAGATTTTATATTGTGCATGATACAGAAACATTTGCTTGCTATTTCTTACCGTAAAAAATAACCAATTCAGCAATCCAAATCACTAAAACTTCAAAAGATACTATACCTACAGATTTACTCATTATTTTTAAAAAATGTACTTCATCCTTTTTAGCCAAGTTTTGCCACTAACTCTGAAGGGACCAGGATGCCCAGGAGATCAGTAGGATCTGAAAAAGGACTGGACACTTATAGCAAGAGCCAGAACACACACAATATGAACTCTCTAAGCTTGTTTGTAGAGGTTAAGAGCCTGTTTTTCAAAATATTGAATGTATGTAATTCATTATGACTTGAGCGGGAGTTCAGGGCGTGCAGCAGTGCCAGAGAAGAGACCTTAATTTCCTGTCACAAGGGCCAAGTGTCTCTATATTTGGATATTCTTGCTTTTCATAATTCTTGCTTTTCATAATTTGCACTGCAGTAGCAATTAAGGGATAACATTACAGGCAACGATCCCATTGTACTAGAAATAACAGTTGTTCATTACTCCAGAGGCCTTCAGCTCTAAAGCCAAGGCAATTATCGGAGGCAGTTTATTGAAAAGAAAAGTGAAGAGCAAATCCCTGCAGTGCCCATCTTTAGGCACCAAGTGCAGGTGTCTGGATGTGGAGGCTGCTCTGTGGAAATCCTCTGCTTGTCCAACACACAGGCAGATCACTCGAAGCAGTGGCAGAGGTGCCTGAGAGTTGCACAAGGAGACACTGCAGCGTTCCCTCTGGGGACCATGTAGGTCAGGGCTGGGGAGCACAGCCTGCACAGGGCAGGGACAGGATGAACTGGGCTGTGGAACTGCACTCTTGCGGTGGGGTAAGAGACATGTCATCACCAAGCATTGTTTTTCCCACTTTCAGCAAAGCTTTCAATGCAGTTGCCTGTCAGAAGGAGAACAGCAGGTCATTGTGTCCTGCAGCTTGGGTTTTCAATGAACTAGGCATTTGAGAATGTGTTCAGGAGAGCTGGTCACCTCCCAGTGCAGCTGACGCATCTACTGTGAGGGTGTCACAGAAGACATCCTGCCTGAGTACACAGTTTCCAGACACAGAGACGCAGACTAAGGGGCTACAGAGGCAAGTCAGGGAGTGTAGGAGAACTTCTCTACCTTGCAGTGTAAACATAACCTTCATGTGTAGGTAACACAGGTGCACCTGTGCTGTGGTTTGCCATAAGACTTGTATGATTCCATAGCATATTTACCACATTTCTTAAGGATTATGCTTCACAAACACTTTCATAAAGGTCCAATCTCAACTAAAGAGTTGCAGGAATATTCTAAATTTGGTGGGTGGTATGTGGATTTTTATGGCTATGTCTGCACTAGCTCAGCAGAAGCAGACTGGAGGAAAAGGGATCTGGTGCTCCAGGGGTTCTTACTTTGGACCAGGTCCATGGCATGGCCTGAACACCTGCACACCCAGGAGCATCTCGTGAAGGGGCTCTTCTTCTGTAGCCCAGATGCCTCTGGGGTGCACGCCAGGCAGTCTGCTGGGACAGGCAGGAGCTCTGCCTCAAGAAGAGTGTGCCTTGATCTGAACTAACAGACTCCTGCAGATGCTCCACCCACGACCTGCACTCCCACGGGCATCAATTTTGTGGTCAGAAATAGACACAGAATTTGAGGTTATGCACAGCACTTTAGCTGGCCAATCTCTTCTGTGAACTGATGCACTGAGCCATTTTTCCAGAAGCATGACATTCTGAAGCCCAGTCTAAAGCACAGGGCTACGCTGCTTCTAATCCTAGCTCTCCCCTGAAATGCACACCTCTCTTTGTCCACCATTTTATCTGCTTACTTGCCTTGCTTGGGTTTTATGAGTATTTGGTTTTACACATTAGTCCTAAGATGTGAAGGCTTCCATATAGGCATTGAAAAAAAATAAATTGAAAAAAAAATTCAAATACGCTAATAAAAATGCTTTGTGATTATACTAATATAAAGGAGAAAAAAAGGAAAGGAAGGAAAGAAACAAGAAGGAAAGATAGACAATATAATCAGGATATTGTCAAAGAGAAGTGGTGCTGGAAGGTGTCAAAATTTAGCTAGTAAAACAACAGTGGTTAACAAATATTCTTTTCTCAAAATGCAGATATTTCCACAGTGCTTAGAATCTCCTCCACAACATCCTTGTTCAACATCAAAATATTCTGGTTTGTGAGTTGAAAGTGTTAAATTTTCCTATTCTTTTCATGTTGACTTTGTAATCATATTGGAATAAGGAAATAAATGCTACAATATGTTTCTACTAAATGCTGCAGATATTGATATACATAGGACAGTGTTTTGACAGTATCTATATGGAAGACCTAAAAATCATAACTTTTCAGAATTTTTTTCTGAGACAAATTTGACTTTTTTAAATTCTGATTCAGCATGAAAAAAATATTGAAATATTAAGTTTTCCCCAAGAGTGGAAACTCTTACTGGTTGTAATTATAATTATCCTAAATACTTTTGTTTCTGAAGCCAAATAGAGCAATGGCAGCTAGAATATGCAGGCCTACACGTTGTAGTCTATTGAATTTCACAGTTTATGCTTTTCATTTGAGCAATTTTCCTTAATTTTTATTTTCTTACTGTGTATGCAACTTATGCAAGACACATTCATTCTAAAATAGCTTTTAGTCATTTAAATCTTTTGCTCTATTGTTTCTAACATCAGACATTTCAGCACTGGGATGTTAGCAAAGCATAAAATGTCTCTGATTTTTTCTGACAACATTTGTTTGATTTGTTCCCTTCTTGGTTAGGTTATGAGATTAGAGAAGAATAGACTCTTGGTATCTAAAGAAAAATATGTATGGAAAGTTTAAGATTTTTCCAGTAAGCCATTCAAGTATGAGCTCAAATATTTTTTTTGTATACCAGACTTATTTTCTTAGGTATTGCTTCCTTTTGTATGACTATGTCTAGAGATATTCATATCCCCAGGTGAGACCTGAGAGTATTTAAGGGGAAGAACACACCATCTGGAACATTTTTCAGTTTATACATTTTCAACATGATTTAGCTGTACCCATCAGCTCTGCAGCTTGGCTTGGGCTGCACAAGTTGACTGGTGTTTTTCTAGCTGCTGTCCCATTGGATTTATAGTTCTGCAGTCCAAATCCACCTTCCAGTTAACTACAACCCCACTGACAATTAATGATGTTGTATGAGGTTAATTGAGGATATCATTTGCAGTTATGTGGAATCATGTGATGCCTTTTTTTTTTTTTTTTAAATTTTTTTTTTTTTTTTTTTTACCTAGGGTCACTTTCTGGAACAAAATCATGGCTTAATTACAGGGGTCTTATGGTCAGTAAATAAATTTGAGACTCGAAGGCAGCGTTGCAGAGACTAGTGATAAAGCAGAACAGTCACAGCTTGGATAAGAGATTTTCTACAGCATTTACATTTCAGTTATCACTGTTTTTTTTCCCACTCTTGGAAAACCTGCCCCAAAAGCAGACTGGCCACTCTTAGGGCTGAAAAAGCCCCCAAGGATTTAGAAGATGAAGGTTGGCTCCTGGCTTGCTCAAAGAGACTACTGGAGAGAAACAAGGCTTTTTTTGTTAGGATTGATGGAGAGAAGCATTTTGTGTTGGAACGTCATTCTGGCTGCTGTTTTATTTTCTGTTTGTCATCTGTTTTTATAGACCTGAAAGGGTGCTTGGTATTTCCAGCCAGCCCTCCCTCCCCATCCTCCTTTCTACGGTATTCTTGAATATTCTGTGCAGCTCTGCCCTTTCATTTTGCAGTTGGGTGTCACGTCAAAGGGAATCAAAGCCTACTGAGGTGCAATCCATGGACTTGCTGGGCTTTGATTCTTGCCCTTCATGCATTATCAGAGAAAGTTCTCAGCCTAAGGAATTTATGTAACTCTTGAGAAGATACAACAGTTGCAAATTGGATTTTCCTGGCCATAGAAGCATAGAATACCATTGAACAGTTCCAGGGACCACAACTAGTACTAGGCCTGAAAATAGTTGGGAGTATGGGCCATAAGAACATGCAGCCCCTCTCCTTCCTCGAGCAGGACTGTATCCACTGGAGTTTTGTCATTCTGTGACAGAGAAAGTTACAGGCGAAGTTAAAACTTCATTTTAAACCTTTAACTTCTCATGTCACTTGACTATACCCTTGAAGGAAAGTGATTTATGACATCGGCTTTTCCTCCCTTGATCTACTAGGAGATGAAGCGATGCCTGACAGGGATATCCATCTTCATTGCTGATATTTTGATTGGAACTCGTGGGTGCTAAAGAGACAGTGACCATGCCTTTCAAAATATTAGGAGGTGAAGAAATATGCTTGAGGAGCTGGCAGATTATCAGAGGGAAAAAAAAAAATTCAGAAAAAAAGAATCTCTGTTAGGAAACCAATGTTTGTTTGCTGACGCTACTAACTAGTCCGTAGGGGTTTTGTCATGTAATTGCCACTGATCTTAATAGATATATTTCTTTCTAGGCACACAGTAGGTCTTATTTCTTAGTTTGAATATTTTCAGTTAGCTTATTCTATAGGCAAAAAAAGAAGGACACTGAAAAATAGGCAAAGCCTAAGACTTTGCAAATCCACTAACTATCACAAAATATGGGAGGATTTCTTCTGCTTCCAAGGCTTCTGGAACTGCAATTGGCAATTGGGAGTGCTTGGTATTCTGGTAGTGACCCTCCTCCCTTCACAGCCAGCTCCTCGGAAGAGTCACAACATGGAGACATGATGGGTTTGGGTTTCTCTGTAGAGAGGTCAGAGGCAGCAGCATCGTGCTTCAAGTGCAGGTACAAGGCAGCAAAGAAAAATAAACAGAAGCTTTGCAGAGAGTCAACTGAAGCAAGAAAACAATATAATAAATAAACATAACACACTTTTTTTCTCATTTCCAAACTCTGCCTACGAGGGCTGGTAAATAAAACCAGTCAATCTGTGGAGTGATTCCTAGTCAAGAAAATGAGTTAATATGCAGCAGAGTGTAGAGCTGGTGTGCACCATCTCTACCTGCTCGTTTGTTTTCCCTGACACAAATATTTCCTATCATCATTAATGATAATTTCTGGAGACACTGGACAGATGTGATAAAATCACTCCACATTTCAAATGCATGTGGTTATTAGTCACTAATAATTTATGTTAGTTTTTTATTGGTGGCTACAAGTTGTCAAGAAATATATCTTCTGGGTGGTGAAACCTATTCTCCTCTCATAAATGTGAAATAAACCTGAAGTGAGTAGTGTGCCACTGATGCACAGCAAGCATAATTGAAGGTAATACGATTTCTATTTGCAGGCACCATGCTAATACTGAAAGAAGAGCAAAGTTCCCCTTTGTGCAGGAGGCCTGAATGCCCAACAAACCACCTCCTGAGCACTCAAAATTATGTACTTCTTGTCTCTCTCTAAAGGTGTGAATGAATTTCATTCAAAGGACACAAACCAACCACATAAAACCACATCCAGTTGTTTTACTTCTCTACTGGAATCATTGTAGTTTGTATAAATGGAAACTGGCTGGTCTGGGAGAAAAAAACAAAAAAACCAAAAAAACAACAACCAAGCTGAAGTATGTGTACTAATTAGGACCATCATCCAGTGCAATGATCAGAAAAATGGCTTGAATTTATTAAGGGGAAATCATTGAAACTATCAATCTAGTGCATAGTAAAAAGCCTAAAGATAATAGATTGCAGTAGACTGGTTTGTGTAAGCAAGAAAATAACAGGGAACACATTTGATTCTTGGTATATGGGTATTGTATACTTGTACAAGTATATATACTTGGTATATGGGAAATTGCTTTTTTTTTTTTTTTTCTGGAAAAAATCTGAAGCATCTATACACATTTATTCCATAGGCAAATAAAGAAGGACACTGAAAAATAGGCAAAGCCTAAGATTTTGCAAATCCACTAACTATCACAAAATATGGGAGGATTTCTTCTGCTTCCAAGGCTGCTGGAGCTGCAATTGGAAATTGGGAGTGCTTGGTATCCTGGTAGTGTTCAACAGGTGTGTTTATTTTCACCTATGATATAGTTAGCAGCTTGTGTATCAATGTGTACAGCAAGCGTTTGCTTTTAGAAAATTGTATTGATTGGGTTTTTTTATCTTTTTAGAAAACCCATTGCAATACATACTGTGAGCACAGAGAATGACACAGCATAAACAAGAGAGAAGTAATCAGCATGGTTCCCTCCCCCCCAGCAGGAATAAATCATTGTAACTCTAAATCACACAAGTTCTTACAGGACTCAAAGAGCCCTGAAAATTCCAAGTAGCAGAAGCAGATAATTAAAGAGGAAAAGTTAAGACCGATAATTCTGTTTAAAATGTTTCAAGAACTCATTGGAAATACCTTTCTTTTCCTTCTTTCTCTAAGTGGAAAACAAAATGTAATTGGAAAAAGAAAGTGGACCAAAAATATTACTTACAAATTGTCCTTAGCAGCATAATGGCCTAATTGGTGAAGGGGTGATGCAGTCCTGGAGTACAGAGAATGGCACAGATGGAGAGCAGTTGTGTGTGCTGATGAGAGGGCAGATGCTCTCAAAGGCATTTTGCAGCATTAGATATCCTGGCTCGTCTCCATCGGCGGCACCGATCTCATTACTCTCACCACGTGAAGAGATTTCACCCTCTTAACGCCAGGGCTGCATGGCTATAATGAGGTGCACCAGTGCTGGAAACAGCCAAGAGAGCCTAGGAGCAGAATTTTAGGAAAACATCTAGAGCAGTTGTCATCTGTATTTTCACATGACCTTGCAATTCAAAATAGGGTAGACAGCAGTCTGGTATGACTAGCTGATACTGTGCAGGCCTTAACAAGAACATCCCTTGTCGGTGGTTCACTTATTACTCATACGTTAGTCTCTGCCCAGTTTACACTTGCAGTTTTGCACTATAAATATATTAAATACTCTTTATATCAATACCTCTTTCTGTGTATTAGTCTCAGTTACAGTAATACACTCCATTGTACAGTTTGAACAGGGGTGTCTAAATAAAAGTTGACAGATTGTGTTGTATTGTGAATTCCCTCTGAAGAGACATAAAAGACCTTTTACAGTACACAGGAAATCAGTAACACAAAAAAGCAGTATGTAAAATAAGTTGTTTAAAGATAGACTGGGATTTTTTTCTTTCCTGCCTTGTACAAAAGTAAAGGGCTATGCAATGAAATCAAAAGGTGGTAAATTATAAAATATTAAAATATTTTGTGACATGACATATATAATCATATAAATAAAATGCAGCACAGCTAGAAGAGACAATAAAGTTAAAAAATAATTTGGAGTCTTGTCTACATATCAAAAATATATAAAGAGACAATTAATGGCAACAGGACAAAAAAAAGGATATAAAATCTTCAGAATCTTAGCACAACAACCATTACTAAGTAGCAGTATAATAAGTGGAGAAGGAAAGTAGAGATTACCATGTAGGAGGTTGTTTGCTGAAAAGATTTTAAACTTCCCTCTGAGATACCCGATCCTGGTTGCTGTAACAGATATATACAAATCTGTGCTGATTTTCCATCTCACCCAGTGTGGCTCTTCAGTTCCAGATCCTCTCCCTGAACTACAGATCATGCATTCTTCCACATGCCTTTCTGAAGCTGAGCAAAATTTTTTTTCATAACATCATGATTTAAACTAACTTTTTGATTAGCAGCAGGAAGAGTTAATAATTAAATAGAGAAAAAAGTTAAACCTGCAGGTAAAAAAAAAGGCCATTTCTTTGGGTCTGGTTACAGGCAAATTTGTGCACCTTTCTGTAAACAAACTGTGTTTTGATGAAGCAGTAAAGTTCTCTTTCACTTCATACTCTCCCTATTAATTCAACAACAGCAAGAAAGACAGAATCAGATCCTTGATTGCTATTAATGACATACTGTAAACGGTTGCAAGACAATGCAAAACAAGGGTGTAATTAATATCGTGACAAACATAAACCAAGGGAAGCCAGATATGAAATACAGTTTTTATCTTGGCTTCTCCTTGAGAAAAAAAACAACTTAAGCATAGTGAATTGGTAGTTAATAGTCTCATAATTAAGAAGCAAATCCCCAATAAAAGGCAGGCTGGCCAGAAGTAAAATGGGTGCAAGACCCAACATGCAAGTTGCAGGAAACCCCCTTGTTTTGCAATGAGAAACCCAGCGAGTGAAACTGTGAGCATAAAGCTACTCACCCTGTAGGTAATGTACGGTTTTGGTTGCTTATTCTTCTTTAATCTGAAACAGTAGTAAAGGCTTCTGGATTTATACTTTTGATGGATAAAAACTTGTTTGCTAGGGCTTGCAATTGAATATGTGGCTACCAGGAGAATTTGCTCTCCATCTCTAGTTTTTGTAGCTAGTGAGTGTTATAACCAATATAATTCCTCTATTCAAAGTAGTAACAATGCAGTAATGTGATTTGTATACAAAAAGATCCCTGCTTTCTTGTGGAAAGAAATAACAGCATAAACCAATGCCTTTAAACACTTCTCTATTCACTCCTGGGTGCAGGAAATGCCATTCCCCTTCCACATGCTTAATAAAATTTCAAAATTTTATTTTACTCTCTGTACACATAAATATGCATATACATTTACAGTGTATATGTATATACTTTTTATTGGTGAAGTTGTCTAAACTCACTTTAGTAATCTAGACTTTATATTAATCTGCTTTGAAGTGATGTCAGGAGGTAGGAATACATCTTCTAGCTGGGATTATGGAATAAAATGTTCTGTATTGCTAAAGCAGCTTACTCTAAACTTATCAATTAACATTTAGAGTGACAGGTCTGACTGTGTGATGGTATTTTTGCAAGTTTCTAGATAACAAATAGCCTAGCTTTAAGAAGTAGGTTTAAAGATTGCAACTCATCTCTTGAATTGTTGGTTGGTTTGGATTAAGGCCTTTTACTTGATGAAAAATACTCGTTATAAAACTGTTTTAAAAGCTTCTTATGTATGTAAAATACCTATGCCATTTTATACTAGAATGCTAGTACTTAAACACATGCTCTTAGACGTGCACACACACACACAAACTCCCTAACTCAAACACTATAAATTTAACATACATACAAGCAGCAATAGCTGAGTCCTTGAGGTTAGGCTTATTGTCATTAAATATTGAATGTAAATGGCTGATACTACTGAAACAGCAGCAGCAGATTAGAAAGCAATACGAAGCCAAGACTAATCCAGAATCTGAAATGCATCATTTCTAACCACTGCACCTCATGGGAATCTGAATTTCATCTATCAGGCTTGAGAAATTTCAGCTCTCAGGGAAGCCAGAGGACTGAGAAATACCCACTTTGTTACATATTTGAGATTATCTAGTCAGAGATTTTAAAAAATGGCTGGTGTTTCATTCTTTACTGTCTCAGAAGACTGGGATGATGATGTTGAATTAAACTGCTGTCTTAATAGACTTGAAAATTAAATTACCATAAGTAATGGATTATGTATAATCAAAATAGTTTATGACATCTGAAAAATATGAAGACTAATATCATATGTAAAATTGGAATCTGACATAGAATCATAGAATATTTCAAGTTGGAAGCCTGAAAAGGTTATTGCTTCTAAATTCCTGCTCCTCGCAGGACTGCCCAAAAATAAACCATATGACTAAGAGCGTTGTCCAAATGCTCCCTGAACTCTGGCGGCTTGGTGCCATGACCACTTCCCTAGAGAGCCTGTTCCAGTGATCAGTCAAAACTAGAAGTGTGCTCTTAACAGCTGCCAGGATGAGCCCTTGGCTTTTTCCATCCTTTAAATTATTTTTATAAGCAGAATGAATTTTCTGTGATAATTTCTAGGGCATACATTCTAGGGGGTCAAACTACAATTCTGGAACATTTTGCACTTCCTCACAGACAAGTATTAGAGAAAGTGTAAGGTGTGAACCCTGCTGAATCTTCTCTGCAGTTGTTCGTAAGGCAATTCGGCATTGATCACACTATGATTTGCTTTTACACTGACAAAAATGAGATGAAGAATGAAAAAAAAAGCTCAGTGTTTACAGAGACTTGGATCATCCCATGGACAAGGAATGACAAATGTCTCCTCAGACATCAGATGTCTCCTCTAACCTTGTCTATGTCATATGTGAATTTGTCCTCAAGAACAGAAGGACCTACTTATTCTTTTGTTCAACTTTTCCCTTTAAATTTAAAATGTTCAGTCTGTTAATGTCTTGGCCATGTGAGCTTTTCCTTTGTGCTTGGTAAATTAATGTAATGCTACAGAATAGCCAAAGTGCAAACCAGTAGTGCACAAGCTGAACATAAACAAGTTATATAACATTGCAATCATTCATTTATTAAAGTAAGTGGAAATTTCAAGGCATACGTAATCTTTTTGGACAACTGACAGGCAGGTGTGATCAAGAGAACAGAGAATCCAGTGATTGTAGGCAGACAGAGAGACAGGTTTGTCTGGGTGATTAGAAAGTAAAGTGAGATGGAATTGGGAAAAATGGGAGAGATCATTGGCTGTCCCAGGACAAGCAGAAGTAACAGTGCAGAGATTGCTGAGGGGGTTAGACAAAGAAGCTGCAGCAGAAATAAGTGTCTCGGGAGATTAAGGAGACAGGACCCATTCACAAAGAGTAGTACACAGCATCTGTGCCAGAGCAATGGGATAAAAAGAAGGGTAAAATGGGCTTAAGGAACTGTCAGACCATTTCCTACAATCAATAATCCCCCAGTATATTTGTTATAGAATGGAGAAACATAACATCGGGCCCCAGACACGTCCCAGCTCAGGTCACTGTTGCATCCCTCTTGTTTGTGGTCCACCTCACAGCACACCTCTGCCCGAGGTCAGGGAGGGGCAGCTGGCCCCTGCCACAAGATGGACGATTTTACTGCACCAGGCTTTTCAGCTCCACTTGCTTTCAAACATCCTCACCCTACAGACCAGAAAGATCTTCATCCTACCCACTGCATGACATGATCTAAGTTAGCAGTGACCTAGACCATTTTTAAGTTAACGAAGTTTGAAGTTAAACCAAAGTGAATCAACCTCTAGTCTTTCTCACAGCTCCTATCTTCTGTCACCTGCTTGTCTTCCCTTGCATCATGTTTTGGCCTGATCTTCCCCCCAGCTTGTTCTACACATCTCTTTACCCATCACAGCATTTGCTCTCTCATATGCCACAGTCCTAGAGACAGGCAGCTGGAAATACCCCAGTCAGTCTTTAGAAACAACAGCAAAAATAAGAGATGCTCTTCCCATGCTGACATTGGAGAGTGCTGAGGTCAGAACCTGCCCCCAGTGAGCCAAGTACAAAAGCAGAGCGGGTCCTAAAGACAACGTGTAAGAATCCAGTCTAAGAAGTCAATTGCTGAAACAGGAATACACGAGGAAAAGTTATCTTCATACTGATATGAGGCACACACAGACAGACTGGGGAACAAAGCTGGGTTACTTCAAGCTGTATGAAAAGCTCACAACAGGTAAGAATTGCCCTCTTCTGGCAGCAGCAGGTGCCTCCACCAGCTGTCTAAAACATCAGTCACAGCCCAGCCTCACATGCATGTCCATGAGGCACAGTCCTTGCCACTTTGGCCATTTCTGTCCAACTCTGAAGATCTTGACGTTCAAACTCCATCTTCCAGCTTCCTTGACCTGGTCACCTATCCATCATCAGTGTAAGTACACCCTGCTGGTGGCATGGAGTCACCTGTTTATCTATAGCTGACATGCCCAAAACCAAAGCTCACATGTCCTCAAAGGATTCAATCCCACTGCTTCCTGAAGCTGACTGGCCAGCTGCAACAGCAGTGAGCGTAGTCTTCAGGGAAGTGCCCACAAACAGCATAGATGAGACCAGTGAACTCTGCTCCTGAAACTTCAATACCAACAGTCGCAGTGTTGTCATAGTTCCGTTTGGATAAGGGGATGGGCAGGATTACATGTACCTGAAAGCTGGTCTGCTACGTTCTCCCCACAAATCTTGCTTTGTGCAATATTATTTTATGTGGCACTCAAGTATTCTTGCAAGCGGATGCAACAAAAATACAGGTGTAGATCAACTCACAATGCCCAGTTTTTGAGGGGTGATTCTGTTTTATTATTTCCTTCATATTAGAATGATGCTAGCCACATTTCTGATGAAAGATGTGTTTATCTTAAAATATTGCTAAGTAAGAGATCAAAGACACATGGAGGACCTGAGTGTCATGGAAAACTCTTGCTTTGGACCATAATAATCTTCCTGTACATTTGCTGACCCCGAACAAAATTGTCTTAGCTATGGGTTGGGCAGTGTTGCATAGGGAATGCACAGGTGCTTGCAGACATCCCTATACAAACACTGAAATAATCACATGACAGTTATTGACACTAGATATTTTTTAACACAAATGAACTGTCAACAAAGCCATTTCTATAGTGGGCATAATTAATCTTTTTTTTTTTTTTTTAAATAGCATTACTTTCTTGGTGTTGAAATATTGCCAGAACACCTTGCTTGTTTAAATGTCTGGAATTCCCTTGCTGCTCTCCTGTCCTGACTAACAGAAATAACACTGTGCCGTTATGGTGCAACAGCTTTTCCCTTACCCCATCTGAGGCATTAAGGAATGTATTAGCCAGAGTTGGATGTTCAATGGAAACATGACACCCTGTTCTTATTTTGCTGTGATTTCCTGATGAAAATCAATCACTTTGTTTCACTCTCTGTGGGATTGTGTTTCTATTTTTCTGTTTCAAAAATATGCTGGTTCTTATCCCCTGAGTGCTTATCATCCCTTGTGTGCAGGATCTTGTCAAAGGGCTTTTGAAACTTCATGTATGTTAATCAATCAGTTAATCTACTTAGAGACATTTTCCAATAAATCCAGGAATTACATAAAAACTGATTTTCACTGCTGAAATAATACTGGTTACATCTAGAATTTCCATATGACTTGTTCTTGTTTCAGCCAAGCACAAGTTGCCATGTACAGTTTGAAGCCTGTTAATACCCCTGCTCAATTCTAAATATGTTTTGTATTTTTAAGTGTTTTATGATAGACGTTTTTAACAAAAGCTTGTGTATTTTTGTTAGCACTTCATCTGCTTTATACTTATGTCTCCATGCAAGTTTTGTGGATAAGCACATGTTTGGAGATTTTTTAAAAATTATTTTTATTTTTGTAACTGCTTTTTTTCTGCACACCTTATTCTGACTTTTTGGCCTATGAGTCTTGACTGCAGGGGGGATGCTCAGAACTTACCTGATATGGAAAAGGCATATGAGGGAAGGTGAATGCAAACCCAGACCAAACTACTCATGCTCCAGGCTTTTCAGACCAGATACATCCTGAAAGTGTGACATACACTGAATACTTAGATGCACAAATACAACAGTTACTGCAGAGATGGTTGTTTAAAAAAAAAACTCAGCAGGAGCAATAAGCACACTATGCTTCTTGCATAATAGCTGAGTGGTTTGAGCATTTTGTGGAATAGGGGAAATTGTCCCTATTCCAAGACTCTACTGCACTTATTAGTCCGTATTTTGTCCTGTTCTTCTCTAGTCTAAAAAGCATAGGTTCTTCAGGGAATATGGATTTGAGCACTGTTGCCTCATTCCCATTAACTTAAATGCTAGGCTAAAAATCCCTCAGATTTCTTTTCTTTAGCGTGTTCCTGGCTGTCACCTCCTTATACCCACACTGGCAAAGGTAATTTTTTTCCAAGTGAGATCATTTTCTTGAAAAGTGAAATATCTGAAAAAGGCTGAGAGGGTTCAAAAGCCATCCCCCTTCATGGGGAAATGCTGTACCATGGTTCTGTTACACAGAAGGCTGGTCTTAGACAATCTACTGTCTATCCAGCATTACTGAAAACACCTAAGTATGTCCCATCAGATGATTGCCCACAGCAGAGGAGCCTGCTCTCAGTCCCTGGGACTTTCTACTGTGTAGCTTGCCGACACCTCTCCCTTTGGCAAAGTTTCTTTCCTCTTCTAAGTAACTGACCCTCCCCAAGCTACTCTGAAGGCTGCTCCATGTAGTCCTGCTATGCTCAAGTGCCCAATATTAGGCAAGATGATGTCTAGTTCGAGGGTACCTAAAATTACTCCTCCTGTCACAGAGGGAGAAAAAAAAGACATATGTCAAAAAAAAAAGGCAGACTGTCAAAATTGTCTGCAGGTGCAAAAAACCCTACATGAATTCCACATGCAACCCCAAGTGAGTGTTTCCCAGCACTGCCTATTACTGTGAGCAACTCCCTACTGAACCTGAAAGCTCCTCAAGCATTTAACTATATTCACACATGTTAAGGAGATCCTGTTCTGGGAAGATAGGCACTTATCTCTTGCCTCAAGTCCCAGTACAATCCAGCTTAGGAAGACAGGCATTTAAATCCCTTTTAGAAGTCTGAAAAATTAGCAGCAGTCAGAATTATGTCTGGCTTTTTCTGACATGGGCCATCAGCTTCGACATAGGTGCAATAAGGCTGAGAGCATGACTTGAGCTAAGCACGGGAGTGCAAAGTGTACATTTTACCATTAGACAGGGACTGATGTGTCACTGCCATCTTACAAGACTGCCCCAACTATTACACCACGCTTGGGCAAAAAGCATTAACCTCTCCTACTGTGTGTGGATACGAGGAGTTGTTGGCTCCAGTTCTTATCTCAAGAGAAAAAAACTCCAAGGGAAGTAAATTCATATATGTGGAAAAGATGTGTCATACAGGAGACAAGAAAAACAAAGCATAACCTTGTAAGTCTCCACCCTGTGTCAGAGAGGATCTGGACTGCTAGGCCAACCTTGGATTTGCTTTTGCCTTCTCTGATGTGGCCCTGTGCCTCGTGTGTTCCAGGCTGCGCAGGCTCTCAGCTGCAACACCTACCATCCAAACTACCCGATGGTTGCTGATTATGCCATTCTGCTGGGAAGTTGGAGCTCAGGGCTTAATTAGAGTTTAGAAACATCACCCACTTCCTTTCTTACAAGTTTTTGCATCTTTATGCAAAATGTGGGTGGAAGCACTGTGATCTCATTAACGTCAGTCCTGCAGTAGGGACAGAGAGGCTGGATCGTATGTCGATAGAGTGTTAGGAATGTTTCAGATGAGTTTCCAAGAGGATATCAGTGCTCTAGCTGTAGGCTGACTTTGCCCACTGGCACTGTGAGTTCACTTGTAGTCGGTGGAAAGAAGGAGGCACTCTAAGTGCCTCAGAGAAAGCTGTCACTTTCTGCAGGTCTTCAGAAGTGCCTCTCTGTCCTCTGCCCATACAGCAAAGCTGAGGAATTAGATTGCTACTTTTGTCCCTTCCAGGGTTAAGACATGTAAAACTTCATTGAGGTAATGTCTCAGTGAGGTATCTAACATAGATGGATGAGACTCCAGCCTGAATACTCGAGGCTTTGCAGTAAATGATTGCAAGAAAAAAACCAAAGTGTCAATAAGAAGATGCAGGCTGTTGAAAACCAAAGAAAAGAAAATATTGATTAAAATTAGGATGTATTATAAGACAATATTTGAAAAGAATCAAAGACCTACAGCCTTTTGTAATTATTTTCATTTCTCATGCCCCATAAGCCTTTAGAAAAAAATAATATATTGTTGGAAAAAAATTTCCTTATCCTTTCTGTGAAGCTCTACTCATGAACCATGGAGGGCTAAAAATCATTGTGACACCCTGAGAAAAAGTAGTGAGTCCAGTAAGACTGTAATGTTAACCCATTAGTTTTCCCTAAGTTAGTCTAATTCTTTGGATAGCATAAAAAATGACATGAAATGAAAAAAGTGGAATATTTATTGCAGTAGCTTGAATATGCATCAATTGATTTTCTTGTACTAGAAAACCTGAGAAAGTATGGTTTATTTATATACAGATTGTGTAAATACACTGTAGGCAACAATTTAATGTTGAAAGGGCTTTCATTAATGGTGTAGTTCTGAGAAAAGGATGTAAAGCAACATAAAAGAGTTGAGATTTGATTTTTACTGAGATAAGTTGAAAGAATAATTCACCATTACTAAATGTGTTTCTTCTTTCATGTTGTTTTGTGTTGCTCTTTCTACTGCTCCACGCATGCTTGCAAAAAGTATCCATTAGGAATGAATCCCTCATTGATGTGACTTCATGATGTCTATTATTTATGTTTGTCTAATTCTATGTGTTAATAAAGAAAAATAATCATCAGAGATCCATAAAATTAAATGGTTGGTTTTATCCTGGAGCAACTACACACCATGCTTTTTCTCGATATGTATTTCTAACAGAAGACATGAAGTCAGTTCTGCTGAGCAATGTAATCTGATACTGAAAAAGTATGTTGTTAATTGTATTGTTTTTTTAGAAAGTATGGAGTGGGGTTTTTTTAAAGGCTAGGAGATTACATTTCAAACACACTTCCAGAACTTTGTATGGCTTCTCATCTTTCTCAAAGACAAAAAGTTACCTAAAGATTTAAAACTGAATATATGGGCCAACGTCTCCTATTGTGCAATGACTGATTTTTGGTTTGTATCGATACTGAGGGTAATCGGGATTTTTGAAACCCCCCGGTTCTGTGAATGAAAATCACGACATCAGGGCTAGGCGCTGTATTTCCTGTAGCCGAAACCAGCCACCTACCAGAAGAACTGGTAGACAGGAGTTTTAGATAGATAGTTTCTGTCCCGAGTACTCGGACTAAGTACTCAAACTAAGGCTGAGGAATGAAAACTGACAACACGAAACTTTCGAGATATAGCATGCGATATACCAGTAATCATTGTAAAGAAGGTCTTCGTCAGACAGGTGTAGAATTCCGGCTCCTGAGGTAGGAAGGCTCCGTACACTGAGCTACATTTGGAGAAATCGGTACCTGCAACTGAGACCTCGAGATGAGTAAGCCTGAGGGATGCCCGAGATGTCAGAGGCCGTGCCCAGACCCAGCGACGCAGCAGCAGCCCCTCATTTGTGCCAGAGTGAAGGGAAATGGTGAGACAACCCGACGAGCGTTTTCAGCCACGGGATCCTGAAGCAACGCCGTGTGCTTCACTCCGCCTAGGCACTGACTGCCTGTAGCTGTCACAGACCGGGCAGCAAGAGCCTCTGTGCCCAACCCCGGCGGCCTCACCGGGCGGGCTGTCACACCGCCACCGCCGCCCCCCTCGCTGCTCCGTCGCGCCCGCCGCCCCTCTCCGTCTCCCCCTGCCCAGCTTCCCGGCCGTCCCGGCGGGGGCCGAGCCGCCGCGCCGTCGCTGCCGCCGCCGCCGAGGCCGGTCCGCCCGCCGCCGCCCCTTCCCTTCCCCCGCCACCGCACATGCCCAGAAGGGCGGGAGCCGCGGCGAGCCCGGGCGCTGCTTGTGACAGCGGCGGCGCTTTCCCTTCCGTGGGTGGGTGGGGGCCGCGTCGCGCCCCCCGGCCCGGCCCGGCGGAAACAGCGCGCCGGCCGCCTGCTCGCCCAGTGCCTTCCCCGCCGCGCCCCGAGCCTGCTGCCGCCGCGGGGCGGGAGGCGGCCATGTCGCTATTGTCTGCGCTGGTGCCCTTGCTCCGGGTGTACTGCATCGGCCTCCGCGTCATCCTGCACCAGCTGCGCCACCGCTTCCAGCCGCGCTGCCCCCCGGCCTCAGGTGAGCACTGCAGCCGGCGCCGCGGGGCGGGGCGGGGCGGCTCCGGGCCGGGGGGCGGCAGCCCCCGCCGCGAAGAGGGGAAAGTTTGCCGCGCCTCCCCCCACCCACCGCGGGCAGGCGGCAGTTCCGGGGCCCTGGGGCCGAGACCGCGCGGCCCAGATGGGAGCGGCGGACAGTGAAGAGAAGGGAAGGGAAGGAGAGGAGAGGAC
>NW_024580667.1:31475418-31502153 GCF_017639235.1 Corvus kubaryi | reverse complement strand
GGGGGCCGGGCCCAGGACGGGCGCCTGGCTGCACGCCGGCCTGACTGTGGCTTCTCGAGGCAGCGTGGGGGCTTCGTGGGCCGGGGGTCCCCGCTTCTCCTCTTCCTCTCTTTGGCTCTCTGACAGTGTTTCCTGAGACCTCGGCTCAGACCCGCGCGGGCGCTCCCTCCCTCAGCCCAGGTAGGTGCTTGGAAGGCGCGTAGCGGCGGGCAGCTTCCCCCGGCCGGGGTTCTCTTGCCGCTGCCGCCCGCCGTGCCCCCACCCCGCTGGGGCGGCCGGGACCGCCGGTTTCGGCCTCCCTGTCCCGACTGCTCCAGGAGGGGAACGTACCTGTGCTCCAAAATCTTAGTATTTGACACCGGCTGTCACTCGCTGATAGCTTTTAAGCTGACGAGTGAGTGACACTTGTAGGTTTTCTAAGGGACTTTAGGTTAGTCGTTGTTTGAGAAGTTGAGAAGTTAGGTTTTTTCAGTGATTTGGATCAGCAGCATGTTAAATGCTGACTTAGGGGAAACTTTGAGTTTGCCAGAAAAACAACAATCTGCTCACATTACTCTCGAAGACTCTAAAACGTTTCTGAGTTTATAAACTTAGAGCAAGCTATGAGTTCAGACACATGTGTAGGTTATCATCAGAGCTGAGCATACCACTAGCATTGAAGTCCATGCCTTTAACTTTCTGTCCTTATCCACAA
This sequence comes from Corvus kubaryi, assembly GCF_017639235.1. Lineage (NCBI taxonomy): Eukaryota > Metazoa > Chordata > Aves > Passeriformes > Corvidae > Corvus > Corvus kubaryi. The sequence continues at coordinate 31,501,459 of NW_024580667.1, read as the reverse complement.
GTAAGCTTTTGTGGCCCTGTTGATATTTTTAACCAGAGGAACAGTAAAAAAAGTAATATAGAGAGGGCCGAGTGTTTCAGTAAGGAGTTCAGGCAGATGAGGATATTGGCATAGAGAATATCTGAAGTACTGGGAAGGAGATGGAACAAGTACACCACACGATAGGAGAGTATTCGTTCTTCTTATCACATGTGGCATCGTTGGGTAGCATTTTGTCTACTTTTTGTTCATTCCTTATTCTTCTGCTGGATGAGATTTCTCATTCTCAAAAGGCAGCAATAAAACCCGCAAACAAACGAGACGACCCTGGTGACAAAAAGGGCAGATGTGCATATGGTTTGAAGTCATCTGAGCATTTTTCTAGCATTAGCGTTTCTTGGCAGAGGAAATTTGGGTATTTTGCCTAGGGTGTGTAACACTTTCCAAATCTTTTTTCGAACCACAGAGAAATAGCATGATGAAAATATGACCCAGTGTTTTGTTGCAGTCTGCTATTGAATAAAAAGGTGTTGAATTTGGAAATGCCGGAGGAAGGCGGTGAAGATCCAACCTGGGAAATGTCACTTGCCTAAGTGGGACCAAGGCAGATTTGACAGATGTGAAAAGTTTTCTTTTAGCCCTAACTTGGGATGTTTTTTTTCCAAGGACAAGTGGTTTCGTTCTCAGCTAGTTGTTTGCATGCAGTTCCCTCTTGGCAGTTACGTGCTGCTGTGCTTTGACTCGCTGTGTCCAGCCATTGCTTAAAGAAGTGATTCACCTTAACAACTGGAACCTTTTTACCCAGATGAACCTCGTTTCCATAATAACTTCAAAATAGTGATGTCAGTGCAACAAAAAGCAAAAGCGTTATTAGAACAAGCTTGGATCAGTAAACTACAATTTCTGTAAGAAAATCCTGAGTACCTTTTTCAGACAGTAATCTAGAAAGGTGTATATGTTTAAAATGTTCTGTATCTTTTTGAGGGGGTGTCCATAACTCTCACAAGTACAGGCATTTTATTGTAAAAATGCCTTCCTGGGGAAAGCTTGGAGTGGCAAAGTGGGGCTGAAAAGGACAGGACAGGGAGGCAGAGATAGGTATTCCTCTGATCCTGGCTTCCTTCACCTCAGTTTCCATGTCAGAGTTCCCACTCTCTGTACAGCAGCAGTGGAGATCTCATTTGGAAGATTTAACAGAGAGAGATGCCTGTTGGCTTGTCCTTTAGCTTTGGGGATGAGTAAAGGGTTCTGGTCTCCGTGCAGCCCTTCTGCCTCTGAATTTTCCAAGAAAAGCTTGCTTTCGTTTCCTTTTTGTGAAGAAGTGCTCAGGATTTTAATCCAAGTAAACAAAACTAGTTTCACTTTTATTTTTCCTTATCCTTACTTAAGAGTTGCGTGCTCTTGGCACATGTGCTTTTAAACATGACATGTATTCTTTCACATCCTACTGGAGTTCATCTGATTTTTGTAGATGGGATTCAAGACAGTTTTTTGGGGAAAGACTTTGATCTCTGAAATCTAAGTTCAGTGCAAAAACTTGGTAATTGTTTCGAGTTGCAAACTGAAAAGATAGTAACATTCTCTATTCAAGAGAATGTCCCCCACCTCAACGCAGAGTAGGGAAGTTGACCTAAAATTCTGATCTTGAAGCTCAGGGAAGGGAAATACAGAGCTGGGACTATAAACAGTGTGTGCAGGCAGCGATTGCTTTGCTAACTAAAATCAGCATAGAGGAAAGTGCAGAAATAAAGGGGAACTTAAGTTAAAGACATTTCTCCAAGTACTAATTGCATAAACAGTATAACTGCTAATATGTAGTTTTAGTGTTCAATGGTTTAAACTATTAATAGTTTCCTTAGAAATTCCTGCTTGGACTTCTTTACAGGGCTTAATCTTAATTAATTGGAAAGAATTAAAAAAAGCTCTGCACGACTTAAGTTCTTGATTAAAACAGCTTTTTAAAAACACCAATCTAATCAGTGGATTGATAAAAGATAAACTAATATTAATTGTGACACCAGGATATTACCAGTGGAAATATGATCACCAAAAGTCATCCTACTGATAAGAAAAATGTTTCATATAATTAAAAGCTGCTCAAAGAATTTATTTGGCATCTTTCTCCTGCATTTTTTCTTCTACTGTACATATCTCATTGAAATTTGGTAGGAGAAACCTAAATGCTGAGTCTTATGTAGTAGTTTTGAAGTCTTTGTAGTTAAATTTGGAACATGTAATATGTAGAAAACGGTATCTGAAGAAGGTGGTAATGTGGATTAAGTTCAGGAGACTTTAAATGTGACTCCTGTTCTTCTTAAAAATGATTGAAATTTCATACATGTATTTTATTTCCCCAATTGTTAGTTATTCAGTATCCTCATTTGTACTAAGTTTCCTTACAGTTAATTGTGAAATGTTGATTTAGGATCATGCATCTCTTAATTTTGATTCATATTTTGAGGGCTCTTACTTTATATGAGTAAAGCGTAGTGAGAGACTGAGCACTTCCTGCTCAAAGCTGTGTGAGCTCCAGGTTCTAAATCATCCAGAGATGGGTAGAGAAGTGACCAGGTAGGAAGGATTGATGGCAGGCAAAGATGCAGTGTCATCTAGCAGTTAAACCTTCTCCCCACGCATGTCCCTAAAAGAGTTATTAAGTTAGTTTCAGAATGAGGAATCACTTGCTTTATGCTTGCCCTTGTACTGACTGAGACAAAGGTTGTGGGACAGGGATACCCACAGGGTGCCATTGCTGTGCATGCACAGGGAGGCAGAGCTGAGGTTGCAGGGTGTCTGCACACCCATTTCCTCACATTCCCGTGCTTGGTTTCACAATCTGAGTGACTCTTGTGTGGGTTTGAACCAATTTTCTTCGCCACTGGGGAAACCGAGCCCTGCCTGCGAGGGTAGTACGGCTGCCCTCCACGACACAAGTCATCACTAGCATTATTATTTTGGCCCAAGGCCTGCCCTAGGGAGAGAAGTCCTGGGTTTGTGTTAGGAGAATGAGATGGGTGGTCTGAGAGTTATGAGGAGACAGCACAGCCTGGCCCAAGAACAGCAGGGATGAGGTGCTAGGGCCAGAAAGTCTGGACTCTTCCTTCTCCTCCTCCTCCTGTGGCAGCTGAGCTCACTGGAAAGCCATCAGGGGATCCTCTCTGCCGGCTCTTAGAAGCCTTGCCTCAGTACTGGCTGATGGTGTTGGCCAGCTGTATGGAGGAAGCAAGGGAAACAAACAGCAGCTTCTCCAAAGGTGCTCTCCTGTGCGTGGTAATTCAGGGTTGCTGTTGTTTTTGCCAGGAGTAGACTCTGAGCACTGTTTTCACTGAAAGTGCAAAAGTTTACCTCTTCTTGGAGAGAAAAGAGAGGTGTGGGGTTTTTGGTTTGTGTTCATAATGCCAGTTATGCTGTATAACACTCAATGAGAGGCAGAGATGATTAGCAGTTTATATTTGAGCTATCATGACAGCTGAAATGTATTTTGCAGCATTCTACTAAAGGCTGTGTTACACTGGCATATCCTTAGCTGTGACAATGCTGCTCTGGGCCACTATTGCCAAGTGCCTGATACATCGCAGAACGATGGCAAAGCTGTGACATACATGAGAATGAAGAGTGGGGTGAGTCTGTAACACTCCCGTACTCTGAAATAACTTCTACTTTATCAGTTGGTGATGAACTTTTTATGATCCAAGGTGTGTCATACTAATTTTAAATATTAAAGGTGCATCAACTCTTTTATTACAGTGCCTTCCTCCTTACTTTCAGGAATTACCAGGTAACTGCAGAGCAAACTCTTAAGATTTAATGAAATGCCATGAGCCTCTGTGCTTTCTCGAGATAACATGTCATGGATTGAAATGGAGGAATCTAAAAGCTATAATATGTATCGATATGACATGTCTTGTCAGTGCACTATCTGATGCCATGGCAGGGTTACCTCATTGCACATTACACCACTTGGTCTTTCAAAATCATCAGTTTTTGTGGGATTGCATACCTTGGTGCTGTTGATATGCACATGTTTGGAATTAGGCAGCATTACCATGTTGAATCAATAGTTTATCCTGGCAACTTAAAGGCACTGAATGAATCACAGTAGAAGGCATGCTAGTAGGCAGAACATTGCCCCTCCCTCAGGAAAAAACCCAAAGTGTCTACACCCAGAAGTAAATCTTCAGAAAAATCCAATAAAATGCTTGCCCTGCATCTCTCATTCTGCTTCTAAACCAACAGCTGTGTTTAGATAAATATGTTTGGTATTGGTTAACCTGTGTTTGGTTTTCCATTCAAGACATTCAGAAAATATTGCAAAATACCAGCTATAGTTCAGAGAGAAAATTGTTTTTTTTGGGAATGTTCACCAACAACAGAAAGCACCCCAGGGAAGCTTGCACATGTACTTTTTTTTTTTTTTTTTTTTTAATATTCCCTTGCAGCAATATGAAAAAGTCAGATTGTTTCTTCCTGCCCTAACCAGCCAGTCTTGCCACCTGAGGATTTCTGGGCTTGGGCACAGGTGCAGCTCCCAAGGAGCAGAGAAGTAGCAGTGCCATTGTTTTCAGTCTGATGCTCCTCAGGTTCCTCTCCTGTTCTCTTTCTCTGCATTTTTGTGGAGGAGGCTGCATCTATGTTTACCTAATGTCTTCCTTCTCTTTTCCAATGCTGGCCAAGGCCGTGGAAAAGGGCTTGTTGCTGTCACAGTGGTGTGGAAGAAATAGGGAAGTGTCAGGGTGCAATTGCACTGTGCTGTGACTTGGCTTTTTGGTGAAGTGAGATCAGCTCTGGTGGGTGCCAGCTGCCAGCACTGTTCACAGAGACACTGTAGGCCTCAAGTGTGTGACTGCGCAAGAAGTTTTCCTGTGCAGATAATCAAGGTACAGATTGCCAAGTCTTGCCTTATCACCACACTCATCTCTAGTGTCATCCCCTCCCAACTTTTGTAGCCTTTTGAAGAAAATGCAGCAAAATTATTTTCCAGCTGATGTGCATAATAACATTTATTAGTGCTTCCCTGTCTGCTTTTCCTGTAATTATAATGCACTATTATTCCAGGAACCAGGATTGTGAACTAGTACTTCAGGAGATGACTTTGATTTCAGAAAGAGAAGGACAGGAAAGGTGTCAGACGTATTGTTGAGCTGCATGTAGGTTCAAGCTCCTTTTCCTTGTATTTCAGTCAGAAAACATCTTTACATTTGAGAGGAGCAGATTATTGCCATAATTTGCACCACAGATTTTTTATTATGGTTTTTTTTTTTTTTTTAAAGCAAAAGCTGGAACAGTTAGATCAAACTAACAGAACTTCTTTCAAAATAAACAAACAAGAAAACCTTTGCTCCTTCAGTACCAGGTTTCAATTGAAATAAATGTTAACAGCGAAGTTCAGTAATTCTTTGGCAAGAGGATGTTGGTCTAGTTCTAACTTAAGAGGCAGGAAAATTCTGTAGCAGAAGACCAGTTTTTGTGACAGTAAGTTATCAAGTCTGTGGTGGTGGTTATGCTTTCTCTACCCAGAATTATGAAATTCCAGAAAAACAGATTTACTCAGGTCTTCTAGCTCAGTTTCACAGCAGAATGGGATATATTAAAACCCTTTTTAATTTTTGACAATCCAATGGGCTTCTTGTAGGTCACACTTCCTGCATATTTTATCTTTAAATTTGCAAATGTAATTAGTGATTAGGTTTCTTGATACATTCACAGAAACGCTGATTTCACATAGTTGAGTGTGGTCAAACTTGTGCTTTCTCATTGTATCTTTATCTTACTGCCTTTATCAGGTACTCATTAATGAGTGAAGGATCAAAAGGTGGGACGGTGGCCAAGAAGCAATGGAGAATAAAAGTTTAGAAGGTTCCCCATCAGACCTAAAGTTAGTGGCTCACCCGAGAGCAAAGAGTAAAGTGTGGAAGTACTTTGGGTTTGATACCAATGCAGAAGGATGCATATTACAGTGGAAGAAGATCTACTGCCGTATTTGCATGGCACAGATTGCCTATTCAGGAAACACGTCCAACCTTTCCTACCACCTTGAGAAAAATCACCCCGATGAATTCTGTGAGTTTGTGAAAAGTAACACTGAGCAAATGAGGGAAGCCTTTGCCACAGCATTTTCAAAAATCAAGCCGGAGTCATCACAGCAGGTTGTTCAAGATAGCCTCATCATGAAGACCTACCAGAACTACGAAAACAAAAAACATCAGGAACTGACATCTGCAGTCATCAGCTTAATTTGCGAGGGCATGTATCCAGCCTCCATCGTTGATGAACCTACCTTCAAGGCCCTCTTGAGAACAGCAGACCCCAGGTATGAACTTCCGAGCCGGAAGTACTTCTGTACAAAAGCGATTCCTGAAAAGTACAGTGCTATTAGAGAAATTGTGCTGAAAGAGCTCACTGAGGTTCTGTGGTGTGGCATATCCACGGACATGTGGAGAAGCGAAAACCAGAACAGGTCATATGTAACCGTGGCAGTTCACTTTCTCAGCAGCAGTCCTGCCAACTGCCTGGCTGTGAACTCACGGTGTTTGAAAACATTCGAAGTACCAGAGGATAACACTGCAGAGACCATTACACGAGTTCTTTATGAAACATTCATTGAGTGGGGGATCAATACAAAAGTCTTTGGTGCTACAACAGATTACAGTAAAGACATTGTGAAAGCTTGCTCTCTCCTAGATATTCCCGTACAGATGCCTTGTTTGGGGCACACTTTTAACGCAGGAATACAACAAGCTTTTCAGCTCCCCAAACTCTGCAACCTTCTTGCCAGGTGCCGAAAGCTAGTAGAGTATTTTCAGCAGTCTACGGTCGCAATGTACATGCTGAGCGAAAAGCAGAAGCAGCAGAATATTCTCCACTGCATGCTGGTAAGTGACCGTGTTTCCTGGTGGGGAAGCACGCTCGCTATGCTGCAGCGCCTCAAGGAGCAGCAGTTTGTCATTGCGGCTGTTCTCGTGGAGGACAGCAACAACCACCACCTCATGCTGGAATCCAGTGAGTGGAATACAATCGAAGGGCTGGTGGAGCTGCTCCAGCCTTTCAAGCAGGTTGCAGAGATGATGTCTGCTTCAAAGTACCCGACGATAAGTATGGTGAAGCCACTTCTCCACATGCTTCTGAATACTACTCTGAACATCAAAGAGAACGATTTGAAAGAAATCAGCATGGCAAAGGAGGTGATTGCTAAAGAGTTGTCAACCACCTACCAGCACACACCTGAGATAGACATGTTTCTCAATGTTGCAACTTTCTTGGATCCCCGCTACAAGAAACTGCCTTTTCTTTCAGCCTTTGAAAGGCAGCAGGTGGAAAACAGAGTGGTGGAAGAAGCAAAAAGCCTGCTGGAGAAAGTAAAAGAAAATAGCTTTAGAGCTGAAGAGAAATTCTTCACTGTTTCAGAAGAGCCCCCTATGAAAAAAATCATCATCTCCTCTACTCCTCCTCCTACCAGTGTCATCAACAACATGCTTGCAGAGATCTTTTGCCAGACGGGAGGCGTGGAAGACCAGGAGGAATGGCATGCTCAAATCGTTGAGGAGTTGAGCAACTTCAAGTCACAAAAGGTCCTCGGTTTGAATGAGGACCCATTGAAGTGGTGGTCTGACAGACTAGCGCTGTTTCCAGTTTTACCAAAGGTTCTTCAAAAATACTGGTGTATTCTGGCCACAAGGGTCTTCCCTGAACGCCTTTTTGGTTCTTCTGCTAATGTTGTGAGTGCAAAGAGAAACCGGTTAGCCCCGGCTCATGTGGATGAGCAGATCTTTTTGTATGAAAACAGTCGGAATGGGTCTGAGGCAGAACCGGAGGACGAAGACGAAGGAGAGTGGGGTTTGGAACAGGAACAGATTTTTAATTTAAATGACTCGGTAAACATAAACAATAATTTCTTTAATATTCGAGACAGTGGGTTTGTTTAACAGGACTGCTGCGGTACATTTAATAACAAAGAGAAAAGGTATTTGTCTTAAGTTACCAAAAATTCTTCTGTTTTGTGCTATGAATGCTGTAAATATTGAACAGTTGTAACAAACTTGATTTAGCTTCCATTGTCTGTGTTTTTCCCACTGTCTTAAAACATGAATGACTTGTGATTAAACAGCACTGAAATGAATGAGGAAATAAATTCTACAAAGACCGTGGTTTCTGACTGTGGCCCAGATTTCAGAAAGCACTTATCCATGTGCTTCCTATCCACTTGTTTCAGTGGGAGACAAACACATGCTTATGTGCTTTCTATCATAAAATTATTTTCCTGAGTTAGGACCTTGAGGAAGTTTTTAAAATTTATGCCTCCATTTGTAAATCCTGTGTGACTCAGGATGCTAGCTTTAAATTTTGGATTTTAAAATGTTTTTAAAATCCATAAATCTGAGCAGTGAATATTTTTAGAATATATTGTTGCTATGGAATGAAAAAAGATCTTGAGCCTGATTTTCACTACCTCATGTCTTAGGTCTGCTCTATGCTAGAAAAGTTCAGCTGGGATAATTCTGTTGGTTAGGGGACTGATGTGTTATTATTTTAACTGATACTGTGCTGGCATAGGCTGTAGTTTGGATGCATTTATACCAGGATAATTTATTTTCCTTTCCAGTGCGGTGTAAATGATACAAACACTTTTAAGCTGGTATTGCTGTGTCCACATTAGTCCAGTTTTACCATTTAACTGCAGCTAAATGGCAAAATTGGTTTTTTGTTTGTTTTGCTTTGTGTCTAAGCAAGCCCTGATTGTAGTCTCTTGTGCTTTTGCAAAGTGGTAACCAAGTGTGGGGTCGAGGCAGTGTTGTGTTACCTTCACCTTGGGCTGATGCCGTGGCTGATGCCACATGGTGTGTAGCAGGCAAGGCATCAGCCCTTTGGTAAGGGAGGGAGGGAGAGAGGGATGGAGAGGGCAGGGAGATGTCTACAGGCCACAGGTCTAACAGTTTGTCTGTGTTATAAAATCCTTAACATCTTCATTTAATGGGGACTTTGCCCAGGGTAGCTAGAAAATTTTGTTGGCAAGAAAAGCAAAATAAAAAGCTTTAATATTATGTAAATATATTTAAAAGAAGGGGACCCCTCCATTTCCTCACATGTATTTAGTGAGTCTTTAAAATTGTTTTTTATTCCATTAGCACTTAAAAACTTTTTTCTCATCTCTTTTTGATTCAGTTTGTAGAGTGAACTTTAGTCCCATCCAGTCTAATGTTTGAGTACTGTTTCCGATTAGTTGTGTGTTGTAACTGCTCCCTTTGTGTCTCTAAGCATAAGTGTTTTAATCCCTTTTGAGAACTTGACAAACACGAAAAAAGAAAGGAAACCAACCTGAGACCCCCCCCTCAATCTCTTTTGAAATACTGCAGGTCATAAACATGATTAGAGTTTACCCTAGACACAGAGTAGGATGCACCAGGTTTTTTCTCTGAGGTGCAGTGGAGGAGTCTTGGCATTTTCCGGTTACAGTCGAGGTTTGCTTGGGATTTTATTTCTGTTACTGGTGTCTCACCACCCCCACCCCCCCGGTGTAAGTCTACAACTATGTTAAACAATATCTGTCTGTTACTGTTCTGGAGGAAGAAAGCTGGGGTTTTTTCATCACAGTGGCACCCATGGACATTGGGTTGTAAAAAAGGCACAGACAGCAGGAACATACAAAAATGAGAATGGCAATGGAATTGAATCTATTGCCAAATTTTGTTTATGGTTTGGTTTAATAGTTTTTGGAAGTTTGAGGCCTCTGTGTTCTTTGTAGGTGGCGGGAACAGGTGGGTGAGTGAGGAGGGAGGACAGAAGTTAGGCTGAAGGAACAGGAAGCAAGTAATCGCAAACTACATAAACAAAAATGTTTAAGCCTGGGAAAAATGCTGTTAGCAGGTGGTGCGGTCTGTGTTTGGCTGTTAGTAAGCCTGGGGTTTTTCTTTCCAGCCCCCTGAAAACTGATTTGCGCTTGTACAAAGTACACGCACCGTGCATCCTGTTGCATGTTGCTCCTCTCCACATCCACTGAAGAGGTGTATGTGATTGCCCAAGGTGCAAAACGCAGAATCCCGCGGGTGCGTAAGCTATCTGTGTGGGCAACAAAGTCGAGTTACAAAAGGGAGTGAGATACCTGAGCTCCTGTGACACCCCAGCAATCTGCCAGGAAGACCTCTTGGTTTTTATGGCCATCGCTTGCAGCAGCTGTTACCACCACTGCAAGCCCTCCCTCCAGGAGCTGCACAAATGCTGGTGCAAAGTGTGTGGATCTTGTCTTAGATGAGCATAATGTAAAGCTGTGCCCTCACAACCAAGACAAAGCCCAGAGCACCGCTCCCCTGGTCCGCACTTGGCCTTCCCCTGTTGGCAGCATTGTATTCATCTTCATCCTCCTAGGGCTGAACAAAACCAGTGATGCTTACAAGCAGTTTTACCGAGATCAGTGCAATGCACTACTCTCTTCCTTCCAGCTTCTTTTTATTTTTTGGTATCCAAAATAAAATTGTAGTCGGTTCCATTGATGTGTCTCAACATTCTTTTAAAAAAAGGAGAAGAAAAAGAAAAAAAAAGGAGCAAAACCACTGTTAGTCTTACCCATTGTCTGTGAGATTTTATTTAATGTTCTAAGCCTGGAATATTGTTAAATAAACCAGAAAAATAAGTTAGTTACTAGATTATTTGTCTGATGTGTGGTCATATCTGCAGCACTTTATGACTTTGAACTCTTCCGCAACAGGGGGAGGTTGTATTCTGAGGATTTAAAGCTATGCATTTATTTTCCTTTTGATCCTGTAAGTTATTTTTTAAAAATGCTGTATAAATCTTTTGGATTAAAAAAAATGAGGATGAAAAATGTTGGAAGTTTAGATGATTTCTGTTGCTTAAATACGTGTGGTGTTTTTCATTTATTGACAAAATTTTCTGTTGTTTAGTTGGGTGGAGAAGGAAAATTGCAGAGCTGTTTTAAATATTGCTACAACTTGAGTTAACCCTGATGTTACTGCCAAGGGTGGGCCCAGAACACATTTCCTAATAATGCTACTAAGTCAACTTTATGTTTGTGTTTCTTGACAGCTATGTTGAATCCACAGCCTAACCTTTCCTTTTCTCTTCAGTACGGCTGAGACATCTTTTTGAAGGGGCAATAGAGGAACGAACTGCAGCTTTTGAGTGTTTTCATGCTGAAAAAGTGAATTTTTGAACAGGTTCTCAAAGTACATACTCTGTGTCAAAAGAAGAATAGCCCTTTGTCACCAACTAGATGTTGCAAATTCAGGGTTAAAAGTCGGTGGGCTAGCTGAGGTTTCTTGGGGTAACAATTTAACTAAAGGGTGTTTTGTGTTTCTGACCAACCTTTGTACGCATTTCGCCTCCCTATGCCATCAGGGATTATGTGAAGACAAAGAGAAAAGCCTGAAGTTGAAAAGGTGAATTTTTCCAGCAAACAATGTCTGAAATGCTTTGGTTTAAATGAGGGCAATAAAGTTTTGTATTATTTATGGAAAGGGTGTATTGTTTTAAGTTTCTATTGCAGCAGTCTCTTAGATTATTTTCAAGCGTTTTCTTTAACCAATGTCATGGTGTCCAGTTAGCTTTACAGGAGCTTTTGTAAGCAGGCAGGAATATTAAAAGCAAAAGAAACACAAGTTGATTATTTTTAATATTTTATAGGACTTCTGAAAACTTTAAAAGTGATGTGTAGTTCTTGATTTTTGTCCTTTTTGTGTGACAGCTTAAAAAGAAGGGGCTGCGTGAGGACATCATTTCTGAAGGAGGGGAAGTGCATGGCTATGAACACAGAAGTAGTGTATTTTACATATTCCATGACAGCTGGGTAAAGGAAACTTTATGTTGGAAAAATTACATTTTAATCTCTGCACACCATACTCCTTTTGGTAGCCTCCATTTCTGAGTGTCCTTCTGAAGATCTGGTGATGCTGGTTCTGGTGGTGTTATCTAGTCTAGACTGTCTTTTTATCTCCACTGATAGGACTTTCCTGGTCTCTTAAGTTTTGTGGCTTTTTTTTTTTTTTTTGCTTTGGACCAGACTGTATGGTCTGTCTTGCCATATCTCCTCCAAATTAATTTCTGCTACATTCAAAACATTTTTAGGGGACATAGGGAAATTGTGGAAATTGGTTTTGTGTTTTTAGTAACATTATTTGGTGCTGTAGAGAGAACTGAAAGATACAGCTTAATTTTATGTTTGCCTTAAGAGCACATCAGTAAAGCATGTCTTAATGATATTATTTAAACTGATTTCAAAACATCTCGCAGTTTATGATGCTACCATTTTTGCATACAAAAGAATTCCCTTTATTTATTGAAATTATTGAAAAATAAAAATCAATTAAATTGATTTTTACTGCTCTTGCAGTCCCTTTCATTTTAACCCAATCCTGAAGTTGGGTTAAAATGCCCCAAGTTGAATTGAATTTAACATTAAAAAAATGGAAAAAAAGAAAAACAAACCACTGTCTTTGAGCTCACCTTGTGTTTTAAAAACACAATTTGGTTTAGATCTTTTTAAAAATTCAAAGGCTGTTGCAGCAACTAATTTCAAATGAGAACTTGGAATTGTTAAAATATTAAGATTTTTGAGCATTTCTGTTGACATTTCCACACTGAGTGGTATTGATTTCTCTTGCTTCCAGAAGATCACGAAAGTGATGCTGCCATCTGCAGTGCTTTGAAATGATGATCAGATGTATTTTTTTTCAGAGGTTTTGAAAAGATGCAGCACCAGGTGCTGCACTGGTGTTGTGGTTTCCTTGCATCACAATTAGTACTTACTTCCAGTTACTTGAGTTTACCAAATCCTCTGTCCTGTCCTCTCCCTGGCCCTGCCTGAGCAGAATGCCATGTGGGAGCAGTAGGGAGGAGAACTCCAGCTTCTTCTCTTATAGAGAGACTTCTTGGAGAGCAGATAAAATTCAGTTTAAAATGAGTTTAAACTACGTTCTTATTCCACTCTTCTGGGGCTACAGCACCTGTGCCATGGTGTGAAAAGGCAGAGCCAATGATTCCTCTCCCCACAGTGATGTGCACTGGAACACATGGCTCAACTGGACCAAAATTGCCTATGTAAGGGGAATATGCTGAGGAATTGAGCTCAGCACAGCTAGGAAGCTACACTCAGAGTCAAAGGCATAATAAGCATGTCAGGGTAGAAACAGTATCTGTGCTGGTCTCCTTAGATGGTGGTTTAAGGTACCATAAAAAGATACTGGTTTGTGGTCCAGGCCAAAGCTGTGCCTGGGAAATTTTGTGATTATTCAAATAGTTACGTGTTTAATATTTACACAGAAAAGAGTGTTTTGTGACATTTAAATAAATATTTTATATAGACAGTAAAGCTACATTTCCTATTTGGTAGATATTTTGGTGATAACATTTAGAGTGGTTTTCCTGGAGTAAATGTCATGGTCAGAGGTACACCAAGATTCAGCTATCAGAAGCAGTAGGGCAGTCCTGTTTGTAAGTATAACCGAGACAGGAGGGAATACTTTCATTTGAAATAAGTGAGAAATGTTGTCTTTATTTTAACACTCTTAGGTAGAAGACTAATTAAAATGCATCCGTAAATGTTTGTGATAGCCTAATAATTCAGATATATCTGTAGAGAATTAATCCCTTTGTTTTACTTAGTTCACTGAAAATATGACTGTATTTGTCCATAGCTGCATGCGCATGATGTCATGTTCAACAGTGCTTCCCCAAACAATGCAGAGTAAGGTTATTTTTAAAAAGGCAGTTTCTTTGATTACATGCAATCTTCTGTCTGTTCGTTGTCCCCAAATACTTGCAGTTAGGATAGAAAAATTAGTTTTTTATTTCTCCAATGGATAGTGCTTTGCTTTTAAATTTGAGACATTTTGTGTATCACTGTGTCTTTACAGACACTGAAATTGAAAGGGTTTAATTCTCCTTTTTTTGTTTTTGCTTTTTTTGTTTGCTTTTTTTCTCATGAGTCATCAGTGAGGTTTACAGTGATAGGAATTTGCAGTCATAACAAGGAAGATGTCAAGTCAGCATCAGGAGAGCTCATGCCAGAAACATCCCGTCCCATGTGAATGCTGTGCTCCAAGGGAAACCTTCATCTTCTCAAACATGACCTTCTGATGTGTGTGTGAGAGAAAAATAAAGTGCTTTTGCAAGCAATGCACTGTTCTGTTTTATGGGTGATGGTGCAGTTTGGTGTGAGTTTGTGCTCTGGGATGCACTTAGTGGTTTGGCACCAAATAAAAGTTTCTTGAGCACACAGCAGAACTTACATGAACAGATTACAATTAAATGTGAAAAATATGATTGCTTTACTTATGGGAACAGACAGGAAGTGGGTCCATTGAGGGAAAATACTGAAATTTTATCAGGAGTCTGCAATTCCTGTCCGAGATCCTGATAGCATTTAAAAAATGCTAAATGACTAACCTTCCTGTAGTCTGACATTTCAGAACTCTGTAAAACGGTTGTTTTACACACTTCTTGTGTTCAGATGCTGCTGGCAATGAGCTCTTTTAGCTTTGAAAAACTCTTGCGCTCCCAAATGGCCAGGGAGGAGTTTTCATTATCGAGATATTGGAGAAGAAGGGAGATTGAAGATCTTACTGTGACCTGTCCTCTAGCCTGTGGGAGCCTGGGCCGAAGGGACTGTTTCTGGATGGTATTTTAACACGTTGTTCTACATAGATAAATCTTCACGTGCAGTCCAAGAACTTGCCACTGATTGTAAATCTGGCTGGTTCCAAGGGAGCGAGTGCTGGTGAGAGAGCCAGTCTTGTGGATGAGTGGAGCCACCTGTGTGCAGCATGTATCCCCTCTATCCCTCATTCTAAGCCCCACTTTATTTCCTGTGCAGGCAGTAAGTACGTTGGTGCTGCTCTTCGCTGTGTTATTTGCTGTGTGCCTCTTGTATTCCAAGTGTAAGAATAGGAGAACGTGACCTGTGCGTTTTCAAGCCTTGGTGAAGGTAGGCAGAAGTTCACCTGCAGTGTTCATGGTTTGCTGCCTGGTTTGCATGAGCAGTGGGTTAAGGATAATAACAGTGTTATTTACCCCGTGGTGCTGGGAATGCGGGACTGGCATTGCTGCTCGGAGATTCTTGCGTACCTGCTGAGAGAAATGAAGTGAGAAAAGCACAGCCTTGAGCTGTTGTATCTAAAGGTATGACTCAACACCCAAGTGGGCCTGAAGTGCTTGCATGAACTAGTTCTGCTGTAGTCTTGCAGACAATCCACCTTGTTCATGCCCTGCCCACTGCCCCTTCATAAAAGTTCACAAAGATTTCACAGTTCTTTTTGGACAGATAAATTCAGAGATAATACATGAAACTATTTGTCAGTTGTTAAGATTGCATACACTTTTTGTGCCTTTTTTGGCAAAGCATGCTAGAGCTGATGGGAGATAAAGTTCTTATTTTATCCCAGAGACAGCTCTTCCTGCAGTGAGGGGATCATCTCAGTCCGCAAAGTTGATTTGTTGGCTGCACTTCTGCCTTTTCTCTAGGCTGTTTAGGAAAGTTGCTGTGCTCCACAGAGGCAAAAACAGATTCCTCCAGAATGTTTTCCCTGTGTTTTTGTGTTGCTGGGGCTGCTTTCTGGTCTGCACATGCCTGAAGGAAGGGGATGGGCCAGGCTTTTTGCCCTGATTCTGCTTCTTCCCTGGGCCGGTTGGCCACCTCAAGAAGAAGATTGTGCAGAAGGTGACACTCCCGGGTGATAAGTTTGCAAACACCAGGACTACAAAATGATTAATTCATTTTATATTTATATTTAGGCTAAGATTAAAATGATACAAAATGTGGCCTAAAAAAAGTGTCTGCAGAACCCATGCACTAACTCTTTGACTTAGGTATCCAAATAAGATTTAGAGACCTTAACTCCAAAAGCAATCAATCCATTTTGCATGCTGTGTCTTCAGACCCTCTAAAAATGCTGGCATCACAAGCGTGTCTCTTTTAATATCTTTTAAATAATGGTATTTTGGGTAGACTGTGTATGAAATGCAAACCACTTTTTATTTTTTGTGTGTCCATTTTGTCTTCCATTGTGCTTCAAAGGTTAGTAGCCACAGAATTATTCTGTCTAAAAGCTATTGGGACACTTCAGGTACAAAATGTAGGTGAGCTTCAGAAGTAAGAGAAGTATTCTCTCCCATAAGCTGGAAGGCTTAATTGTTCTGTTGTCAAAAGAGGCAATTGTAACTGCATTTTACCAAAATATGTGAGAATGTGAAGGGTAATACTTACATTTTTTCAGTAAAATTCTGAGTAGAAGGCTTAAATGTAAGCACCTCACTTTGTGCCCTTACGTGCATCATAGCAATATGGAACAAGACCTCTGGTATTTTAGTGAGGGTGCAAATGAAAGAACAACCCTCTTTTACTTAGTCATTATTCTGCTTGTGAGGATGTTTCAGTTTTGATGATTTAGTCGTAACAAGAATAAAATCAACAGTTTCAGCAGATGTGAATGAGCATTTCTATTGCATGGTCCTTCCTTCCTCGATAAACAGGAACTTATGCTCCTTTGTTAATGTAGAACAAAGGAAAGGAGGCAAATGGGGGTACAATATTATAGGTGGAAGGTTGGGTGTTTGCTTTGTGCTCATGCAGCTGAAGCAGTGATGGATTTCAGAGCCAGGTGATGGACTCTGTTAATGCATTTGAGTCTAAAGATGGGCAGAAGGTATCTTTGCAAAGGACATATGGTCTTCGTCTACAAGACTGCGCTATGCCAAACAAAGGCTGGTTGTGCAAATTCGAACTTCTGCCATCTCCTAATCTCTGCGGTTTTGGGGCTGTTTGGCCTAAAATCTTCTTGTTTAGGTGATAGAGCTAGTTCTGTTAGCTTTAGCATCTTGCTGCTAATGATGAGATACTGCAACTTATGAAAATGAGCTAGAAAATGTAATTGTTCCTTTATTCCACTCAGCCACACTTCAGCTGGAGGCACTGGAGGTTATAGAAGACTCAGGTGAGGAATGTAAGAGCTTTACCGACAGGGCAGTTGGGTGGATGAAGGTCTTGAGTCATGCAGGACCTTGTGTGGGCTCCACCATGAGATTGCCTGTGTAGGACAAGTTGCATAACCAGAAGTCTCATTTGGTTTAGATGTGAGTGTTGAAGCAGCCTCGTAACGTTTTGCAAGGCCAGAAGGCAGGTGGAAGTATTCACAGACCCCATGAGTTGTTTTTAGAGATATTTTTGTAGTAGATAAGTAATAAGTCAGTTTTCTTAGACCATGAAAATACTGTCCCATCACAAATGATTTACTTGGGGGCTCCCTTGCACAGTGCTGGAGTAGTGTTGAAGTTCCATGGACACTGATGTGTGATTCTCAATTCAAGTCAGCTGTGGTATAAGGTTTTAATGCATTGAACAAATGCATTCTTAGGAAATACTTCGATATCTGTGTCACTAAGGTTATGTGCCTTGCCTTACAGACAGGACAAGGTTCCAGATTTGTGCAGTTAAGAGTAAAAATGTTAAATATCCACACACACATGCAGTCCTCTCTTGCTGTTTGCAGAAACTGTCTCCTGCCAGTTTCAAGCTTTCTATCCTCGAAGTTTCTAAATTACAGATGTCATTAAAGACAGTGATTTTGGGTTTGTGGCTTTATCATACTGTGTGAATTACTGCATTAAAGTTGCAGATGTGGTGGATATAGCAAGATTCAAATGGGCATATTACCAGCAAGGAAAAAGAAATATTTGAGAGCTGCAGTTCCCAAAGCAGATAATCAAAAAGGTGGGGAAGTTCTGCTTCACATGAGGATTGCTTTTAAGAAAAAGAAAATAACATATTTTTGTAATAAAATGATGACATTTATTTTCATTACATTGTATTTGTGCTCTGCTAGAAGAGCTTTGATACTTCACAGAACATTCATTGGGCAAGAAAATGACATTCCCCATCCTACTCATAACATCCTCTGAGTTGTGTAAAGCTGAGTTAGAGTGCCTGGCTCTGATACACTTCTGCTTTTGGTTGTGTGCCTGTTTTCTGCCAGAGTATGATTTCTGGGACATGGACATTTTGCCATCTGAGGGAATGCCTAGCCATGATTGCTAACATTGCTCAGTACTTTAAATTAGCCTGTAGAGGGAAAAAAAAAAAAAGGAAAATTGGACCAAAAAAATGTGCTGAACTTGTTTCTGAAAGACGACCTCAAGGGAATAGCTAAAACCTTTCTTTTTTTTCTTGTTGGCACACAGGTAACACTGGTAACATGGTTGATACAACTGAACACCCTTTTGACTCTCTGAGCAAAGAGTCATCCTGGTAAGCTCTGCACCGAGTTACCCTCTGGTGTGAACTTCACAGGTGTGAGGAAACCAAGTCACGCCAATTCAAAGCAAAGCTCTGCCGCCTCCTGACCTTGCATCTCACACTGGTGTTTCTCTTGTGTACAAACCAGGGACTGAAGTTAATGAACCTTATGAGTGTTCAATGCGTTCGGGATTAAGTTTTTAATCTGTTATGCTGCGGGCAAGGGTTTGATTACCAGCTCCGGCTGCGCAGGTGTGATGTGCTGCGGCAGGAGGCAGGGGATGCTCCGTGTTAGCCATTTGTACCGAAACTGCTGGTTAGGGCCCGAAGGCCGTGTTCTTTACAAAGCCAGCCCAGAAGATGTACTCTGTTCTAGGAAGGCTATTTTTAAAACAGAAACAGATAGTTCTGTATAACAGTGTTTTTTAACAAGCATGTCAACCAGTCCTGACTAAGGAAATTACAGATGAGTTGGCATCAGACCTTATTCTTTAAAAAAAGTTCAGTAGTACCACTGCAAATGTCTTACGAAGTCTGCAACAATCTAAGAATTACACAGAATGAAAAGACAGTAAACAAAACATTACTGGCACTATACTTTCTGCAGACCAGGACTGACGCAGTGATGACCTTGTAATTTTTTTACTGAATGTATCCCAGTGACAAGGGTGCCTGCCGAGCAGTAACTGTTGTCTTTCTGGCAATTGAATATAACCTCAGTAACTGGAAATTGAACATTTGTGCTATGAAATACTTCTTCTAGCTGAGGTACAAGGACTTCTTGGACCTGTTTTTCCAAAATAACATCTTTTTAATGAATAAAGTCATCCAGTTGAATACAGATATCAGCTAGTCTGCCTGCCGGAGTGTTTTCATGGTAATTAATACCACCACCTTTATATGCCAGTCTTACTTGTGCATTCCTAACTGGAATCGCTGCATTGCATGGCATATAATTTCAACGTTAAATAGTCTGCTGAAAATTAGTAGGAAAAAGGTCAAGAAATGCAAAATCTGTGTTCTCTCAATGATGCTGTACTTCCTAATTATATGATACAGATATTTGAAGAACAACTAATTTGAGTCAGAAGCAAGTGTCAAGAGCTGCAAATGCTGCCATTCGTAGTGCCTACTAGGTGCTAGCAGAGTTCCTTGCACTTGGTTGTAGGCATGAGTTCTTCCTGTGGCTTCTCATGGGTTGCTTTTTTGGAGTCAACTATTAAAGACATTGTGTGTAGTCATCCAGCACTCCAAAGAGGAAAGGGATATTTGAAGAAAGAGGGTGTAAACAATACAGGTGGGTGATGTTGAGGCCTGGACTTCAGTTTGAGCATAACCCTGTTAGGGTTGTACTACAGTAGCATTTGGACTTGTTAATGCACTAATATAATGACCTTTTTTGGGATTTTTGCTATTAATTGTATCTTCTATCCATCTCTTTCACATCAATTTTCAGAGTGTTTTTTTTTTCTCAGTATTTACACATTGCTACTAGTCATAAAGTATTCTAGTGAGGCACAAGTGAAAACCGTGATTTTTTACCAGTCATCTAATCCAATTATCAAAGTATTTGTTTTCTTCCCTAAAGAAGAAAAAATGTATAAATACCCACATATGTATACAGAAAATTATTGCAATTTAGCAATGAAGTCCAGTTTTTTCAGTCCAGATTCTTCCAAAATGCCACCCTCTGCTGTAAAGAACAAAGTCATCTTTGCAAGTTTGGTCTGGCTGACAGCTGGCTTTGCTGGGAACTGTGGGGACAGGGACTGAGGCTGGGTGGCTCAGAGAGCAGCGTGTGTCAGGCTGTTTTGCTGGCAGCCTCTCTGCAGGCGTGATCTGTTCCTTGCAAAGGCATCAGGGTCTGTGTCAAAATAGGCTTTGCAGTGTGCTCCTCTGGCTTGGCACATGGAGGCTTGGAGGGGAGATGCTGAGACCTCTTCTTCCTGCCCAGTCCCTGACACATGCAACTACAAAAGGGTTGAGTAAATAAAGGGCTGGCAAAGTGCCTGTGCTCCCTAGAGAAATGTCACTGCTGTCACAGGAGTGTAGGTGATGTCATCCTGGACAGTTCTTCTGGATGTTGCTCTTTGTACTGACAGTGGTCCCATGTGCCTCAGGTTTGACTGCAGCTACTGGTTTTTAACTTGAACGCTTGTCTTCTCCAGGATAGACCTGCATGGGGCTGGCTGTGCTGGTGTACTCCATGCTGAGCAAAGCACTCCCCTGTAAAGGTACCACAAAGATCAGCAGGGCAGCACTTGCAGAACAGCTTATTCAGTAAGATAATGTTTTCTGTTCCCCAAAGCAAAAGAGGGAATGCTGATCATCGCCTGAAGCAGAGTTTGGGCTTTTGCTGGGACAACAGCACTGGTCACAGACTGCATGAGAATGCAGGCATGTTGGCCAGATGTCCTAGCATGCCTTGGGAGGGAGGTAGAACTGTGGCCGAAGTGAAGGTGGTGTGACCCTCAGCACTGCTGGATTTTTTGTATGGATAGTTGCAAAACTTCAAGTGCAATAACAAAGGAAAAGCTGCTATAAGGGCTGCAGTAGCTGCTTCTGCAGCTTGCAGAGTTGGCAGAGGCTCACTTTTCTCTTCTTGCAAGAAGCTGTTTACCTTTTACCTTCTGTATCACCAGGATTTTTTTCTGAGAGAGATGCTAACGGCTGTCAAAGCCCCACTGGAGAACCGAGTGTGAGTGGGCTGGCTGTTTACACTGTGTGTTACAGGGGGTTGATGGAGATGTAAGGCTGGAGTCTGGAATAGAAATTGCACTTTAGGGTCATATCCTTGAAATCACCTGGAAGTCAGTGCACAGTGTAAGGCATGCGTTTCGAATGCCTTGCATATTTATGGAAAAAGGCCTAGAGAGAAAAGTATTGGAAACAGCAGAGATCTGCCAAACAAGCCACTGCAAGCTTTTGGGCTTTTATTCCTCAAGCTCTTTTTTTTTTCCCTCCCCTTGATATGTTTAAATTTCTAAGTTCCTTTATGCTTCTTAAAAAGAAAGCTTCATTCAAATTATTTTAATTATTTAACACCCAACAGATGTGAGCTGTAACTTTTTGCTGTTTAGTGTGAGGTGGAGTAAAAGTGCTGTGTGTGTAGTCAACCATCATCTATTGGCTTAGAATCATAGGATCATTTAGGTTGAAAGGGATGTATGTACAAGATCATCAGGTCCAAACATAAACCCAGCACCATCATGTTCACCAGCAAACCATTGCTCTAAGTGCCACATCCACATGATTTTTGAACACTTCTCTGGGCATCCTGTTCCAATGCCTTCAATATTTCAATGAAGAAATTGTTCCTAATATCTAATCTAAACTTCCCCTGGCAGAAGGTCAGGCCATTTTATCTGGTCCTGTCACTGTTTTTTGAGGCTAGATGAGGTCCATCCTTTGAGAGGTGGCTCCAGGTATATCAGCTTTACTAGAAGTTGATTATCATCACTGACATGATGAAAATAGGGCTATAAGATCTGTTATAGTAAAAAAAGTGTTTGGGTTTTATTTTTATTCTCAAAAAAGAGAAAGGAGTTGTGCCTTGAAAAATATTTCACACTGCTGAAATATTGGCTGTTGCAGAGCCATAGGATTTGAGCTAAATCCTCTGTTCCGGTGGAAAAAAAAGTAGACGTGAAGCCTGTTTGAGCTACCAGTGCTACCTGAAAAATGCTGGTAGTTCTGGCTGATGTCCTAAGAAGGGCTGACAGGGTGCGCTGTGATGTATCAGCCTGTTTGAACACCTGGTTGAAGAGTGAGGTTGTAACATGGCTCTGTAGAAGGGCCAGTATAATTCCTGCAGCTGTCACCTCCCTTCTTAGAAGCAGGATGGTTGGAAGGTGTTTGTCAACACAAATGCATATTTCTATACAAAAGGAGCTAATCCCTTAAACTTCTGGCAAGATATTTATAAAAGGTAATTAAAGGTAGGAACAAAAATAGGAGGTTTGTGTCATACTCCTGGAGCATTATCAATGAAGGGACTTGTTTTGTGAGTAGTTGCGCATTTCTTCAGAGGAGCATGTGATGTTCTCTAATTGAAATATTAATAGCAGATAATGACACTCTGGAATGATGGCCTCTTAAATGGAGACATACTTTAACAGCTTTTAATCGGTGCGGTAACTGCATATTAAAAATCTTTGACAATTTCAATGAGAGCAATTATAGAGCATGCACAGTAGCTGTTCTTCTAAGTTAACTAATTCCCTAAGTCTCATGAATCTGCACTAGATTAATGGCCTAGAAAATTTCATTCCAAAATAAGTTTTTCACTGAAGAATAAAAACATCTAATTAAAAAAAAAAAAAAACTTTCAAAACAATTAGCTGTCTTTATTGCAAGGTAGTTGTTTTCCGGTGAAAACTTCAGTGCATATTTTATGAGGAACAAGAAAGATGAAAATTGAAAGATAATCTGCAAGTATGAGATCACTCCAGCATTTGGTAAGAAAGAGGATTTTGAAAAGAAATAATTTTTTCCTAGGAAAGGACTGTTATAAGAGTTAGGAAATGATATATAGTATAGTCTGGACCTTTCTGTACTTGCACATTCATACTCCATTTGAAACCCCTGACCTGCTTGTGTTATCAAAGAAGAGAAAAATGAACAAAATTCCATATTTGGAACACAAATGTTGTAGCTGTCTTGAAGACAAAACATGTGCATACCCTTTGTACTTTCTCATTCTGAGTTAGAACTGATTTTTAAGTAGTCTTGAGTATGAAACTGAACTCCATACAGTGGCTCAGAGGGCTTTCGTAAAACTCCTATCTTTAAAAAAAAAAAAACAAAACTAAAAAACCCCACAAAGTTCTGTTCCATTAGGGGTTTTTGCTGCTGGAGGTTGGGTGACAGCCCCGGGAAGCAGGGGTTAGGCAGCCCAGTGCAAGGACAGCACCTCTGGGGCTGTGCAGCTGTGCTCTGCTTCCACACAGGCCATGTGTGCTGTCCTTGGAGCCACTGCTTTGGGCCGTACCCCGAGAGGCAGACCTCTAGGAGTGACAATCCACAGACAGCTTTTGCCATTGTCCCGACTCTTCACCAGATGCTGGCCAGATGAAGAAATAAATGTGCTGGCCAGTGGCTGGTTTGAAGGATATGCAAGCAGAGCAGAGAGAGAGAGGAAGGGATGTTGAGACTATTTTCCATGTTTTTTTTAAGTCAGTAGCATCTGAGGTTAATCTCGCATTAATGTCAATGCTGTAATGGCTTCTGATCATTAGTTGCTTCAAAAAATTTAATAATATGGAAATGTGCTTTTTAACATTTTGTGTTTTAATTAATTGCAGGTATCTCAGGGAAATTTTTAATACTGATTGGTTTATGTGCTATGTTTCCTGTTAACTAGATTTTTCCCAATATTCTCTAATCACCTTGTACCTCTCTTCCTGATTCTAATTACTAGAGCTTTGTATATGATAACAAGCACTTCAGTTCACAAGTGATTGCAGTGTTTTGAAGTGAACTACTCCAGAAACTTTCAATTATCTTTTAAGTTCTGTATACTAACTCGTGACTTCTGCTTACTTATTTGATGGGAATACTGTCATCCTGAAGCCGTGGGAAGCAAAGGGGACTGTTTGAGTGGCAGCAAAGCATTTTTGTTGGCTGGAAGAGGCAGATCTGAATGTGACCTTCATCTGGATGCTCTTAAGCTTGATTGGGATATGGAAATTACATTCTCTGTCTCTGGGAGGAGAGGAGATGCAGTTTAAACTACTCTTAATGATCTTTCCAATGTTTTTTTTTCACACACACACCCCCCTCACATTCCCAGAATCTAATATAGTAAGGGAATATTTAAAGAATCGACTTTCCCAATGTATTAGTTGCCCAGCTGTATCTTTCCATCTGTGCTGTGAGCAAGATGGAATGATTAATTCAATCTTTTAATATCATGTGGTCAGAATAAGAGGTGTTGGAATTCACAAACAGTATAAGAAGAAGCTGTAAAGATGATATTGGGGATTGTGATACAATATATCCTGTGCTGTCTAGGAATATGATGATACTGTGAATACTGTCTTGAAAATAGAAATTAGGATATTTTGTCTTTTGAAAGGTATAGATCATAGTGCAAAGTATAAATTGTTTTCTGTTGTCTTTTTAATTCCTCTGGTGAGATGCTAAAATGCAGGTAGCAATATTTTGCTTCTCGTTTGGGTTTCTAGTTTGACTATAAGTAGATCAGTCTTTCCAGTTTTACCGTAAGTAACAAGATCACTCTTTGCTTCAGTCTCTGCATGAAAGTGCTGATGAATCATAGAATCATCGAAACATTTAGGTTGGAAAATTCCAAAAGTTAACCCACACTGCCAAGTCCATGACCAAACCATGTTCCTAAGTGCCACATCTACATGTCGTTTAAGTATCTCCAGGGCTGGTGATTCAAGTACTTCCCTGGGCAGCCTGTTCCAATGCTTGACAACCCTTTCAGGGAAAAAACTTTTCCCTATATCCAATGAAAACCTCCTCTGGCTCACCTTAAGACCATTTGCTCTTGTCCTGTCACTTGTAACGTGGGAAGAAATATCTACCCTCTCCTTGCTAAAACCTCCTTTCAGGTAGTTATAGAAAGCTATAAGGTCACCCCTGAGTCTCCTTTTCTCCAGGCTAAGTACCCCCAGCTCCCTCAGCTGCTCCTCATCTGACCTGTGCTCCAGACCCTTCCTCAGCTCCATTGCCTTTTCTGGACATGCTCCAGGCGTTTCAATGTCTTTCTGGTAGTGAGAGGTGCAGAACTGAACGCAGGATTCAAGGTGTGGCCTCACCAGTGCTGAATACAGGGGCACAGTCACTGCCCTGGTCCTGCTGGCCACACTCTTTCTGATACAGGCTGGGATGCCACTGGCCTTCTTGGCCAGTGGGACACACACACTGGCTCATGTTCAGATACTGACAACTGGGACCTCCAGGTAATTTTCTGCTGGGTCCTTTCCAGCCATTCTGCCCCCAATCTGTAGCACTGAACAGGGTTGTTGTGACCCAACCTCAGGACCCAGCATTTGGCCTTATTGAATCTTATACCACTTGCCTTGGTCCATCAATCCAGCCTGTCAAGCTCCCTATGTACAGCCTTCCTACCCTCCATCAGTTCGACACTCTGACCCAACCTGGTGTAATCTGCAAACTGGCTGAAGGTGCATTGGATCACCTCATCCAGACCATTGATAAAGATGTTAAACAGGACTGATGCCGATACTGAGCCTTGGGGAACCTCACTTGTTACTGGCTACCAGCTGGATTCCATTCACCACCACACTTTGGCCATGGTCATCCAGCCAGGATTTTACATAGCAAACGGTGTGCCTGTCCAAGCCATAAGGAGCCAGTTTCTTCAGGAGAATGCTGTCTCAGCATTCTGTTTCAGCAGATGCTGAATATCTGACTTTCCACATTTTCTGTGCTTTGGGCACTTTAAATGTTCTCCAGACTTCAAGGTTTATGATAGACCCTTTCTTCCCTGCAAGGTGTGGGGACTTGCCTTCTTAGGATTATTTCTACATTTTTTGGGATTAAATCAAGAATAGCAGCTGTTCTTTTCTTCTTCTCCTTCTTCTCCTTCTTCTCCTTCTTCTCCTTCTTCTCCTTCTTCTCCTTCTTCTCCTTCTTCCCCTTCTTCCCCTTCTTCTCTTTATTCCCCTCCTTCTCCTTCTCCTTCTCCTTCTCCTTCTCCTTCTTCTTCTTCTCCTCCTTCTCCTTCTTCTCCTCCTCTTTCCCTTTTCTTTTCTTCTCTTTTCTCTTTTCTTTTCTTTTCTCTTTTCTTTTTCCTTTCCTTTCCTTTCCTTTCCTTTCCTTTCCTTTCCTTTCCTT
>NW_024580667.1:31205366-31475408 GCF_017639235.1 Corvus kubaryi | reverse complement strand
TTCCTTTCCTTTCCTTTCCTTTCCTTTCCTTTCCTTTCCTTTCCTTTTTTTCTTTTTTTTTTTCTCCCTTTTTCATTTTCTTAGCTCTCTTTGTTGCGAAATAACCATCATTAAAGTTTTCTAAATGAGGTTTCTTCACTGCAGTCAGTTATGACATTTACTCAGTCTGTGATGGAGTGACAGTGGCATCGCGCTTTGCTGATTCATGTTTTCTTCAGCATTTCAAACTCACTGCCATTACCCTGGTTTTTAGTCAGAACTATAACCCAAATGAAATAGGACATGAAATTTTAATACCTTAGGAATTCTGTGCCACATTTTGTGAAGACAACTGTCAAGTTTTTTGAGATATATGGGATGTGGTCTTTCCTAGGGAAGACCTTTTCTGAGATTACTCACATTCCATTTTGTTTCATATTTATGGCTTCTTTACTGAATATCTGAACATGATTTGGAGAAATACTATATTTATTTGGGACTTTAGTGAGAGGGATGAGTGTCTTTAAATGGCAAATGTTTACTTAAAATGAAACTTTCCCTATTAAATGGGGAATTACACTTGGGAAGGCTTTTGTATGCTCGGGGTATGTCTGAGAGCAAGGACTTGAAATGGTTTCTTACATCCTGAGGGATGTAAAGCATTGTCAGATGCAGCTGCATCTACTCGTTAGCTGTTTGGGAAATCTTGGAGCCTAGACAGTCTTCAGTTCCTGGTAGAGAATGAAAAAGTAATTCTAATGTCTCAAACTTTTGCAGGATGGGAAAATGCATTCTGCAGCTACTAGATTATGCAGAGCTATTTCCATTACCCCATTTAAATCTCCTGGGATAAGCTCCTCTTTTTCATCTCTCATTTCACAACAGGAAAAAAATATAATTACATGATGACATGACTTGAAGAGCGTTGGGAAGTTTTACATAAAATGACATTGCCCAAGGTATTGCAGAGTTACATTTGCCCAGAGGGAGGGAGTATGGGAGTAAGTATCAGTAAATCTGTTCAAAAGATAATCAGATGCTTTTTCTTGATTTAAAGATACACCTTTATATAACTTCCCTATCTTTAGCATGACTGGAGTGAAAGAGAAGAAAGCCAAAGAGTAAGACTTAATAGGTAAATATATAAAAGGAATGAAAGATAAGCAGAGCAGGGAATACAAATGGAAAAATCTCCTTCTTTGTTCTTGTGATAGTATTTTCCCATGTTAAAAATTATATGGGTAAATGGAGCCTTCAAATATATGTATATGTAGGGGAGATTAGTTTCTTCATGGAGCTAGCATCGTGTTTCTTCTCCTGATATTTTTAACAAATCCAGTAATCTTTCATATGCAGGCTGTGTCTGTTCAGTATAGTGTAAGGAATTAGTGGGATTTCTTCATATTATTGCAACAACCGTCCTGCCCTCATTTCACAAAACCCCACGTTAGATTTTTGTGAAGTTCCTTTTGTGACTGAGGCTGGGACTGCTCATGTATCGATCACTGTCACTGAGCTGACTTAGTGCTTGTCGGTGACAGTGCTGTCCCCACGCCTCTCCTGTCCAGCTCCACGGCAGCAGAGCCCTCCCTTCCACGCAAAGGCCGTCTTTCATGGCCTCATCCGAGTCCCCACTTGGCATCTGTCCCAACACAAAATAATTGCACAGTGGAGCAAAACATGCCATGTGTGGTGGGTAGCCAGGTGCCAGATATTTTTGCACAAGTTTGTCAATGTGTAGTATCCACCTTTATCTGAAATATCCTTAAGACTAGTGTTTGTCCAGAAAAACAAACAAACAAACAAACAAACAGTGGCTTAAGCCAGGAATAGCAGGAATATTTAAGACAAGGACTAGTGTGTGAAGTTGCAGGTGTCTGTTGGGAACTTGCAGAGCCATAATTTCACTAAGATAACTTGTACTTGTCGATCTAAGGCAGCTTTTCCATCTCTTGATTCCTTCTCTATCACCCCATGCCCCTCCCAGGGATCAAGTGCTCTCCTTTTCCTACACATTCGGTTGGGAACTTTAGTCTCAAGAGCAGATTGTGGGCAAACTTGTGTTCCTGATGATTTTTTAGGAGATTTTAATACTGCACTGTGGTATTTTCCATCTGAATGATTTGTATAGTGGTGTGTTCAATCTATTTGGCGCTCATAAAAAAATAGATTCAAATATCTTACCTTTAGATGAATTTTGGCAAAAAGAACAAAGTACTCAGGAATGTCAAACATGGCCAGAAGTGAGATTCAGGACTCGGGAACTGCACCCTCTCATCTACTTTTGCTTTCTTTTACCTTAGGGCAGCTCCATATTTGTTAGGATCAAATTTCCTAATATCTATGTCAAAATCAGCCTGAACTTGTATTGTAAAAAGCTCAGATATATTCTTCGTCAAATTGTTTTTTAATGCAGTCGTATTTCCCATTGAGAGAAAGGCAATTCAGAAATGGCAAGAAAACTTCCCAAATTAACAATCCTCTTTAGTTTTTTCCATTCTCATCCTCTTCTTTCTTGGGGAAGAGGGGTCAACATTCAGCTTTTTTTCTGTGTATGATCAGTGATCCTGATGCAAAAAGTCTGCATAGTGTTTATTGGAGGAAGAGTTTCTTCGCAGTCAGAGTGAAGATAGCATAAATCAGTTTGGGAAATTACCCTCTATATTACTTTTGAAAACGGCAATTATCTTTTTCTCCATTCAGCCCTTCTGCCAAATCTAGCAGCATCACAGAGTCCAAGACAACATTACTGAGCACCCTATTTGACAAATAAAGCAAAAGCATTCAAGCTTCAGTCAAAAGATGTGTGAAAATGCGTCTTCCCTTGGCTCTTGTAAACAGGCAGGACTTCTTCACTTGCAAGCACACCAGCCATATGCTCTGAAAAACAGGGCACTGAAAATACATGTGCAAGTGCAGAGGAAATATTTTTTTGATTACTTTGGCATTAGCCGTAGCTTACTTTTCTAGCAGTGTGTGGATCAGTGCCTTGACTTACCTCACCAAACCATTGCTGATTTGCATCTGTAAGTAGCAGTGCCAGTGTCCTCACTGGGGTCCTTTTTTGGCCTTGAGGACAATAACACTATGCAGAGATTTGTAATTCAGATGTATTAAATTGCTTAGAGCTGTATCTCACCTAAATACCTGGAGGTGGGTGGAAGGTGAAGAGAGGGGCGAAAGGGGAATGAAGCACTTAAAAATGACCTCATCTTGACCAAAAAACCTTTTTCCTGTGTCCTTTTTGAAAGTCTAATGCTTCCTTCTGCTTCCCCTTCCACACCCTGCTTTCCACACATACTTCTCCCTTTATCTGCACGTATGCTGTCTTTCCAAGAATCACTAGAAGAAATGCAGATGGGTGTGTCATGCAAATGAAATTTTTAGTGTAGCTTTCCACTCCCCTTCCCACTGTTGCTAGAGAGATCTCTTTCCACAGGTCTTGGATTTTTGAGTGCCAAAAACTCCTGCTCTGAACAGCTGCCTTACTTAGGGTATTGTTATTTTTCTTTAGCAAAAAATATTTCTTTCAGGACTGTAATGCTGGCATCATAACTTTCATCTTACTACTGCACCAGTTTATCTTACATCTTTTCTAATATGTGGGAGCTCTTTTACTGTAGTTAGGTCTTGCTGTGGTTACTTAGGCTCCAAACTTGTGATATTGGACTCTAATAATACCTATTGCTATCTAATACCCCCCCAAGGTTCCACAGTGTGTTCATGAGTTGAAAAAACAAGAGGAAAATGAGCTGTTCTGATCATTTGTAGTATGATTTTTGCATGTGTTAAATGAGATATCTAGGAACAAGTCCTGGAATGGATTTTGGGAGCTTGTATCTCAGCCTTCTGTGAAGGGCTTGTCATCTTGCCTGCAAATGTTATCACTTCATTCCTATAAGCAAGCTGGCATGCTTATCAAAAAGCTAAACAAATGTTATAAATTTAGAGCAGCCTTAAAGTTGATTTTTTTTTAAAGTTGTTTTCATTGGCAATTAAAAAAAAAATCATTAGTCTGGCTCAGCAGATGTTTGCTGCTAACTCTGAAGAAGTGTCGCTTGTTCCCGTGTTGACAGTGTCAGGAAGGGATGAGTATACACATTAGCTCCTTAGCTGGCTGAGCACTCTGCTCCTCTAGTTGGTGTATCTGCCAGCTCCTCTGCTTTTGTGTCATTTGCTGCCTTGCTGCACTTTGGCCATTTGTCCAGGCTTTCTGGATATGTGGTGCCTTGGCTGGAGTTGCAGCACTGGTTGGGTTCCCAGGTCTTTAGGCAGCCCAGACAAATTGCTGCTGCTGTGTGGGAGCTCTGCTGTGTTGTGGAAATGTCCACTTCATGGGACATAGGCTGTGCATGCATTCCCCTGAAATACAGGCATGAAACTTCTGTGAGTTTCCAGAATTGGTAAGTGTGAGCCGTTGTTTGTTGTCTCGTTGGCATGCAGCATTTCAGGCTCTGTGTGCGTCTTGGTTAAACAAGAAACTTAGTCTCATGTGTGCCAGGGGTTTGGCTGTGGTTTTGTGAGCAGTTGTTACCAGTTGTATTCCCTGTCAGTGGCTGCGTGGGAGCCTTGTTAAATTAGGTCTTCCCCAGGCTGCTGAAATTCTTACAGCCATCTGACTGCTGCTGTTCCATTAATAGCACCTTGAGATACCTATGAGTTTGTAGGGCAAGTGAAACATTTCCATGGTTAGGTTTCTCTTGCTAATCTGGTTCTTCAACAGCTTTCTCTTCCCATGAGTAACTCTGGAGCCAGCCTCTCTCCAATACCTCCATTTCCTCATGATTCCTAACAAAAGCTGGGAGGCTTGTCACCTATCAGATGCAAAACTGAGTTGTGTTTGGAAACAGATGCTCTCCCTGGACAGATAAATCTCCCTTACACAACGCACCCAGCCATTCGAGGTCCGTTGGACCTGCTGGCCGTGGGCCTGTGGATCTGCATGTGGGCATGACAGTTGTTCATCAGCAGAAGGCCCGATGGCCTCAACTGCTGAAACCAGCAGGATACCTTTTCGCAGAAGGACTAGTTGGGCTGGTTTCCGGCCTTAAAGGCCTTCAATCTTGATTGCATATTGATGTTCATTAGGAAAGTGATTGGAAGCAGCAACGGCAGAAAAGATTTTGGTGTGCAAATTTGGGAAGACCATTTGCATTTGAAAAATCATCTGCACAGGCTTAGGACAGGCTTAGGACAGTTTGTCTGGCTTATCTGTCAGGATTTGAGTGCCTAATTGTCTTTTGTTAGGATAGTCCTGGAATGACATTTGAATCCAGACCCTGTTTACCTGGTTTCTGCCAAACCAGAATTTTTGGGAGATGTTTCTGTAAAGCACACAAAAAAGGCTGTTGCTGAAAGCTGTGTGGGTTCCCCAGCAGTTTACTGATTGCCTCTCAGAGCGGAAAATGAATTATTTTTCTACATCTGCTTAATGGCTGTAATCTCAGTATTGCCACAGTATAAATGAAGGAAAAAGAGCCAGAATATTTTGCAATAGGAAAAACTACTCAATGATTCTGTGGTACACTGAGCTATATGATTTCTTTGAAGAACTCGATTGTGCTTTGTCCTGTGGTGTTAGACAAAGACTGGAAATTACAGTTTGCCCTCTTTTTCTCACTCAGTGTTGCTATACAGGAATGGCTCCAAACTTGGATCTTGTTATTCAGTCATGAAACTAAATATTCATTGTTGGTTCTTTTCTTTTTATTTTTTTTCCATCTGTGCTTCTGCCAGTTACCTTCAGGACTAATATTTGCATATAAATTATTCAGTTATAGGAGGAATGAAAAAAAAAAAAAAAGTTGGGATTTGTCTGTAGGGATCTCTCCAGCACAAATGCCACCAAAGCTCCTGCACTGAGTGGCCAGTTCAGGAGGTGCAGGCAGGTCCCAGCATGGCACCTCACAGGTGGACACTCACCAGCTTTTTGGATGCCTTCAGCTGTACTCAAGTCTTGCCTGATAAGCACTGGAGACTGATTCAGACAATCTAAATTCTACCCTTGGCCTTTGATGTCCTAAAAAGAAGGTTAATGAGGAAATTAATATAAAGATATTATATTTTAATGTCCATGTGACCCATAATGTCCCACCATGCAGATGCTGGATTAGTAGGCTAGGAGATGGAGCTTTGTAAAAATTTGATGCAATTTGCTTTTAATAAACTTTCAATACTTTTTTCTTTTTTTTTCCCCTTGGCCTCAAGCACAATGTTCTGCAAAGGTTAGAGAATAGCAAAGCAAGCTACTCTTAAGGGAAGCTCTTCTGAGGTTTGCATTGTCTGTGTTCACATAATGCATTTCTGCAAACAAAAGAAATTTTAATTCCTCTGTTTTGATTTGGCTACTTCAGATTTCAATTTGGCTACTCATCCCTCCCCCAGAGCTGGGATTTTGCTGGCAGGAACTGGTCATTGATATGGAATTGGCCATTGATATGGGTCTTCAGACTGTCTTATTTGTCTGTGGTCTTGGCAGTTGCAGAGGCATCCTGACAGCCCTGTTTTAGAGTCCTCTGAAAATTAGTATTTTTAAAAATTACAGAATTGCCTTACATTCTTTGTAGTATTGAATTTGTGTGAGGATGTCTCTGTACATGGAAGTTATTTCTGATTAGGGAGAATTATGTTTAAAAGGAAAATAATTATTTTTAAATAGCCTCATATCGGAACATAATAAGTACGCCTTATTTTTCTGTTTTAGGGTATTCCACTTGCAAAGTGACCAGGCTTATGTCATCTAAATACATTGGAATGCAGGCAGAACTGCAGCCTGAGAGAAGCTTCTCGCAAACATTGCTGTGATAAAGCAGCACCTAAGGATTGCGGGCTTGGTTTCTTTGAACACAAAGGCAAATTAACAGCTACTGCTTGGTCGGGGGATTTCATTAGCACAGGGCTGTACCGTTCTCATGTCCCACGGAGAGATCACTGGCATTACGCCTCTGTACTTGAGATCAGTATCTACCTCCTTACCAGGAGCAGAGGCAGAAAGAGAACTGGGGTGGTTTAAATGAGGTGCAAGAGATGCCAGAGGGAACTTCTCTGGGCATTCCAAAGCTGGTGGGTCTCCACTGCCTCCTGCCTGGGGGGCTGTGAGCCTCCAACTGCACTCAACCTTTCACACAAAATAAACCAGTATCTGCTGAAAACCAGGCTGAGCCCAGGTTTGCTTTGAAAATTTCATGCTGAGTTTCGTCATGGAAGGGGTGTTTTAACGCTGAAAGTTGGGTGTACTGCAAACTCCACATGACATTGGAGTTCTAGTGGAAACAGGACACTAATAAACGGCCTTTCACTGGAGTTACCCCTGGCTCACACACAGAGCCTGTATTTGATCTTGACCACTTTTTTTGACATAAATACTAGCTGTGTCTCTTTTAAATGGAGATTCATTTTACATTAAGCTGACTTGATGGAAACTGTACACATTTTTAGAATTAATAACAATTAAGAGTTAATTGAGGAATTTATTTTCCTCCTGCCCCCCTCCCCTCCCTGATGTGTTTCAGTGTTTCTCTTCGCATTTCCCATTTTGACTAAAGTGAGTGGATAGACTGAGATGTGCCTGAGTGTTGTGTCTATTCAAAACCATGCTATGTGGAAGCTGTATACTGTACCTCTTGTAAATAAAACAGATAATGGACACTTGTCGGTGTGTCTGCAGCCCTCATTTCTCCCTCCCTGGCTGCTTTCTTATGTCCTTGGATCTAGCTGCAAAAACAGGCCTGTTTTAAACCTCTCTGTAATATAGGATCTCACAGAATGAATTTTTACAGTCGAATCTTTAAGTGGCCATTAGGACCAAAAAATTGTCCTTTTCTTTGCAGTCACCATGGACAGGATAGGTCTGGACATCTTCTTTCATCTGCTATATGGTGTCCTCTGCTAAGAACCACTTCATCACAGTGATACCTGTTATCACTTTGCTCTTCTGACTTCCCATCTTTCTTTCACGTCATTGCCCCTTCCCCAGTCCTGACTTCTTTTTTTCCTTTTCTTTCATTAGTTTTCTTCTAAGTGAATTAATTTTGCATTAAAATGTGACTTCTTATTTAATAGGTAGGTATAGTGGTGCAGTAATGGAAATGAGGGACAGCACCTGTATGCAACACGTGAAATCCAAATATCAGATCAGCAATATGGTAAGAGGCCAGAAGCAAGGGAGGCATGAGGAGGCAGAAGAGGAAGATAAGGTACTCAGGCCCACAAGAATGCATTTTCTCTTGAGGAGATTTGCACCTGTGGGCATTTAATTTAGAGTTTGTGATTAGAAGTATTTTTGGTGGAAATTGCAGGGCTGCTAATAACTAAATTGAAGCCCCTTAAGAAATCTCCTGGTGAAATTTTATTTAGCTTGAATTATATATATGTCAGGACACCTGTGTGCACAGATATCACTGTAATTGGAGTTAACCTTCAAATACCTGCAAACAATTCCTGCTCTGCATGGATGGGAAGAACCAAGTCGTTACCTGAAGAGAACAGAAATTCCTGTTGAATTATGATAGATAGAACTCTGTATTGCAGAAAAAGTGAAATCTGGGTCCTTTTTGAAGGACTTTGCTGTGAAGAAAGGAGTTTGTATCAGTGCTAGTCCTGTGTTTCATAACTATGTAAAATCCAAATTTGTGTTGTACAACAAAGCAATCCCCTGAAAAATGTAGAAATCAAAATAGAAAGTCCTTTGATAGATGAAAGTTGGCATCTTTTTAACATTTGTTATCTATAGCGTTGCCTACGGACACTGCACCACAGCAAAACGAAGTATTCAGTACCATTTTCCCTGTGCAAATACCTCACGGCTTCTACTCTAAAACAAATTAGAAATTCACCTTGGTCACCTAAGGACCACATGGTACTTCACATGAAACATTCTCCACCTTGTCAAAAAAATTGTAGTTGATATTAGACCTAATTCATGCCTTTCCCAAGCAATTAAATCATAATGCCTTTGTTCTGCTTTGGCTGCAGGACTCCCTCCTCCCCTCCATGGTGGGGGGATGTGCTGCAACCTGCGCCCAGTGTAAGAGCTTGTAGTTGGAATGGCAGCTGCTCTGCAAGGGCTGTTCCAGACACTTCTTGGCTCAGTTGGCAGGCTAAGGGCTGCCTGGGGATGCAGGAGACACAGGCTGTGTCTAAGCCACCGCTCTAGCAGAGGGAGTTTGGGAGCATCTCCTGCCTGCTGGGCTGTCTGTGGGTCAAGGAGCACTTGGAGTGGAGGTGGAATGAAGTTGACAGTGGGTATTGGGGATGCTGGCTTCTGTGGGAGAGCCTCCTTCCTTTGGGGCTCAGGGCCCTGTGATTTTCAGAAGGAAGAGTGCTCAGCTATGCAGGGAAATTAGGCCTGGTGGTGTACTTTAGATAGCTTACCTTTGACTGAGATCTTTCCTCCATGTTACTGGCAGAGGCTGGTTTTTGTCATTCAAAAAATTTTCAGGATATCATGCTGCCAGTAGAATTTTTATCCCTGTACACATAAAGTAAGCCATCCCTGAGCTGACATTACTTGCGTCACCTTACTCAGTAACAAAGTTATGGTGGAAATTTTAAAGGTCAGATGACTGCAGGATGATGAAATGCATGCAAATAGAAATGAGATTTCTGAAGTGGGTGTTTGCTTTTTGTGTCGTCAACCTCAGTCTTTCGTGAGCTGTTAATACTGGAAAATTATAGTGCAGTAAATAATGGTGGATGTTCCATAGTTTTTGTTTCCATACAGAGTTTGCTTCTGAGATGGTTTACTGGCCTGGCTTGAGCAGTCTGTTAAGTGTACACTCTTTAAAATGCATCTTAACTTCTTAATCGTGTTCCTATTGCGAACTAACCTTGTGTTGTTTCTTTTTTCCTCATATAGTTTTCCCTACACAAAATGGAAAGGTTGCTATAGTGACTGGAGGCACTAAAGGAATTGGTTACCAAACTGTGAAGCATTTGGCAAGACTTGGCATGCATGTGATAATAGGTAAAGTCATTATTTTCTTAATATACTTTTTGTTTCAGAAAGTAATTTTTTTTTCTTCTAAGGGGTATTTTCTCTCCAGCATAAGTAAGGATATGTCAGGGGAATGCCGGAGAATGTTTTTCTAGCATTTAGCACAAATAAAGATTGATTTAGGTTTTGCTTCACAAGTTCTTAAAAAAATAGTGGATGGCATTTTTTTTCTGTAGAACTTGGAAGAGTTGTACTACCTTAGATAAGAAGTAAACAATAAAAAACTTAAAAAGATGAGTTTTACAAAAATATTTTAGTTCCTTGTTACTGGGGAGGGATTATGCATCAGCATTAGAGTGTACATGTTCATTAAGGGGAAAACAAATGAAAACCTTGAAGGAATATTATGGTGATTAGTGGGGGATGATCTGTGTTATAAGGGCAGAGGAAGCCCTTACAACTTCATCCGTGTAAAAATTACACATTTACTTCCCAGTTTGTCACTGTAAGAAGCCTCTGTAGGCAAGACAAGGAAATAAATACCTTGAGATTCAGTCATGTCAGTCTGAGACAGACTGGACAATTCACCTTCTGGAGGTGCCTGTTTCTCTCCATGGATAATAAAGAGTTTATAAGGTTGGAGTGAGACATTTGAAGTCAGGTGAATTTCTCTACAAATTCAAAAATGGTCCTGTGTGCACCATTTCTTCTAAGCAGACACTACTTAGGAGACTTCCTATTTTTAAAGCTTTCTGTACTACACATATATATTTATGACTAATATGTCTACTAAATAAGAATGTAACGTAATGAATACTTATATGTTTAAAATGATAAATTTTCTCATTTCATCTTTCTTTAACTAGATTTTTACCTGAACCACTGTAACTTTTATTCCATAGAATCACTTAAGACTGCTGTTTCATTGAATACTATCAACCCAGTGATGCCATTTTGTTCAGCTTTGATACAGAATGTACAAAAACTCTCTAAAGCTTTGCATACATGTCATTAGAAAAAAAACCAAATCCACTCCAAACAGTGGACGAGAGCACAGTAGCCATGTACTTTTAGAGTAGTGCAGTCAGTAACACTAATGGAGTTGTCCTGGAGTTGTACAGGTGTAACGTGGAACACCACTTACTCATACATGTTTTAATAGATGTGTCAAACAAACCCAAGCGTCTGCAAAATGCAACTAGATGCCTCTTTATGTAGCTAAATGCTAGATGTTGCTAATGTAGCTAGATGTAGCTAATGATGTCAGCATTAATATTTCACTAAAATTGCTTTTCATCTTTAAGGTGGACTGCAAAAAGGTACTCAGTGGGAAAAGAGAAAGGGTACTTTTCTTCTCTTTGCATAGGGTCATGGAAGCGTAGAACATTCTTTTTTTAAGAATTATTTTGTATCACTCGAAGTTTAGGATATTCCATGTAACAAAATTCAGCGTGAGAGTTTTGGGAATGGGAAGGTGAGGTATAGGTACAGAATCTCTAAATAAGCTGAATTTTTTTCAACTCACAATCACTCCCTCATAAACCTCATTCACTCACACCCTCACCTGTACTCTCATAAGCACCAAGATGAGCTCATGTGGTCTTGTGAGCATCACTTGAGTATGGGAAAAGGTCATGCCAGCTACTAAATCCTTGTCCCATCTCTGCGGTTCTTCTCTGTCAGAAATGACAGGCCAGTTTATGGTCAGAGCCGCCAGAGGGGTTGTGCAGTCTCCTCCTCTGGACATACCAACAATTCGTCTGAATGCGACCCTGTGCTCCTTGTTCTAGGTGAAACTGCGTTAGCAGGGGGATTGGACAGAGCTCCCTTCCAACCACAACCATTCTGTGATCTTTTATATTGCTCAGCAGCTCTCAG
The DNA here is from genome assembly GCF_017639235.1 of Corvus kubaryi. Classification (NCBI taxonomy): domain Eukaryota; kingdom Metazoa; phylum Chordata; class Aves; order Passeriformes; family Corvidae; genus Corvus; species Corvus kubaryi. Next base: position 31,463,617 of record NW_024580667.1, on the reverse strand, counting down.
CACATTTTTCCTTGTCTGCAATGTATAGGCTCTGTCTATAGCCTATTTTTAGGGTGGGCTAACAGAAAAAATAATGGTATGGATATTATGCTGTAATGTGGATGTTACTCTCCTGATGGCAGAGTGCATGGTTATCTGCTGGCCAGTCTTCTGTGCTGTGGCCTTGACATGCACAACACAGGGACAGTCTCCTCTAAACATGTCTTTTGTTTGTCAATAACGATCATTCTTTTAACACTTTGCCTTTTCTTTTGGTGCTTACAAACACACACACTTCCATTCACTCTACAGTATTATCAATCTTACTACTTGCACTACGAATCTCTACAAACATAAATTAATGAAATTAATTATAGGAAGCATTTGATGAGTAAGATTTGCAGCTGATTCATTTCTTCCAAGCAAACTCTGACCTAAACACTGAGCCCTGTGAGTCACAGCCATCTTCTTTGCCTGTGAAATTCTTCAGACCAAAGCAGCCCTGTCAGTAGAATGGATAGTCCCAGGCACTTTTCCAGCTGCAAGATCATAACAATCTCAAAAGCCCATTAAATGCAATGACCTTCCATCCTTGTTCCTCACTGTTGGGCCCAAGTGTCCAGAGTATGTTTAAAATATCTGCTGGCACACTGGCATGCATTAGCACATTCAGCTTCAGGCCACACAAGGCTCAAATAAGACAGCAAGTGTGCTCAAGCTTTCTCCTCTACAAATGTTTTCACGCAATGTTTGTATATAGACATGAACTTCTGTGAAAAAAGTGTGGATGTTAAGTGAATTTGGGCTTGCAAGAGACACTCATGTAGCTTACAGTCAATCATGCTCAATCACTGAATGCTTGTTTCCCATTATAGGAACTGTAGCAATAAAGGATGATATCCCTGCAGCAGGCAAATGAGTCAAGCCTGAATGTCTGATGTGAAAAATGATTCACCATTTGTGATGGATGTGATTTTGATTCAGTTTGACATTTTAGAGGAGTAAATATTTGAAGCAACCTACTTTTAAATCCGATCCACCAATGGAATGAGGAAAGCAAATAAGTAGGAAGCATGTTACCTTGTGGAACATGAATAGGCGCTGTACGAAAAGGCAGTATGTTCACTCAGAGCCTTTACAGAAAGTGGTTTCATAGTTGTTTTCCACCTTCTTCCTTTCCAGTCCCAGTACTGGTGCACAAGACTCCATTCTCCCACTGATGGTTTCCCTCTGCGGGTGCTGCTCACCCTGTCCTCAGCCTCTTCTTAGGAAAGAGGTTGGGATGAATGCTGAAATGATGAAAGTAATTTTCTGTGTGTTTGATAGATTTCACTGAGGCTTTTTGCCAGGCTGCTTTTCCTGGTAGCTTTACTCACAGTCAGCAGGGCTTTTACTTCAGGAAAATCTCATGGCAGGCAGCAAACCCCTGGTTGGGTAAACTGATGGCTATGGTGAGTCTTCGGAATCAAGCCAGGGAGTTCCTGCACCCTCCTATGTGATTTATTGCTTGATAAATAAACTTGCAATTTCATTTTCAGAGAGAGAAGGTAAATGACACAGTATATCCAGCAGTGACTGATATTGAAGGTAGTGTTTTGTGTGCACTTAAAAATAAATATGCTCTTCACAATGAGGACATTGGAAATCAAGATATCCTGGACATTTCTATGACCTCCCCCAGCCCAGGTCATAAAAAACAGTAGGTTCAGCTCTGGTTTAAGATGTTTGCCACAGTTTTGTGAGTCTCAATTTAGACTGATAAAATGCATAAACTCTTCATACTCCTTCCATCCTTTATCACAGCTGTTTAATTTTATGAGGATTCTGTGAGTGCATGTTAAAATTGTTGACTCAAAAAAAAAGAGCCTAAATTTGTTTTTTTCTTTTTTTTTCTGAGTACATTAGTAAAAGAAGGCCGAGATAATGTGTGATAACATCTAATACAGAAATTTTGATAATTCTATCTGAAAATGGTGAATGAAAAATCAAAAGATTTGCACCTTTACAACGTTACACATATGCTGCTTGGTATAAAACACCAGGTTCAGGACAGAGTAATCACGTCTGAGTATATCCGTGTCACAGGTTTCTAAGACAGGCTCACACTTTGAAGGAAGCAATCTCATTATATTTATGTATATGTATATATATTCATGTGACTTATTTGAGCTCTTCAGTTTTGGCTTGAGCTCTGCAATTCTGGCATAAATAAATTTACTTCCATCACCAGATTCAGCACTTCTGTGTGACCTCGGTAAGCCCTGCAGGAGACCAAGCAAGAGATATTTCTGTCACCTCTTTCATTCTGGTTAATTTCTAATTTTCAAACTGGATTCTCTGTACCATGAATCAGACAATTTTTATATTGTATAATACTACAAAGTGACTTTAGAGGGATAATTAAATCCTATCAAGAGGGTGAAATTGTTCATTTTCAGAGACAGTTTGATTTAATTTCAATTACTGAAAATTTCTTTGGGTTACTTTAATAGTCTTTTTTTAATATTCATAGATCTATGAGATGCTTGGGTTATAATTTTTTTTCTAGAAAAGTATTTATCTTTCTAATTTCAGCCAGGTTTTTTTAGGCCTGAATGAGTTCTAGAGTTAGTCAGGAAGTGTCAAAATTTTACCAACCTATAAAAAGTGGGTGATGGTTTCTTTTTCCTGTATGAGCATAAAAAAAATGCATGCAGATTGCTATATAATTGTAATTCAGTTCAGGTTCTGTCATATCAGTGCACTGTAATCAGGGTTATGAAAAACTCTGTTTACAGTACTGTCTGTTACTTATGCACCATCCATGTGCACACAGCCTTCCAAATACGTATGATTTTTGTCAAACACTTTAGTCCCTAATTTCTGTTGGAAGACTGTCACATCTGTGCTTGTTTTAACATATGGTGCTTTCAACATATAATTTTATAGGAGGAGCAAATAACGAAGAGACAAGTCCTTTGAATTGTATCAAACCTATTCAGGGTGATAAAGACCAGGGATGTGTGAAGAATTGCAGGAAGACCATTAAGAAGCTGAGTGTTAAAAGGCATGTGCAGTTCAGTGTAGAGCAATATGGAGTGATGGACATGGGGAAAAATCTCAACTCCAGAAAAAGACATGATGGATTCTGTGTCGACCGTCAGCACTTTGGAAGTCCATCTCAGGGTCAAAATAGATCATTCTGTGAAACTCAGTGGTGCTTCATAGCATGCAAAAATCAAAACAAGTATTATAAGTAGTTGGAAAAGGAACCAACTAAACAGAAAACAGGAGTTGATTCAACTGTATGAATCCTTTTTGGGCCAGAACATCAAATACCATGTTGTGTTCGGGTCTGCCTATTTCAAAATGGTTTTAAAGGGTTTATAGGAAAACAAGCTTTATCAGGGGGATGGAAAGGCATCCTTACGAGGAGCAACCAAATGAGCTTGGAGTCTTCAATCTGTTCACTGTCTCTGAAGTCTATAAAATGAGCAGCTAAAAAGACACAGAGCTTAAAATAGTATGGAGATTGATACAAACTCAGTATAAGTACAGTACTAAACATCAAAAAGAAATTAAAACAGTCTAAAACAGGCCATTGTGATTAAAAACAAAATCCATCAGAAGTGTAAAAGTATTTTTGGACTAGTATCTACTGCACAGAACCTTAAATCATCCTTGGTAAAGGAGAAGTGTAAGGTGGACAAATACAGGTGCTGGGCAGTTTTCAGAAGAATGTTGTGCATAGGCCAGTAAGTGTGTATTTTATATTGAAAAATAAGTCAGACACTTAAAAAATGTAAAGTTAAATATGTGTTGATGAATTTTGGAAGAGTTACTGCATTTTTTCTAGGCATTTGTTTAATTTATTCATTAGGCATTTATGCTAAATGCTTTGAAATATTCAACAACTGTGTGAATTAATTTAGTCTTGGTTTTCAAAAGCTTTTTTTTAAGATTCATGCCAGAAGATTTAAAGTGGCTGGCTTGTCTTGAGATAAGAGAAAGATCTCTTGTAGTTTAGTAATAGATTAGGAGGCAGAAAACAACATTGAAAAATTATTTGTCAGCTTCAGGCCGCAGCAAAGATACTCCTGGTCCCGTAGACATGTTCAGTACATTTATAAAAGATAGATACAGAATGCAGGGTGAACAGTGAGATGATGCATTCTGTTTAAATGTGTTTAGGATAGTCAAATGAATTTGACTATTGATAATTAAAGGATTTGAGTTTCTGACATGTAAGGAGAGGCTGAGAGAGCTGTATTCAGCCTGAAGAGGAGAGAAGGGTTAGAGGGATCTTTTCCAGTGTATAAGTACCTGATGGGAAAACCCTCTTTTTTTTTTTTTTTTTTTTTTTTCCCCCACAATGTGAGTGGTCAAACACTGGCATAGGCTGCCTAGAGAGATTGTGGAGTGTCCATCCCTGGAAATACCTGAGATCTGACTGGACATGGTCCTGGGCCACCAGTGGTAGCAGAGGGTGGGACTGGGTGGCATCCAAAGATGCCTTGTGAAATCTTAACTACTATGAAGAGTAGGAAATAATCTCCCAATAGTGAATGACTGTTATGAAGGGATGCATAAATACAGAGTGTTAGTAAATGCAAATATGGAATATGAGAAAACAGCCACACCTATGTATTTACAAGAATAGGACCTAAATTAACAGCTACTCAAAGAGTAAAATAAATATTGTGATTTACTGTTGAAAGCTCTATGTACAACATCATCGATATTTCATGCCAGTCATAAAAGCAAATAAAATTATATTACTTAGCAGGAAAGAAGATGAAAACAGGACAGAAAGTGTCCCTCTTCCTTTATAGAAACCATTGGTTCATCCTGTTGTGCATACTCAAAAGGAGTCTGGTTGAACTGGAAAAAACTAAAGAGTGATGGTTAGGAGTACAGGATGGCTTTGTAGGAGGTGGGGCACAGAACAAAGGTCCTTCTGCTTCCAAACAGATGACTGAGGTGTGGTATCATACAATTATGAATGGTTTAGAAAGTGAACAAGAAGTGGTCATTCCCTGTCTTACTGTACACAAAGTAGAGAACATCCAACAAAATAAAAAATACAACAACAAACAAACTACTGAAGTACAACCTTTTGAATGTAATTAAGTGTGTCATTAAATCACAGAGCCGGCTGCCCCAGAACTCTTTGGCGGTCAAGCGCTTGAATGAACTGAAATTGCAAATAGGTGAAGTAGTGCAGACCACGTTCATTGGAAGGCCATGTGTGACTTTTGGTTAAGGAAATCTCTGAAACTACTTGCTTCTGAGAGGGTGTATTGGAAAAAAACCACTCCTAGTCCTACTGCTGTCATATCTTTTCCTTAAGCGTCTGCTACAGGTTATTGTTGGAAATAGGGCACTTGTCTAGATATATTTTGGGTTTGATAAATAGGGTCATTCTTAGCTTCTTGTTGGAACAGGTGAGTAGCTGAAACCTAAGGCAATAATGATGATTTCTTTTCTCTTTGCAATTTGACATTCTCTCCCTTGCTCATTTTTTGCTTCTTTTCTCAAAGAAACATTTACAACAATGTTTTTGCCTTCCATGTAAAAAAGGCATGTATTTAATTGTGACTGCTGTATGATGAACTTGATGACAAAAGCATGTGATATCTCTAGACATAAGGAAGTTTGTATCACATTCACAATTTATTTTTGTAGCTGGTCACATACTTATACCCAGCTTTATTTAAATCCATGCCTTAAATATTTTACAGGTGAGACCCAAGATCTGTATTCCTTTTTCTGCTGAAGATTTTATAAATTCCATTATAAACCTGCTCATGTTTTATTGAGTTCAAATTTCTCATCCTCTGAGTTTTTTGGGGGCAGTCATTCCTCTCTTTTAGGCATATTCTAGTTGTTGTGCACAGTCATAAAATCATAATCTTCCTAACACCAGCTGATAGGATTTTGTTTTTCTCTTGAGGCATTGGGTGCCCTCACAAGTCCTGTCTTCGGGCTGGTGCTTTAAAGAAGTCAGTTCCCCTTTAATCACAGTGAGGATTATGCTACTCTGAGGAGGCATCTTAATTCAAATTTCCATTTGGAAAATTTTATATTCTTTTGCACAAAGTCATCTAACCATCATCCTTTGCAACTCCTTAATCAGATGGTACACACTTACACAGAATTGATTACTGTACCACCAAGCTTTTCCTGGTAATGCACATATACATAAGAGTTTATGGGCACCACTTCTAAACCTGGGTTGCTCTAAGTCAGCAGTGGGGAGGGGCGAGGGCCATGGGGCATTCTGCAAACGCTGTAAAGTTATCCATTGTTTCCCTGACAAACTTAGGTAAGCAAGGGCTTTTTGGATTTGTGGGTTTATTCTCTCCAGGTACCCTTAAGCTTTGCAGGCTCTATTGTTGATCACAGACTATTTTAAATTTCTTTATAATGCCCTGAAGTACTTTTCCTTGAAACATCAAGATTGCAAATTCCTAGTTTTGCAAAACACCAGTTGAAAAAGCTCTTGCTTTCTTTATCAGGATCAATCTTGTGCATATATTCAGTGTGTGAGTGGCAATTACTCTTTTGGAGAGATATTCACTTTCAAAGAAATTAAAAATATTGTATAAAGAATACATATAGATGTATCAGAACCCCTTAACTAGTAATAGTCTGTCTTTAGCCCATGCTGGGTTTCTACTGGCTGTGTTTTTTTCAGCTTTATTCAGACTGAGCAATCTCTGTGATAATTCTGTTGAAATCCCTCAAATAACTTTCAGAGTTAGGATCTACTTAAGTGACTAAGATGACAGAGCCTGACATTTAGGATAAGATCCAAAGCCCATTGCTGCTGATAAGAATTTTAATATGTACTTCTCTGGTGGCTTTATATCAACTTGCTTTGACTTGTGTTTGTGTAAGTGAATGTGGAAGAGATGAGTAAATTTGTTTGACTAAAAGTCATATTTAAATATCTTTTCCTTTTTTTGCAACATGAGTTTCAGTATTTTATTCATTCATCTAGAATGGATTTATTTTTATATTACTAGTTTTATTTTCAGAGTTGATTGTAGTCAGCATTGTTATTGAATCAGTCTCACCTAAATTTTTCACTATTCTACGGGGGCTAAGTGAAAAAAAAAAACATCAGATAGGGCACTGAACAGCTTGCATAAACAATTCTTGAGACAACTATATCTATTTTGAGTTCCCAATAGACACTTTAAATTAACATGAAAAGCAAGATAATTATGGTTTTGGGTACTTTGATGATCTAAGCTCCCAAGACAATGAATCCTTCTTTCTCAAAGCTTTTCTTAAGATTCCCTCACTGCATAAAATATGTGATCTGTCTTCCCTTTCTTAGCCTTCCCTTCAAACCACTTGAATTCAGAGTAGGCAGATCTTATGCTACAGATGCTATAACACTTAAAATGGACAAATTTTGGTATGTGGAACATATGGAAATTATAGTGAATCATTGAAAAGATATCCAGCCAGAGGATTATTTTGTGTATCATGAAGTTTTTTAAAGAATCACGACAAATACGCTACTGGGGATCTAAACCAGCTGACAGTGGTAAGAATTTGATCCTCGTGTAGTAAACCATCCTTCTCCTGAGTTTAGGGTGCTGTACACCTGGTCAGTGCACTTGAAGATTGTGCCCTTTAGTGACCCAACTTCATCAAGAAGATGCAGATTAGGTTTGATTTTTCCCAACCCGAAGCTGACTGTGTTAGGTTGGTGACTTGAAAAACATTTTTTTTTTCATTTTGAATAATTAATGTAGCACTTGAAAGGAGGTTGATCTTTTTGATGCCTAGCACTCACTTTGCTTAGAAGATCCCAGAAGGACGTACTAGAAGGGTAGCAGTGCAAAAGTGCAATGTCCCTTTCCTCTCCCACCTGCCCTTGGCAAGGGGGTGCTGATCTCCTTAACCTGACTCAGAAGCCTAGATTATCCTCCCAGTTTCATGGTATCTTTCTGATCTAAGGGTCTTTGAACTTTTTGTGAAGATTTTGGTCATTTGCTCAGTGTCTTTATTCTTTCTTACAGGATTTTCTTTGAAAGAAGGATTTCAAAAGCCTCTATTACTGTGGTAGTTTTCACCGAGGCTATTTCAATTTTGCAATACTCCAGCCTTCAGCATCTGGCTTTCAAACTCTGTTGCATCAGGCTGCAAACACACATCTGAAGTGACTGTTTAGCAAAATAATTATTTTTTTTTCCCAGTGGTCTAGAATGAAAAATATGCAAATATGAATAAAACGAGCTTGTTTGGAAGGCACTGAGCTTTAATGAATAACCATTTATATAACAGCAAAATAAAGCAAATTAAAATTTGTTGTGAACACAAGCTCTTTTAAAAGAACAAATTAAATGAACATACTGAGAGTTAAATCAAGACACTGGAGGCTTTAATAAGCCTGATCTCTGTGTGAGAGGTGCTGAATAAAAGAGGAATCAAATCAGACCTTCACAGAATTGGCATAAAAGTATTTTTATTTCTAGCATAACACTATCCAGCCTAATAACAGCACACTGAGTTTGAAATCCTACTCTAGGACATCTCTTGAGGTAAAACAGTGAGGAAAACTGATCTGTTGCCCATGAACCCTGTGCACAAATTTCCCCAGAAACGGCAGTTTCACTGGAGGGTTTGTTTGTTGATGCTGCATCTATATCTGGAAATTAGCATCAAACTGAATGTTTTTCTTCTCTACAAGGCTGGATGGTTTTAAAGGGGGAAAAACAGCAAGAAGAAAATACTGCAAATGTCTGCTTTGTTGTTTTGGGTTTTTCTTTCTTTCTTTCTTTCTTTCTTTCTTTCTTTCTCCAAGCAGTATAATTCCATAGTTAATGGAATTTATGGAGAACAGTTGTACACCTGTATGACTCTAGATTTTATGTGAGAATTGTTTGCTCTCCAGTACCTGGAATGCTAAATGTATTTATTTTGGCTAAATTTATGTAAACGTTGAGTTTTCTTGCATATCATGAAAACAAAGATGTGTTTCAAATCTTTTTACTGCAGAAGCACAGCTAAAACTACATTCTCAAAAGAATGCATCTTAGAGTAAATACAAGCATGTACCAGCTAATGTGAACAGGGAGCTGAACCAGATACCTCCTGAGGTCTCTTCCAGCTTCATCTTATTCTGTGGTGATGTGAAAGAGAGAACAGGAGACTTGTAGGCCAGCACAAGAAAAAGATGTTTGTATAGAAACTTCAGCAGAATTTTATATAATCAGGAAAAGAAGAAGGCAACTTCATGATGTTCATAAGAGATATCAGTATTTTTATCTAATTTAGATAATAAACAGTAGGTATTTTGACATTTTATGCTATGGGAAATATTTGTGGATGGATAAATTGAATGTTAATTAAAAAAATTTAACTTGTGTTAACAATTCCGATATTTCTCTTGTGCTTATTTTTTTTCCTTTGATATGTTATAAAAAAATTGCCAAACAAATGTCAGGCAATTAGTAACCACCCACCAAAGCTAAATGGCACAAAAGACATTTATGTGACGCTTAATCACATTTTATGTTAGCACTAAGAAAACTTCTCATGAGCATTTGAAACAGGGTAGTAAGGACTTTCCTTCAATTGTGGAAGTCTTCATTTTGGAAAAAGAGAAAGGGGAAGTCTGCTTTAACCTGTTGTGAATTTTTTGCAGTATCTGGATGTGATACAATTCACTTGGCTCACAGACTTGAATCTCAAGTCTGCTAGTCCAGTAGATAGTCCTATTTTATATGAATTAATGAGGTAAACTGGCAGAACTTATGTGAACAGCAGTGCATTTGTGCAGCCCTCTTTGACAACCTCTGCTGCCTGACCATAAGGAAGCACATCTTTCCACCTAAAACTTCATACTACTTTTACACTGTGGGTAGCACTTCATAATGGCACTCCCTAAAATGATTGTATTGCTAATTTTTCATTTTCTGTCTCTTAACAGCTGGAAACAGTGAAAGTGATGGCCAAGAAGCGGTGAGGAAAATAAAAGAAGAAACTTTGACTGGAAAAGGTACCATATTATCTACTTTCCTTTAAGAAATTCTTTTCCCTCTCTTTTTGCGGTCATCTCCTTTTATATGAGATCCCCTTGTGTATTGCTGAACTTTTTTTTAAATCTGGGGCACTGGAACTGGTTGCCCAGAGCAATTGTAGATGCCTCCTCCCTGGAATTTGTTCAAGGCCAGTTTAGATGGAGATCTGACGAACCTGGTCTAGTGGAACGTGTCCCTACCCATGGAGGTTTGGAACTAGATGCTCTTTAAGGTCCCTTCCAACCCAAATGATTCTGTGATTCTATGAACTGAATTCCTGAAATAAATCTGACTCAGGGGTAAAATAGGATATTTTTAAAAAAAAATGTTTTCAGACTTGTTTGACTTTACTGTTTGTCATTGCAAAAGGGCTGCCTGCAAGTTAAAGTCTGCCTGCATATGTGTATGGGCACAATGATTTAATAGCGTGCCATATTAAATAGCTATTTAATAGAATACCAGTAATTTTTGCTAAGGAGAGGATGACGGCAGGTGAGAGTGTGTGCTCTTTTCTTGTTTTAGGAGGTACTAGTTTTTGAAAGATCAAGGCTGCTTGATTGTGTTGACACATGTTAAGAGCTTATAATACTTCATAAAGTAAAATATAATATAAATATAAATTAAATATAAATGGACCTTTCATATCAAGCCTAAATTCCTACATTTTTGTGGTTTTTCTCTTATTTTCTTTATCTGATGATCTATCATGTTTGTGGAGATATAAGGAGAGCATAGCTTGATAAGTGAGAGGAAAGGCATGTTCCACACTATCCACTCTGTGACTGTAATTTGCAGTTTATGGTGGAGGTTAGTGCAGCTCATATTTTTGTCCCTGGGTTTCACTGGGTGTAGTTCCTAATAGTGTATGATGATTCATTCCTGCCACTTTGATGTAACATTTCTTGGCAAAATGATAGGACAGTGTTGCTAGTCCAACCTATTTAGGATCTTCAGGGCTTCTTCTGAGATCTGTTTCTGTTTTTGTGGCTCTAATAATTACTGTTATGATGATCAAAATGCATGTTAATTATTGTGTTAAAAGAACCTTTCATTAAGATTTATCTTTTGACTTAAATAAATGTACATCCATTATAGCCTCAGGATACATGTTAAAAGCATCATAAATTAAGGCACAGTTAGAAGGATCATGAAAGGAAAAAGGTAATTATTACATCATTAAACTCTTTTTGCTGGAAGTTTCTGTACAGAGACCAAAACCAGTTGGAATTAATTACATCACATGACTTGCATGAAGCTGAATAAACCAGGGTCTGTCTTATTTTCTCCCTTCTGTGTTATCACAGGCTTTTCTAGCATCCCAGTCTTTCTTGATTTTTCTAACTAAACTCAGTTGTAGCCCTCAGTTATAAACTGTTAAGATACAGATGGCAGTTTGAGGAAGCTGAAAGTGTATTTAAAGTCGACTGAAGTTGTTCCTCACTGTAATTATTTTGACTGAGGCTTTAGTAATCTCAGGCCCTGGTAAGTTTGGCCTAAAAATAAATTGGAAGAGTATTGCCTTTTCAGAATTTCTCACTGCCTGAGGCAAATTTGTATTTGCGAGTGCAATGTCCTGTACAAAAGAATTGTGCAGATCTGAGTGCCACTCCTTTTTTACTGTTTATCAATGAATTTGCACTTTGCCTTCAATAGGATGTGTGCATAGATACTGTGACCAAGACAGGGCTGTGCAAGAGTATCACCTTTTCAAAAGCTACAGCTCAAGATCTGTTTAGTCACTGCATAGAAACATTATTGGCTGTCTTGACCCTTTGCCCGTGCTTCTTCTTTGAGCATTTTTCATGGCCCATATGAAAACACTGCTTTACAGAAACCGTTCCCATCAGGAATATCAGACTCTTGAAGGAGAACTACTCAAAATAGTATTGTTGGGCAGCCAGTGTGGTCAAGGATTGGGTCAATATGGCTATTATGGACAAACAACATGAGTGGGTGCCATCAGTTTGTTATCCAGATCTCAGATCTCTTAGAACAAAGAAAATCTCCTTGCTTTTTATCAGGTTAGACAGCAAAAGGGAGCAAAAGACCTTGTCCTCTCCTTGTTGCCTGGCTGAGCCATACATAGTACAAACATCCCCGGAGACAGCTCTGGGAAAATGCCAGGCATATTGAATGCAAGTAATTACAATGTTTTTAAGGCACTATCATCCTTCTCTGTCTTGGCCCACTGTCTGTCTGGGGCTCTGTCTGAAATCTAAGGGTAAGTAGTTTTACTTGACATAATCTATACTTACTTCTGAGACAAGTGAGATTCAAAGCATGTATGTAAGTAATTCCTACGAAGCAGCTGATGAACAGTAATGTGCTAACAGTTGCAGAGGAGGATAAAGGGTAGTAATAAAAAGGCTATGCAGGCAGGTGATGGGATTTTTTTTTTTTGTAAAAGAATGGCAAGACATGAAAAAAGAACGGACAAAACTTCTGAATACAGGGAGGTAGGACGCCTGGTTTCCCATGCTGGAGGCATGGAAAGCAGAGCCAATGCCAAAAGAGAGGAGATTACTGGAGAGGAAAGCAGTTGCAGCCATTTGCCTACAAAGCAGCCATGCTAAAGGACTCAGAAAATCTGAGCAATGTATCACTTCACACTTCACCGCTTCCTTCCACCCATCTTCTCCCCTGGTGCTTCATCAGAAACCTCCTTGGTTCCTCTCCCTGCTGATTCCCTGCTGATTCCAGACTGTTTAAGTCCTTGGTTTTGGGTCTCTGTTCTGAGTAACCTATTGCAAAGTGTAAAGAGGGAGGAAGTACAAGGGCAGTTGAGTGGAAGTAAATAAGCTACAAGTCCTTGGGGCATGATAGACCCAGTTAGCTTAACCATCAGAATCTCCTCCATGATAAAGAAACCACAGCCCTTAGATATCCAGAACAGGCCAGAAGTAGTGCTGCATTGTCATTAAAATTCTCACATGGGCACTGTTTCCAAAAGACCAAGGGCAACAGATTGTTACACCCTGAATCATAAGGCTGGGAGAAGGCAGGATGATGTGGACGTTTATCTTGCTTCCATTTGTTAAATTGGGAACTTGTGTTGTTAATAGTAGCAATTATATGGCTGGGAAAATCGTTGATGGTTTGGGATTGCCACAGAGAAATTCTAATTGGGTAAGTCTGTAATTTGCACATAGGGTGTGTCTGTGTTAATATCTTCCTTAGTTAGATCAGGAGGGTGCTTTTCAGGCAACCCTCAGCTGTTGGCTGCTTGCTGAGCACAGGTTCCTGTCAGGAAGGGCGCTGCAGGTCCTGGCCTGGATTCCCTTTGGACAGGACTAGCCTGGGAGGTGAGTTGCAGCAGTAACAGAGCATTAGTGCATGGGAGCAAATTTAAGGGTTTATCTGAACTAAGCCTTCCACAGACCTGCAGCGGTGCCTATGTCAGGTGCCCAGCACAAAATGAGCTCCAGAAATGGTCTTCTGCTGATCCAAACTGCTTGTTAGTGTAGCTATAACTGTAGTTACTAGTTGTGAACAAACTTCATTGAGTTGCGGAAATGAGAGGTTTCTGTGATAAATTCAGCTCTCAATGATACTGGAAAAGAATCTTTCCATTTATATAACAGAGTTATATCTCCTGACTCAGTTACCCTCAGCTTATGTCTCTGCAAACAAAAGCTGGATTTAACCCCATGATTACAAATATACAAATGTTGGAAACTCATATATAAACATGAATGAAAGGTTCGTTCATTCCAGCATAGGTTCATGAATGCCAATGGAACCAGCAATTATGCATAAGTATCATGTAGCACAGTATCAAGGGAAGGCTCTCACAACTGGAGTGTAGGAGCTGGAGTTGCAACTAGAGTCAAAGAAGAAAAAAATTAAAAGTTAGTGAGAAAAGAGGGTGTAAAAGTCGTTATAACCATAGACCTCTTCAAAAGGAGAAGTCTGTGTTTAATCTCACCCAACATTTTTGTGGCAATTCAAATAAAACCACAATTATAGAACTACGAGCTAAATTCACAGCATTCATGAGACTTCCATTTGAAGTAAGTCAGCTGAGACAGGAAGAAGAGACTTTCTCCCTCAGAGTCAGAGGAATGCAGAGGTTAGCACAGTGGCAACCAAATGGTGTCATTTACAGTCTGACCCACATCAAGACAGTGTGGGCCAAATGTAGGATGAATTGTCTTAAAAGCAATTCGCATGCATTTAACAAGCCTGGCTTTTTCCCAGGGCTTTCTCTAGAGATGTTTATGCTACATGTGGCTTAGCCAGGGAATAAGGAAATGAGAAAGTCTCTTGCTTCCTTTTGTAGTATAACCTGCTAATAATCAAGGAATTTTTCCTTGTTATTAGAGATCTGAGGTTGAAGAACTGACGTGAAAGAAGAAGGGATAGTAGAGCCGATATGTACCACATGTAATTACAGAATAACTCGTGGGTGGTTTCTCCACCAATGCTTGCTGTATGTCAGGCACCATTTTTAACAGAACAGTCCACCTTTTTCTGCTCTGTACCAGACTGTTGTTAGCTTTCCCTGCAGGCTAGAGGAAGTCAGCTGCTGAGTTCCCAAATTCACAAACTTTTAAACTTGGTGGTGGTATTCCCAGCACGTGAGCTAGAGTTTTGTTCAGCAAAGAGTTCAGTTCAGCAAAGACTGATGCCTTGTTAATATGCGCAGAAGTGTCTGCCAGGACTTTTTCTTCCACATGGTACGTCAAAGATGTCATTATGGAAGTGGTCATCCAACCACTCAAAAATAGTGGAAAATATTTGTAGTTGAGACATATTTTCTACACGTGTGCATAAGCTTGCATGAGTTTATGCTTGCTTGCACCAGATTTGTTTTTTGTGGTGTACTTTTGAGTTGTAAGAGCGTAGCATCCTGGTCTTGTGGCTAGACCTAATGTGGCTACTTTGTCTCTTCTACCACTTCCTGCTATTGGAATATCCTTTCTCTACCACTGCTGATGCTGAAAGACCTGTAGGATTGGTTTAAAGAGCTACCTGGCAATAACAGTGCAGTTTCCCTCTACACGGTTTCTGTTCTCATGCTGGTGCATTATCTCCAGTACTTGGCTTTGGCAGGTCAACCGCCCTCAGAGTTGTACAGGTGAACACCAGGCTGATGAAGGCATCTTGAAAGACAAGGTGTTGATATGAATGGGAGTAGAGAAATCTCAGTCTGACAGTGGACAGCTTTGCAGGACCCTGCAGAGTTGTTCTGCTTTGTCACTTGATGACAGGTATAAGAACCTTGCCTAAACATTAAGATTTCTTTTCCTTCCATAGCCTCACCTGAGGTTTTATCAGGTATATTCAAGCCATATGAAAATATCTGAATCTTGAAAAATATTGGATGTGTTAATCTAAGTTTCTGACTGGATCATCCCCATGCACAAGAGATGGAAGACTCCTTTCTGGAGTCCAAGAAAGTAATGCATGGGCTAATACTTCTTCTCTGTGCTCACTGCACTTATGTCCCTTACCCAGTAAAGCTGGTGACTTTTTGCTTCGTGTTAAGCAGGGAAGATTTTAATCCACAGAAAGGTGTCTCCAGAGCCCTGTGATAAAATCGCTTAGGTGAAAAGTTTTCAATTCAATTGTCCTGCTTTTCTGTTTGTTTTACGTAATTCTTTGAACCAAAACCATGGTTAAATACATTAAGCCTGTTTGCTTATGTCTTTTCTTGTTCTCCTTTTGACTTCCAGTGTAACATGATACAATATTTCCCCCACTCAGTTCTTACAGATATTTAAAACAATAGAGAACCCCCTAGTTTTTGGGTTTCTTAAAACACTTCAGAAATTGAGTTGTCATGTTAAGACTGTGGCAAATCAGAAATTAAGAGCAATATGAGTATGGTTCATGTAGCTGAAGGTGAATTGCATATCTGGATAGTGAGATGGAGATAAAGTCTTTCAAATGTGAAATGTATTCATAATTCAGGCACAAGCTCTGCCTGTTGGTTTCCTGAATTCCCATTTCCATTGGAAATGTGAAACACATTTCATTAACAGGCTCTGCCACTAGGAAACATGATTTTCTCTTATTTAAATTATCTCTAATTGAAACTTAGAGACAAAGAAGTGCACAGGTGTAGCTGTAGGCAGAATAACAAAGTCCCGTCAGATGTCTTGAAATGATTTTCTGACTGTAAATCACCAAAGCTTTGTGTGACTAATGGCACCAAAGCTCTGAGGTTAGGATTTTGCTGATTGTGCTGCCCTACTGAAGGCAATCTGGAGAAAGGGAGTTTCAAATTAAAATTGCCTCTTCAAGGCTGGAAAAAGCTCCCATTTCAGACTTTTACAGGATTTTGATCCTCTTGTATGTACTTGTAGAGTCGTGATGTTGTGCAGTGGCTGAATAAAGGTGCTCCTGGGTTTGTCACCTCCTTTAATATGCCATTATTTTTTCCATCTCAAGCAGTAGTTGCAGGCAGGTTGTGTGAGCTATTTCCAGACCTTGTCTGTTTTCAAGAAGATTGCCAGCATATACTGAAAGACAAAGCCAAGAAAAAAGCAATTTGCTTTCCCTCTGGAATGCTTTCATATTTCTCTTCCAAGAACTACATTATATAGACCTAGCTTCTGTGGGTTACATGTAGGGCTTTAGAAGTTAATTGGCTTATAACAAGTAGAATATTTTCTGTGGAAATGCCATTGGCTTCCGTGCTGGGGATCCAGCTGCCAAGAGCATGGAGAACTAGTGGGCTGAAGTAAACATGGAATAAGCAGAGCCTGAATGCCGTGTGAGCAACCTCCCAGGTATGAGTTGCACGTCAAACAACAGATGCTGGGCAGCCTGAGTGCGCAGGCAGTGCTGGTCTTTCCTTGTCAGCTCCATCCTTGCAGCAGGATGGCAAAGCTCCAGAGGAAGCACAGCTAGAGAGGAGCCTCTGCCCCTCCAAAGGACCAATGCCAGTGTGCCCATGCTTAATTTGTGCTTCAAGGACTATTTTTCAATGGCAAAGAATTGAAGTTCTTAAGTAAGTTATGAGCCAGGCTCTCCCCCGCAGTGTCCAGTGACAGGACCAGAGGCAATGGGCACAACCTAAAATGCAAGAAATTCCATTTAAAAATAGGAAAACTGTTTTTTTTTGGTTTTTTTGTTTAGCATAAGAGCTTTTGGGTATTGGCACAGGTTGCCCAGAAAGCTCATAGATTCTCCATCTTGAGAGATATTCAAAAGCCATCTGAACACAATTCTGGACAACCACCTCTGGGTGGCCCAGTATGAGCAGGGACAATCTCCTTCCAGCCTCAGCCACCCTGTAACTCTGTAAGTCTAGCAAATTTTAGCTGCCAAACCCACATGAAACCCTATCTGCTTTGTGTGTCCAGACCTGAATACGGGTACTGTAACATACACGGATTCCAGGACTCCAGGGCCTTCCAGAAACTGTATCAGTGTTCATACAGTGTCATTATTAAGACTCCTAGGCACATATAGTGATAAGAATAGCAATAATTTGACCATACTGCAGTTTTAGGAAGCAGGTGTTTGAAAAGAACTTGGTAGCAGTGTAAAAACCCACATCTGTGCAAGAAAAAAAAGTTCCATGGAAACAAAGAGAAGGAGTGTAGGAGCACTGATATTTAGAGTAAGAATGACTCCAAAGCAGCTTCCCTTCTTCCTTTTCTTGGTGTTTAGGTTTTTGGTTTGTTTTACTGTTGTTGTTGTTGTGTGTGGGTTTTTTTGGGTTATTTTTTGGTTTTTTGGGGTTTTTTTTGATTAGGTTTTTTTTGTGTGTTTTGTTTGGTTTTTTTTGTTCTTGGTTTTGTTTTGGTTTAGGTTTGGTTTTTTCTCTGTGCAGGGCATAGACTAATATATTTTATTTTAAGACTCAAGTTTTAAAATCTAAGTTTCAAATTAAATGTGTTCAAGATTACATGATACATGTCATCTCTGCCACATTTTCACACTCTGACTGTAAATTATCATGTTCATGTATACTTCAAAACCCTCCTGAGCCTATTTAAAGTCTTGCAGGCAGTCTGTAATGTTTTTTGGTTTTGGTTTTTTTCTTTTTCATAGTCTTTTCTGATACTTGCTGCTAGAAAATCTTGCTTGTAAGAAGAAAAAGGACTATTCCTAAAGAGACTTACGGACTCTTCAGTTAAGCCAAACATCTAATGTGAGGATCATTACATGCCTAATAATCATGTCTCAGTTTGGATTTCTCTTCCTGTATTGAGGCACTGTTTCTGGACAAGGTGATGTGAGCTGTTACCACCACCTGATTAATTTCCCCATGATAATGCACAGCTGTGTTTCATTCCTCATTTCATTTTAACATTATGTCTGCCACTGACTTCTCTTACCAAGATTACTGTTGACTTCAGGCTGCTTAGCAGGAGTAGCTCTTCACAACTGATGTGACTTGAGGAGATGAAATAAATGAAATCATCTTTCCAACATTTACTTTGACCTAGTTGAAAAATAATCCTTGCCAATGTTTTACCTCCCAAGCATGAAAAATGTGGGGGCCTGTGGTGGGAGAGAGATCTCTGTGGCTCTTGGCAGGATTTGCTGTTGTTCCATGTTTCCTCTCATTTTACTTCAATCTCACTTATGCTCACAGACTTGCGCTTTTTAAAAAAGTAATTTACAGCAACTAAGCTTCCTGGAACATGGATCTCATTTAGATGATACAGTGTCTGTACTTCTGTCTCTTTAAGAATTTGATGGCATATCAGAGGGAAAATAAAAGGAAGGAAAAACATTATAAGGAAAAAAGCAATTTCTCCTTTTCAAAACTTTGTCATGGTAGTCGGGGGCTTCTGAACTCAAGGTTTGTAACAAGTTAATTTTCCAACCTAAAATATTGCAGGCTTTCTCCTAGCTTATACTTAACACTTGAAAGTCAGTCCGTGCAAAAATCCCATGGCCCTAATTGGAACAAATTTTTGTGAAGATGGAATTTTTCTAAGAGGTATATGTGTTTGAATGACATGAAGCATTTATTGGCAAAAGAGAGACAGAAACACTTTTACACTCATATCTACAAAATAATACAGAGAAAGTGTAAAATCTCAGTAGAAGGGATTAACCTGAAAAGTGGCAGTTTGTGTTCAGCCCGATGCAGATCAGAGGCTTTTCATCCCAACTGTGTTTCTTATGTCCCAGACTACTGTACTATAAAAGACAATCTTTGTTTTAGAATCTAGACCTTAAAATCTTCCTGAACTAATAAACTTCTGCTTATCAATGCTTTGTGTTGATTTGTAAATGCACACTATAAATGATTTGGGTTTTTTAACAGGAACATTTTGCAAAAGTTTGTTTAAAAAAAGATTTCGTTTAAAAATTGCCACAAAGTGGAAATATCCTATGGACAACACTTCTTTTGTGTCAGTATGAACCCTCTTTCCATCAGTCTATTTTGTTTTTTTTTTTTTTGCTTTGAGCTGATGCAAATTTAATTGTTCTGTCCCTGGCTAAGTGATGTCTTCAAATGGGATTTCCTTCAAGACTTTGTTTCTGAAAGTAGAAGGCAGAGCACATCTCCAATGCCATGAAGGCCTTATACTTTGGAGCCATTTTTTATAGATGATAGAAGGAGATGTCAAGTAATGTGCTTATTTGGGAAAGAATAATGATAATATACTGAGCAGTTCTCCTGAGAATCTTGGGCTCTTCCTCCAGTTAAGATGACCTCAAGTGGCTGGGCAAAGACTGCTATATGAGAAGATAGATGAAAGAATTTTTTAGTCTGGAATCATAATCCTGTAGTTACCTTGACAACTACCAATGATATATAACTATGTTGTGTTTGCCTCTCCAGATGCCCTTTCAGTCGGTCCTACAGAGAGAAGACGGAATATTGTTTGTTTGTTTATTTGTTTGTTTGTTTTTAATTTGCTTGAGTCATACCTCTAAAAATATGCTAGTCAGAAAGCAGTACCCATTTCCATGTTTCCACCCAGCAGGATAAAATAGTATGCTTGCCTTTGCTTACAAAAAAGAACAATTTGTTGCAGTTTTCCCATGTACAATTAACTTTTTCTTCATCTCAGTGCAGTCAAAAGTAGAGCATTTAGGCCCATGTTTGCATTTATTGGTGAGCATTGGGTCCCAGGGTGCTGGCAGTGTGTGTATCTATGGAGATGGGCAGAACATCGTGGCTACAGCAGCTTTGGGGAGCTGACTGAGGCTGAGCTGAGAGGTCCTTCACCCCCTCTGAGCTCTGAGGTCTGCCTCTGTCTCCTTGTGGGCAGGCTGTCCAGGCAGTAGACTGGGGCAGAGCCCGGGGTCTCAGCCTTGTGCAGTGGGTGCACAGTCTTTAGGGGAGTCTGATACACAGATCCTAATAATTTTTTTTATTTAGATGATAAAGAACTCATCAGGTGATGTAAATTGCTGTCACCAAAGGTAATTTCTCAAGGGTAGTCCAGAAATACCATTCTCAGGCTGTGTGAAAATTTAGCACCTGTATCCTTTGTCTCTTAAATGTAATTTTACCTTATTTTCTGAAGATAATGTTTTAAAATAAAGTCATTCTTCTGTGCTTCCAAAGTGTTTCCATGGGGGTTATTTTTTGGAAGCTGGATGCAAAATGGCTAATCTTTCATTTCAACTAGTAAAGTTCTACCTGCCAGTCCCAGTTTTAGGGATTTGTAAAACAGCAAAATGAGGACAGAACAGGGAATTTAATTAATTTCCTTCAGCCTATGGTAAAAAGCACGTGCTCTGGGGAGTTTGGGTCCAGTGCAGCATGGTGACTCATGGGGGACAGTTGTGTCAGGAGTGGGGGCTGAAAGGAAACAGTGTTTGTGGGTCCCTGCCTCAGTCTGTTCTCTGCAGCTTGATGGGGAATGGACCTAGGTGGTGCTTTCCTGGCTGCCTGGCTTCATGGACCCTTTCCACAAGCTGCCATTGCAGCAACCTTTTAAAACACACCATCTTCTGGTGATAAAAGTTAGTGATGTTTTTCCTTTAGTTCCTGAAGCTGAGATTGTATGTCACTGATGATATAAGGAGTAATCAGTCTCAGAGGGATGGTATTAATTTACGCTACTAGCACTAAATTATTCTTTGACTTGAAAAATAGATGTTTTTACGGACCCTATTTATTTTTAAAACAATTTTTAAAGCAATTTCTCTTTTTTGTAGATTCATTTCAGATAATATTTTTTAATATAGTTTAATCTTTGACTTAAATAAAAATCAGCCTTCTACTGCAATGGATGCTATAAAAAGGAATATGTACCAATGTGTTCAAAGAGCAACTCAACCAGACAGATAAAATGAAAGAAAATGGGTGAAAAAAGGAAAACAGATAACAGAATGATAGGAGAAAAAAAAAAATCCCTAGGTGAATTCCACATTTCATGTTCCATTTTCTTTTCGAATGGTCATATTTTTTAATTTTTAAATTTAATCCAGAATAGACAGTTAAGACACTAACATGCATGTTAATAAGCCCAACATAATGGAGAGATACTAAAGGATGAGAGGAAAGAGAGACTAAGAAGAAAACCAACACAAGGAGTAGACAAGGATGAAGAAGTATATGAAGACAGAGAGAAAAAAGAACCTGGAAAGAGGTTACTTCCACATAAATTTGAAGGAGCATAAAATCATATCTGGAAGATATTATGTGCAGGGAATGACTGTTTATTTAGTGTTTATGCTAAGCAGACTTTTGAGTAGATGGTCCCTGAATAAAGAACTGGAGTCACTCCATAGTTCAGGATTTCTTTGTTGGAAGTTGCATTTATTACGCTAAGGTGTTAGAGAAACCCTCAGAGAGTCATGTCCCGGTCAACAGTGACACAGCTTTCACAGCTGTACCTGCTTACAAGGATGAGATGGGCTAGCACAGAGCACACAAGGCTTGTTTAACCCCCCAGGCAGTATGTGTGAGGGTACAAGCTTTATTCTAGCCCTCAGCTTGCATAGTCCCCCTAATGCTCCATCAAGAAAATTGTGTATTTTCCTTTCCATTCTGTGTACTTAACTTTCCTTGTCTTCTCTGAAGATCTTCCAAGGTGTTCAGCATTCCTGGCACCATTATATTTCCATCTCTGTCTCTGTCACTCTTTTCCCTTTCTCTTTGCCTAACTCCCCTCTTTTCCTTACTCTCGCTCTCCTTTTCCATCTCTCTTTTTTTAAAAAAAAATTCTATAGAATGGACAATACAGCTTTGTAACACATATCTTGCTGTTTCATATTATGTTTAAGATGGTATTCGTGTACTCATAGGAGTTGCTTTGCATTCTGTGGTTTACATACTGCAAACCAGCAGTAAATATCAATGGGAACAACTTTTGTTGTTCTATTGTGCCTTTTCATTTTCAATTTTAAAAATAATCCCAGGTTAATGGTGCTTGTACAGTCAGAAAAGTGGCACATTTTTAAATGGAACAGTGTGATTTGCCATTTTCATCCACTCTGCTGTTTTTTAGTTTCTCTTTAGCTGACTTCTCAGGTGGAGACATAAACCTACTGCCCAATCAGGAAAAACAAGTTCCTTCATTGATTTTATATAGGATTGGAAGAGTACACATGGATGATATGGATTGCATGTTATCTTTTCTCTGGCAACTATTCTGTTAAATTAATTTCAAAGCTGTCAAATTAAAAATACAAAGTAAGAGTGACATGTTATGTCCAGTGGGTGTTTTTGTCCTAGGAAGAGGTATCATGCTAGCCTTGGGAAAAGCCTGAAAGATAACTTCCATTATCATTCAACTGAAAAGCAGAAAAGAGTGACTGAATCATTAAGCTAGTTTTCTCTGACGGGGATGAAATAGCTATTCAGGGGTTTTCCTCTCTTCCTGTGTTCCTGCCCTCTTCATCTCAATGTCTCCCTGGCATCTCCATTCCCACTGAATCATCCCTCTGTCCTTTTCCCAAACCTTCCCTCTCAAGTCCTGTATGTGTTTCTAAATATTTCTGGCTTCCTTTTTTTTTATATCTTGGAACTGCAAATTCTGAGTTTGACTGCCAAAC
This sequence comes from Corvus kubaryi, assembly GCF_017639235.1. Lineage (NCBI taxonomy): Eukaryota > Metazoa > Chordata > Aves > Passeriformes > Corvidae > Corvus > Corvus kubaryi. Next base: position 31,440,695 of record NW_024580667.1, on the reverse strand, counting down.
GCAAGGCAGAAATAAGTATCAGTGGGCAGACACAGAAATTTAAAGGCAGGAACTTAACCTCTACTTATACATCTATGTATTTTAATCACTGCCCCCAAGTTCCTTGTCAGTGTGGCTCTCTTTGCCTTTGACATGGGAGCTTTCTGGTTGTCTCTTACACAGATAAACTCAAACATTGTCTCCTTCTCTAGGTTAGCAAGGAAAGCCCCTGAGTTATGCTACGAGGAAGGACATCCAAAGTCTCCATTCATGGCATGGGGACACAGAGCTTTCCCCTGCTATCTAGGGACTGGAGGCTCGTGCTGCTCAAGGTGTTTTGTACAACAGAGGCTGAAAGGGCATTACAGGTCACCACTACTGAGGTTAGAAGCCCTGTTCATTCTTCCCCCTCTCTTTTGTGGCAGGTGCATTTGAAGTGCTTCCATCGGCAGCATATATTGACCCAATTCTCAAGCATTATTAAAACCTAGGAAGCTCTTTTAGTGGTTTTGTTTTCATTCTGGACACGGACAGCAAGCAGGTAGAAACCTGTGAAACCACACTGGAGCTTTAGGAAGACAGAATGAGAAAAAAACCCCTTAATGTTACTTTCCCTTTCCTGACTTTTTTTTTTTTCCTGTTCTTTTAAGTTGAACTGTATCCTTCCATGCTAGGGGCCAAGTAACTCCTTAACAAGTGAACATTAAAGGAAAATAGATATAAGAGTATGGTCAGAAAAGAACTTGTCATTTATGCAGGACTAAGAAGAAATGTCAAGCATTCTGTACCTAACAGTTTCTATGATTACATTCAATAAACATGACTCACAAAGCCACTTGATTGTTGCTTCTAACCCTTGTGGTGGGAGTATTATAGCCTTGTAAAAAATGGGGTTTAGGGCTGTAATTCCATCTCTTCTTGAAAACGATGGTAAGCTTACAATTGACTTGAATGCAATCAGGGATTCTACCTCATCGTTTTCAAACATTTCAAATATTTCTGTTTATTGTACTGCCTTAATTAGAAGCTTGCTTTAGATTTATCAGGCAAGTGACAATTCCAGCAATTCATCGGGACAGTTACTCAGAGGTACTTCAGGAAGGCCAGAATTTTGATCCTAGTTGGCCATAAATTTGTGCTGGGAGGAGAGTCTCATGGCTCTTCAAGTCTGAATCATAATAAGTGTGCAGGCAGCTGCTATTCCCTCCCATGTACGCACTTACTACTAAAAGACCCACAAACTAAATTTCTCTGTTTCTTCAGTCAGTAAAAACTGTAATTTAGCTTCATATTTTAAAATGCGTGCCTTGTAATATTTTTGTTTCCAATGAATTTACAGTTAATTGCAAGGATTTTTTGAAAGCTTCTAAACCCTTATTTAGCCTGTGTAGCACTGAATAGTGGTGTGATTTCTGTATATGCCAGAGTTCATATATGCTAATCAGTCTGACTGCTTAGAAAACACTGCATAGCACCGGACTAATTTGCAGGGAGAGTAGCCTGTAAAGGTTGGCTATTAGCTGGTTTCAGTCACGTTTTGTCTACACATTGCCTGACAAACAGCTGGATTCTTGTGTGTTCCCTACAGCTTGCAGTTCCAGTGCAATGAAGCTGAACCAGTCTTTTCTGTATTAAGGATGAAATCAAGCCAAAAATAGTCTCTGTAACTGCTGTTTTCTTTTATTCATGGTAGTTACAGGCAACAAATCAATGATCTCAGTTGCTTTGTGCTACACACCCCTTCCCCCCATACACACACAGTTGCAGGCATTTTGCAGTCCTTCCTTTAATGAGCCTCTTATTCTGAAGAGGTCACACTCTTCCAGAACATTGTTTATTTTTCTCTGCTTGGGAGCAACACCTTGCACATATCTGCAATCACTCCCCTGTTAAGTGTTGTCTAATTGCGCACTTTCGCTCTGTCTTTCAGGAAGTTCCTAATGATCCTCCCAAGCCTCTGCTAAGCTAAGTATTTCTGTGTTGTCAGCAACTTTCACCACCTGTCTGTTCAGCCTGCTTTACAGAAAATTCCTAACACCTAGCACTTGTTTGGGTATGAGGCAAGTGAACCACTGCATTTTTCTGGAGAGTGCTCAGAACTGGCAGCAGGCAGAGGCAATGACTGCTCCTGGTGAACAAAACAATCAGTCAGCCTTAGAGTCAGGTGCATAGGGAAAGGTTCTCCTTGGGGTCCAAACAAACCTGGCACTGAAAACCCGGGCTTGGTTTTTTGTTTGGTTGGTTGGTTGTCTTTCCCGTGATGTGTGTACAGAACAGCAAATGCTCAAATAAAACAAGCAAGCATGACTTGGAAATAGCCAGTGCCTTTGCCTCAAATCAACCCCATCTTATAATAACAGTTATATTAAGCTCAGTGGAACTGAAGAATGAAGCTTGCAGGTTGCAAAAGCAAGGAGCTGAGGCACCAATAAGTAGCGTGCTAGGATGCAAGCTGCTGCTGTGTAGCATCTTTAGAAAGAGGGTATTTTATTCAGGAGTCCTCCTGTATATTACCTACCTCAGTGTGTGGGTGTTCAAGTCTACTGAGAAGATGGAAGAGCAAGCAGTTAGACACAGAGCAATGGGAATGCTCTATCGACTGGTTGGAAACCTTGTCTGGAAAGTGAAGCTAATTTTAAGTGAATGCAGCAAGGATATATGTAGGAAAAAGATGGATAAACTTGGAGGTTGTTCTTTTTCCTTTTTGTTGGGGTAAGCAAAGGAGTCAGGGAGCCATAAGTTGCCAGCAAGAATATCAGAAGGCTTTGTAAAGGTTTTTGTGAATACTGTGACGTGTCTTTAACCTAGATATGTTGAACTGAAAGGGCTGCAGGTACTAGCATGAAGATAGAAGACTAGATAAATGCAAGATTTTTGAGTTGCTCTTTCATGGAATAGAGGATTTTATCTCATATTTTTAACTCTCTAGGGAGAGTTTCAAGAAATAGATCCAAGCCTAGGGAAGCAATAATAATGGTGGAAGAGTTACCAATAGCTCAGGAATGACTGTGAAGTCAACTGCAACTGGAGAGCTGCTGGTTATATTGGACACATTAACTGCATACACACAGATCTTTCAAGTTTTTTAATACAATAAATAAACAGCAGTTGGTATTGAATCTCCATATTCTGTTTCAGGAGTGATATAAATTGCTGACTAAATGGTCATTTCAGAATCCTGGCTCATTTTGTGAAAGTCGCAGAAAGCAGAGCAGTGTGGATGAGATACAGGAATGGTTTCTAAAGATGAGCAAATGTTGGACTTTTTAATTACAGTCATCTCAGCCTCTGAATTCATGAGTAGGCTTTGTTCTTTGGATTTTTTTTTAATGCTATTTATCGTTACAGTGACGATCTAAATTTCACTATGTGAGTATAGGGAGAATTATAAATTGAGGCTTATTTTGGCTTGATATTAATCTTTTCTTATGTAAGCCAAAAGTGAAAATTCATAAAGGAAGTAATATTTTGTTTCTTCTGTAACATGTCAATAACAGCTTGTGTTTGGGAATTTCAGCCTTTCCAAATTCAATTTTAGCACTTACGTGTTTACCTGTTTTAATTAAGAATTGGCAGGAATAAAAGAAAAAATCTATTTTATGAGCTGATATGATCTTGATTGAGAATGCCTGGCTCTCATATTGTCAATGATCACTTACTTTTGTGAATTGTCTCAAGGCACACGAGGAATATGTAATACTCCCCCGTGGCAATATCTAGCAGAAGGAGCTGAGAGAGCCCAGGTGTTTTAACAAGGTGGTTTGAAAAAGCTCCAGCATTAGTATGTGATTTTGGAATCCTTGGAGGAGGCAGGGATAGCTTTCCAAACACCTGGGCTCCTTGATCCACCTGTAGGATAAGCTTTCCTGCCTAAGATGTTGCAGCATATTACCCATCTTTGCCATGTTTGAACAATCCTTTGTGGTGGAGCTCCAAAACAAAGGTGCAATGTTTTTGTGAAGATCCCATAGAAACATTGCCCCATAGAATGTATTCTTCCCTGCCTTGTTTCCTTCAGACTTGCAGAAAGACTTTGAAGGAGTCTGGAGGAAATAGGAAACAAGAGGCCTTATCACGCTTTAGAACTCTATGTCCTTAAGTATTCTCCCTCCAGTGACAGAGGGAAAAGTACAGATGCTTACCTAAATAATGGTTTGGTTTTTAACTCAAATGTAGTTTCTGAGTAGAGCCTTTCAAACTGCACAGTTGTAATAGATCAGACAGAAGCTGGGAGATGTTAAAATGTATAATGACAGAAGTGGAGGTTTAGCTATTTTTTTGCTGTGCAGGAGGGAAAACGTGGGCACCAGCAAAGCATGGGAGGAAACAGAGTTGTGTCAGTGAAATAGTTTCATAGTAAATGCATGATTTAAAATGTTCATTTTAATTTTCATGCAAACTATAAGCAAATTAATAAATCTCAATGTTTTTTCTCAAATGTTTATTTTCTCAAAACAAAATATCATGCAATATACTGAAAAAATTTGATCCAGTGAGATGTAAGATAAGATGGTCAGCAGACCTTTCCTCAGATCTTTATGGGAAGAGAAAAAGAGGCCCCAAGACTACATCTGATGCAACTTAGGAAGAATATATCATGTGTGTTATGAAGTGGTTATTAGTTACTGCTATTAAAAAAATTGCCTGCTGTTGCCAGGCCTAACTTCAGCTTTTTGAAGTGCCTAACTTATATTTTTGAATCCTGTTGTTCTTTCATCTCCAAGATCAAAGAGCCTTGGGCCTATTTAGGAATGTTTAGACTGTAATAGGCTCAGTTAAGGTGCCTGTTATATAGTACCTACCCATGTCATGACTTTGGGTAATATATCCACATGGCTTTCTGAGTCTGAGAAATATAATCTGATCCCAATTGTTCCTGAAGTAACTAGTAGCTAATGTGTAAACTAAATGACCAAGAAGGTGCTTCTGACTGGTGGCATCCACCTCCTGTATCAGGGTAAACCAGAGGCACATATCAATGCTGACTGTCACCTTTGTTTTTCCAGGGAGGAAATCTGGAAACTCTGGAAAGCTACTCAGTTCTGGATAACTAGGGTATGCTACGACATGCTCCCACCAAATTACTTGAAGTGGTCATCAAGTCAAACACATTAGGGGCTTGAGTGGTTTTTAAAATATTCCACAGGAGGTGGGGTAGAATATGGTGAATGTATGTTGTATGAAATATTGAGATTCTTGAATTTCTGATCAAGGTGATCAAGGGATAAAATCATATTTCAGCATTATGAGAGTTGGAGATTTCAAGAGCTAGCAATGTGGGTTTACAGAGAGATACATATACTAAAGGTTTGTATGAGGCATCTCATCCACCCTGCTGAATCAAAACTTCAGTTTCATCTGGTGTAAAGATCTCATTTGGTATGAACAATTTCTTCCAGGTACAGGTTTTAAGTATTTTTGTTCCAAAGATGTCAGGAGACAGCAAGCATGTATGTCTTTCCTCATTCACGTAGCAACAGATCCTTTTGTGAGGAAGGAGCTCAGGCATACTTCACGCATTTTTTATTCTGTGAAAGAAGCAAGGCCTTTCATTACTCAGCATAATATCCCCTTTAGGAACAGTCCTCTGGCATAGCTAATGTTGGACACGCTATGGTCATTCTGTCTAATCTCATCTGTGCTATTGCTTAAACTCAGTGACTGAGAAAGCCTTTGTGGACTGTGTCGAGTAACTTGTGGTCTTCACACTTGCTGAAGTGTCTCCAAGGCATAGCTTGGACAGTCAGCATGTCTAAACCACCAGTGCCTGGGAGCTGGTGGGAAGTGCTGTGGGAAGCAGCAGTAACTGGTGGGCTGGACAAGCCCTCCTCCCGCTCAGTTTCAGCAGTGACCACTGTATGGAAAGCAGCTCCACTGTGTCGCTGCGGCTCGCGCATGTTTGCTGCAGTTGGCTGTAGGACAAAACTCGCCTGAACTGGTCCTGGGGAACTGGAGTGCCCTTTGGCAGGCCATGAGGAAATATGGAAACCAACAATTGGTGCTGCTGGTGAAGACGATTTTGGCAGCTTGAACTCGGGCTTTTGTGGTCCTGCGCTGTGTTCCCTGGAACTGTGATCTCCTCACCAGCCTCAGCTGTTTGAGAGCTGGTTGAGTCCTTTAAGCTCTTTACCCAAGCACCTTCACTAGTAACAGGAGAGAGACTGTCACATCTAAAAGGCAATTTCTGCACCTGAGACAGCTCTTTTAAGGAGGGCAGCCTAAGTATCTAGGTGGAGCTAGACAGCTGACCTCTAGGCAACTCTAGCTAACTGATCGCCTCCCTTCTTTCTGTCTCTTTGCTGCCATGCATAATTCAGCCCTTTAGAGGGAGGACAAGTGTTTGTTGGAATTAGAGAAAGAACAGGTTAAAGGTTCCCAGGAAGATAGATAGATAGATAGATAGATAGATAGATATAGAAGTATTTCAATCTGCTACAAAACAATTTCTGTCTCTTTGTAGGAAAATTTATAAACTTTTTTTTAATATGAGATAAGGAAGAGAGTAATTTGACAAATGATACACCTACCACTTCCAGACAAACTCAAGAGAGATGTATTCTAGGGTAACTGGCCCCAGTCCAGCAAAGCCATTAGATATGGGTAACCCTTAGCAGAAAGAAATCTGCTTAGCTCCCCCTCCTTATCCTTGATCTTGTGTCTTGATCCATTTAGCCTATTGGGCTGGAATGTTTGAGGACCCACAAGGGAAAGGCCGCAACCTGGTCCAAGGTTCTGTTTACCAGCCAGCCCCTGCCCTCACCCAAAACCAACCAGCCAGATTTTTTTGCACCCCTGAACCCAAAGAGTTTTCCTTTTCTACAGTTTCTGTGTGTTGCGTGCCAGCCAGTCCCTTACCCTTCAACCTGGGTGAAATTTGTATGGACTCAGTATGCGTCAGCCAGGATTTGAGCCCAACCTAAACACACCCAGGGCATGACCATTATTCATCAGAGGCACAGAAGGGATGGCTTAACCTTTGGAATGCTAAGAGTCTGTTCTTCCTCTAGTTTTGGTTTTACTCTGGGGGCTGGGGGAGCTTGGATCACTGAATGAAACTGTAAATGGAATGAAATAATTTGTGCCATTTATGAAGTAAATGGTTTAGATAAGGACCCATCAGATTTTTTCAATGGCCTAGCCAATTATAAATCTTTGTAACAGGAACACATCATTGTGTTCAGGGATTTTTTTTTCCTGAATGTCCTGGAATTACACAGTGCATTTTTATATACTTCTCTGTGTTTCTGGTAAACAGTTCTAAGACCCCATGGGTCTTCTGAATTGAGCCAGTGGTGAACCTGTTCTTTTTTCTGTGATGTTGGTTTGGTGTAAATGTGCCAGGGTACATGATCTGTGAGTTAAAATCTGCATTGAGGCTCCAAAATTTTATGGTTTTTGATGGTTGTGCCTTAAGGCCAAGCACAAACAACTGATATTTTTCCCCATTTCAGTTCCTCTGCCTGAGTCTTGTTTAAGCTAGAGACACAGTAAAATCTCTGGGCATCTAAACTGCCTTCTAGTTGTGTCAAATAATAGCTGTTCATCAGTGAGATACTCTGCTATGTAAGATTTCAGAGAAATGTAGGTATGCTTAAAGGAAAATACAAAAATTTTATGTCTTACTTTTGTGGTTGATCTATTCATCTACCTGTTATCTATGAATATGCCTAGTCATGCCTTATGCGTGTTTGAGTGTTTTCTTTGTGCAGTGGGATTTGCCTTACTGCCTCAAGAGGAAGCCCTTACCTCTGTGAAAGACTGCTGGTGCGATGGCCCTGGCTCCAGCATCCAAGCTTCATACAGAAGCACACTTCTAGTGCATGTACTCAGTATCAACATCTGTACATGTTAGATACAGCTGTCAGTTCTGTAGCTTCCAAAAATGTAATTTCCAGGCTAGCACAACACTGTAAGTTGTCTGATGCCCAGAGCAAAGGCCAAGTCTTCATTGTCTGGAATGTTTTGTCTGTTCTGCAGAGATTTGCAGAGCGCTGTGTCTGTACTTGCTGGCATGGTGCCTGTGAGTAGCATCACTGTAATGCAGATATGCCTTACCTTTCTCACTCCCTATTTCACGCAGATGCTCCAAGCTCAAAGCGGTGTCATCTGCCCCTTCCATGAGCAGAGGACCCTTGGCAGATATGTCCCTTCCCATGTAAAGATCGCAGGCTGCCACCACCATGAATGCTATGAACAGTTCAGCTGAAGCCATCTTTAAGCCAGACAGAAAAATAAATTTCTCACAGTGGAAAGAGCTCTTCAACATGATCCAGACTGCCTCAGTATAGTCCCTCGGGACTATTTGTGCAGTGAGATACTCTTCACTGTGAATAGCAGTGACAAAATCTGGCCCAGAGTTAGTTCCCCAAAAATGTAAATATAGAAACTGCTGCAGAAACATGTGCAGGGGCACAGAATTCTTTTTTTTCCACCTATGATCTTTTCCAGTGAGGTCTCTCTCTCAGAGAATCACTGCAGCAGTTCAAAGCTTCACTTGCATTGCAGGTTGACGGGGGAAACATTGCTGATCCAGCTCAGAGAAGCAGGCAATTTGCTTCTATAAAATTACACTTAGTAAAGCTTTTTGGATTTCATGTAGGCTTCTCTGAATCATGCGTATCTCAAGTGCTCTCAGTCATGAGAGGAAGAGGGGGTCATATGAGGATGAGAAGCTCTTCAGACAGAGAGAGTAACCTTTGATGAAGTGCTCAGGCCACAGACAGGGAAGCTGCAGTGCAGTGATCTGGAAGTACTGACTGACAGTTTTATTGTCTTTCATAGAGATTTGCAAAACACTGAAACCCCGAACACACACATCTGCATTACCCCATAGATGCTGTGCACCTGGTCCCTGGTGTGGTAGGAGGATCCAGGCTTTTGTGCAAAGGGCATTTCCTTGGCAGGGTGGTTTCTTCTTCCCCCAGCTCTGCTGATTCTCAGGGAAGTCACTTCACTGATTGCACTTCTCTCTACTTGCCCAGTAAATGCTGCTAAGCAGGCAGGGGAAATCAGGCTGAGGTTTCCTGTGTGGAGAATTGGGTACCCTTGGCATAATGCTTGAGACTACTGAGTCAGCCTTAACCAGGAGCTCTCACCCCACGGAATGAATTAGCCGTGGTAATCTTTGCAAATGGAGCTGTAAGTAACAAAACTGCTAGTCAGAGGTGGGCATATGGTGCTGCTTTTAGCAGTATTGAATGTGTTTCTATAAGAGTTTCACTGTATTACACTCATTTGCCAGGAGTTGTTTGACCTTTCCTTTGTGCACTGTATGCATGCAGTGCCCAGAGGCTCCATCCTTGGCAACAAAATTTACTTATTTCTTTAGAAATACCTCTAGTGTTGGGAGAGGTAGAGAATTTTTTTTGTTGGTGTTGTTAACCTCACATAACTCTTCAGTTATTTTCCCAGTCTTCTTTTTTAATTTTTTTTTTTTCTTTTCAATGCCAGTTACAGATCCCAGATGTCAAATAGCAGCAGCAGCTGGCTGCATGACAGATCCCTTAGGCTGCAGCTGGGTGAACACTCCGGGACTTATTCTAGCTGTGTCATATAGATGGTATGCAGATGATTTCTCTGACCTGTCATGCTTTTCAAATGCCTCTAGCTTCTTTTTTTCCTTCTTTTATTCTGGTAATACACAGAGCCTGGAAATTCAGCCTTGGAGAAATCTTGCATGTATTGTGTACAGGGTCTGTGCCTCCAAAGGATGGCCTATCTGTGCATTATTCTTTTTACATAACTAAATGATTCAATTAATAAATACCCAATATTCCCAATACTCTATTAGATTAGGGTTAACTCTGTCGTTCAATACTCTGCATCTGTGACAATTGCACTCTTGTATGAAGATGAAAGGAGAAACATTAATTCAGGAAGTCTGATCTCTCTTGAAAATTATGTGCTCAGTGTCCAAATTGGTTGAATAGTACTTTTGGTACTTTTCTCTTCATTAAGTCAATGTGAGTAGATTGATTGAATGTCAATGACAGAACAGAGCTTCAAATTTCAACAGATGAGACAAGCAGAAATAAGAGTAAATTTTCAGTAGAAGCATAAATACACAATATGCTGTATTATCTACAAAGAGGAGTTTTTTCACTGGATATAATTTTTAAAAACACCTGTGCTGGTGAATTTTCTCTAGCAGTTGTGCTGTACATTACTTTTAACTAAATCCTTTTTGTAATGTGTAATAACTCTGCCTAACATTAATGCAATCATAACAAATGTTTTGCTTTAAACTACAGTGTATGTTTTGTAAAAGCCGTATAATTTGAAAGAGAAGTACAATTTAGGTATTCTAATTAAACTTCAGTATCCTTACTCTGAGTCAATAATACCTAGAGAGCTGAATTATTTCATCTCAGATTATTGGGACATATGCTTAAAATTCCAAGGTAATATTTCAAAATATCATATTCTAATAATTTCCCTCTCCAATGCTGTCAAGGATATTAATCAACTCAAAACAGTTTATTCTAGAAACAGAAGTGCTCATTGACTAAGCCACCATTTTTCCCTTTTGGGCAAAATCCAGAAAATAGATTTCACCAAGTGGAGCAAATACACTTTCTCTAAATGATCTGATCACTTCTGTGCTCTATTTTGTCTCAGGTTTGTTTTCTCTAAACATTACCTGCAGCTAAAATGAAGGTGGAAGTTGTAGATACATGAGAACCTTTCCCATTGCACCTTTCAGAAATTACTGATTTTGCTTACAGACACAGTGCAGAACCCAGCTCAGAGCTCTGGGAAAATGCAGAAGTGCCAGGCAAAAGTAGCTATAAGCTGATAGAATTTGGAGCACTAATGAAGGCAATTCCACTGTCATTTGTTTTGAATCTAAAGACAGTGTATGTGTTTCTTCTTTATAGTCATTGAATTATGTCCTGTGCATTACTTTTGAATGGGGTATCATACAGCCTACACCTGTGTGGCTTCCCATAGCTACTTCTGCTTAACTCTAGTTCATCTTGCTGCTTCCTAGTCACAACTTTCATCTTCCTAGAGACCCCTCATCTTTACAGCTCTCCAAAGGACATCGCAAGCTGGGTGATAATATATGTCATTCTCACAGAAGTTATTAAAGCTTTTTCCCCTGGCTCAAAGATACTTATATTCTCCCTCCCTAAAGGAAATGCTATGTATGCATTGATCATATGCTATGAGCAGTATTGATGCTTCCTTTTGGTGAAACTATGCACAGTAGACCTGTTCTGGGGCTCCCTAAAAGGAGATTAGTCTGAGTGCATTCTTGATTTCTGTCCTTGCTAGTCCAGAATAGAAACCTTCTGTTTTCCTCTGGTCTCTTTATCCCCAGCAGTATTCCTTCTCCAGTTGCAAGTCTGAAGCAGACACTCAATGCAATTGTTCATCTCCTTTAATCTTTTGTTGTTGTCAGGAAAGTTCCTGCTGGTCCTTTGTTGTGCTTCCAGCTGGTCAGATTGCTCATTCTCAGTCTCACAGGCTGACTGACATGATAGAGTGGCAAAATATCCTGACTGCTCTGAAACAGACTATTGTAGGCCTGCAGAAACATTATCTTCTAAATGTTTTCCATGTTCTGTTTTATGTCTTTCAGCAAGAGGCTTTATTGAAAATATTCTTTCAAACTATCTCTTTTTCTGTCTTATTTTTTAACTTTTGCATCAGATTGTTTCTGATTTGGCTACATTCAGTTATATCTAAAAAATTTAAAGGTATTCTAGAAGCTTCATGCAACACCTAAGGGAATAAGAAATATTCTGCTTAGAAATAGGGTAATACAGAAACTTCTCTTGGTGGTTTTTTTTTCCCCTTTGTTTTTTTCCCCTGCTTAAGATGTCAATCATTTCATCTCCAAGTCTTATGCTTTATCTTGCTTTAAGCTTATCTAAATTGCTGAGCATCACCATAATCTTTTTTTCCCAAGTTACTGGTCATATTTGCCTATATTTACAGCTTTTTCAATGTAAATTCTTCTGATAATTCCCTTCAGTTACCTGTTCTTCCATCTGCCTGCTTGATCTCCTCCTCCTGTAAGCCCTAGTTCCTTACATCATGTTACCTAGCCTTAGTCTACGTCAATATGCACAACTTCCCCTGCGACTTCAATGGTCTTAATCACTATCCTTCCTTTTTTCATTTTGTTTCTCTAAAGCCTCACACTGATGTAAATGTATCTTTGACTTCAGCACAAAGAATATCAAGCTCCACATGCATCACTGCAGGACTGCTGAAATAGTTTGAGATTTGCTTTGTAAATACTTCTGATCAAGCAGGCTACTTCTCTCCTCGGCTTACTCATGGGTACTTAGTACAAAGAGGGTAGATCACCTGATGTCAGTGCACATTTATAAAAGAATGAAAATTTATAATGTAGAGCTTTTCAGTTAGGGCTTTTGTTTGGTTTGTTTGGGTTTTTCTTCCCACCATAAAGCATCATTTTAACACCATAAATTTTTAGTGAGTGCTTGAATTTTATGTCATGAAAGAAATTCCAGTATGCCAGACATGTAGGAATTGCAGTTCAGATATCATACATTAACTAGCATATTGAAATAATTCTTCTGAAAGAACCCACTACAGATAGAATTGTAGAGGAGATCCCCCCTTGGAAACACCTAAGACAGGCTGCGATATTGCAGCTTTCATGTTTTCACAAGAGGGAAGATGATGTTTTGCATTAAGTATCTGGAAACAGAGAGATTCTTCTGACATGTGAACCTGTATTTCTGTAACAGTCCCACTATTGCACAAAATCATAAAGGCAATTACATAGAATTCCATGTTTGAAGAAGAAATGTAAGTCAAGATAGGAAAAAAAGCCAGCCAAGAGAAACATGTCAGTAAGAGATGACATTGAGCTTATCCATGTACACTCCTGTCGGTGAGGAAAAAGCTACTTTTCTGTTCAAATCTTCTTGAAGTTGAAGGCCTAGAGGAAAACATAAAGCAAGGTAAAACAGGGTTCTTCTTGTCAAGTGATAACTGTGTTTAAATGCTGTATTAAAATGCTTGAATTTTAAGTTTTTGTGGTGCCATGGTGTGACGTCTCTTTTTCAATAAAACAGGTTGAACCTGGGTTTGTGCCCTAGATAATACATAGCATCTCTGCAGCTTGTTGCAGCATTCAATCCTTATGTATGAAAAGTTCTCCTTTCATGGCCTATGCATGTATTATAGGTAGTAGATGATGAGGAAATACTGCTCTAAGCACAAAACTACAAGTATCTGCAGCTCACGAGAGTATCTCCTGACCGATGAAGGGAAAAGAAAATGAAGAAGGTATTAAAATATTTATTTTCATGACAGAACCAGACATTCATGTGGCATATACCAGATTATTTATTTGATGTATATTTTGACTACCTGGTGGGGTTTGGGACTCCTGTGAGTAATAGCACCTGGGCAGCAACTGAATGCTCCATCATAATTCTCCATTAGTATAAAGCCACAAAACAAGGAAAAGCCTGGAGTTAATTTGAATAAAAGATAGAGAAAGGCATGTACTCTGAACTGCATTCTGTGACAGAGTCTTAATGTTTTAGAAGAATGCTAATTTAATCTGTTCAGTAATGTTGGTGAGCTTTCTAATGCCATTCAATACCACTTATATTTGCATTTTATCCAACTGAATTCTCTTCATACATAACTATGTATTTTAAGGTTGTTTAGTCAGTGGTGGCACAACCAGAGAGAGAATAGGAATGACTGCAAGATGTACTGTGCACAGTAAATGATGACGTCAGATAGCCAGTTTTAAAAATATGATAAACAGGAAAACCTGCAAGATTTTTTGTTTGAAATTCTGAATTAATTCTGCATGAAGCCACAGTGTTGTATAGTAATTGTTTTCCTTTTCCTATATTTTCCTTTTAAAATTTTAATTAAATGATTAATCTCGTTACCAATTCTGTACTTAATCGTTTTCATAGAAATCAAAATCCCTCAGAATATGAAGCACTCCTTAGCATGTATTTTGTAATTAGCTGTAAAAATTTACATAATGAACTAAATAGTTAATTTCTGAATGTGATGTGTGTCTGCATATATGAACCACGGACCTATGCCCAGTGCCTATGATAAGAGATTCTCAGCTAATCAGTTCCTGTTTGAGGCTTTTGAGCCTTCCAGTTAGTTCTAGGCTGTCATCTGGACAAATTCACCATGGTTAAGAAGTTGATAAGTGCTGCAAATTAAAATGATAGCTTTTTTCACACTTCTATTGCCTGTGCTGTCCATACTTACAACTACTGGGGCAAAACACTAGGAAAACCAGACCAACTGTGTCTTCTCAAAGATGTAATTCGGAATACTCTGACTACATTCCTACCCAAGTATGGTATAATTTAAGGAGAGTTGTGTTTCTTTGTTTGAAATGGTTGCCTCTAAATCTGTGTGTCTGGGTACATTTTTAAAAGAATGTTTATAGTGTGGCATTCATTGCTCACAGGCCATAGCATGGCAATGGTTGTCTCACAGACAAACTGGAGCCATTATAGTTGTTTCCTACAATGGACAAGTCAGTGGAAAAAGCTTGAAGCAACTGAGATGGCGCAGTCCAAGGATGAAACAATTGTTGACCAACTTACATTGACAATTTCTCCGAGTTGTACTAGGGTTGGAATAATATATGAAAGGAAGAGTTTTCATTATAGGAAATGATGGTGGTAGTTTCCACTGACTAAGAATATTACTCTAAATATTTCTTTAGAGCCAGTATTTGTTTACACCTTACAAGTTTCTGAAGTACTTGGGGATTTTCTAGAAGGGGAAGTGGAAGAAGTTGTTCTGTCATTTAAAAATCCCAGCTGAATATGAAGTCACGTTAGCCGTGACTCCTGCTATCCTGCAAAGGGTGATGTACCCAATGAGGAGCCACCAGATAATCAAGACAGCTCTGCTAGGTGGCAAAGTAGGACAACAAGGAATGGGCAGAGGACTGAAAAGTCCACAGTAAACTCATTTCATAATGGATTTGCTTCTGCTAGCACTGAGACATCCCGAAACTGGGGCTATGCCCTGCCCTGCCAGAATAGCACAACCAAGGCCTTATTTCTCCCATTTAGCAGATGGGTGTTCTTCATTAAGGCATGTTTGCTCTTCTTAATAAGCTGTGTGAATCTATTAAGTTGGGAGGCTTGACTTGAATTGATTTGCTTTGTTTAAACATGCTCTAGCTTTTGCTCATGTATATAGCTCATAAAAAGAAACCTGTTTGAGTTTAGCCTAGTATTCCATGGTGATTACTTAGATGTGCTGTCATAGCCAAGAGCTTAGAGTCTAGGATTTTGCTGGCAACAGGGCAGCTGCAGTAATTACAATGATATGGAAAACTGAACCACAATTTAAAAACCAAAAGGACTATTGCAACTCTAACAGTTACAGAGATTGCTGAGTAATGTCCATTCAATATATGTAGGTAAAATTCATGATGCTTTATTATTTTTGGTAATTAATGTGGATCAAATCTGTTTCAGAAGCTCTGGTTTAAGCATGCAGGTAGGTTTGTTTGGCTGTTTTGTTTAACCAACCACTTAAGAGTCAAGTAGAAGTTTTAGTGAAATTAATTTTCGTTAGTTAATACTTACAAAAGCCTTTGAAGATATTTATTGCCATATATTTGTTAGATTTTTGTCTCATAAGCAACTTCTCCTGTGAAAATTATTTCAACAAGTTTTTGGGCCTGTCAGCAGTATTTTTTTTTCTTGATCGGAGCCTAAAAAGACTTAGATTTTCAATAGCTTCTGCTGGGGCGAGACATTGAATTCCTTCTGAATGCTCTGTGCCATGAATTCTGATCCTTCACATTGACTAAAACTGTCACACATAATGATAACGAAAACCAGTGTGAATTTTGAATGCACAGCCATGGCCTTGATTCAGTCAGTGTGGATCAGAAACAGTTTTTGAGATGACTTTGGCTAGAATGCAGAGTTGTATTCAGCACCTTCTCTGAGGCTGAATTCAGATTTCTTATTGGGATTTCTTTCAATGAAAAAGCAGTTAATTTGCTTAATTAAAACATCTTTAGTTGAATTACGTGGCCATTTTTGAATAGTTCTTCTTATTCTTCTGGTGACAACTAGAGCTTGAATATACCAGCCTTTCACTGGAATGCACCAAACTTGATTACATTTCTGCAATTTATACCCCATTCGTACTATAAATGCTTGTTTAACACTTGGTTTGGACAATGTTGACTTTGAGAGAATGGTGGCAGTGCAGGAGAAATGGATATAATTTGAAATCTGGATCCTTTGGTTGTAAGGATTGATCCACTTAGATTGTAATGTATGAACAAAAGAAAACTGATATGCTGTGGGGAGCTGGTCTGTAGCCTTATGAAAGAAGCAGTTGAAAAGTAAAAATGTGTGCATCTTTTTGGAAAAAACCCCATAGGTGATATGACTAGTATGTTTTCTCTCAACACACAACTGTATGTCTGATGTAATTGAAGAATGAAGAAAAATGACATTTCTGAATAATTTCTGGTGATTAGTTTAAACAGAGACAGATTTATGGAGGTGCAAACTATTTTGAGTGGCCAGCAATTGTGTAAGCTACACCTCACAGACAAACTTTGTCTTCTGTTTAACAGCAGGTTTGTCATCCTGTCTAACCAGGTTGTTTGGTAATGTTGAAGAGCTGATTTTCTGCTTTTGAGAGAATGTTTGAAAGCTGTGGATATGATTTTTATGTATTTGGGCAATCAATCAATTTTATTGCTTGGCTGCTTTCCCAGCTCCTGCTTGCTTCCACTACTTAATTTTGCGAAGAACAAGCAAATAAATGTTCTAATTGTATATAAAGAGAACTGTTCTGATTGTCATGTTTTGAATTCTTAACAACAGCTTAAAGTATTACAACTGTATCCTATCAGCATATCATGTCAAGTCTTGCGAATTAATTTCAATGATGAGTACAAGGCAAATGCTACTGAAACCCTGCAGTACAGCTCTGACATTTTTTTTGCAGCTATTTCCATGTTTTTTTATCTAATGAGGATTTGTTTTCCTAGAAGATGAGTTTCTTGCCCTGTTTCATCACAGCACAGTGTTTCCAAAATGTGTTGAGTTTGAATTCCACTACAGCCTCCATCAGTCTTCCACAGTTTGGGTGTCTTAAGGGCGAAGGAGACTGTTGGCATGTTTGGTACCTGCTGACACAAGGAGCAAGGTGTTCTTTGCAGCAGAAGGAGGGTGCTTGCCCCACGGGCACCATGGGACACAGCCCCAGTGGGCAGCGCAGTGGAGGGCAGAGCTGCGGGTGCTCGAGCCCCAGCGTGCAGGTGAGGAAACCGCCATGGGGAGAAAACATTCCAGAAGGATTGTGTGTAACCTCAGGAGGCCAGGTGTGAAGGAGGTATCATCCAGGCATTCCAAACTGAAATTTGCTGCAGATCTCTGAGACACCTGCCCACAGCAGCTACTGCTGTTTCCTTTGCCATTTGAATGTCTGTCACCTCCTCTCCTTTTCAGGTGCTTCGCATCTTCTTTGCACTTGATCCCATGCTGAGGTCCATTACTTGGAAAAGCTCAATTAAAATCTGGCCAGCTGCTTCTCAGCTGCATGAACAGTGTTGATGCAAAGTGCTGGCTAGAAAATGTTCTCTACTGATGTTTCGTTGGAAGCAGTTGGTTTCTGGGGGCAGAGGGAGGTGGCTCCAATTGGCAGAATTACAGTTTGGCCTGGAAAAGAAAGAATGAAATCCCATCCCCTGTTAACATAATTTAACATACCTGTTAAATCACTTGCTTTGCATTAGAATAATTTCACTGTTAACCTTATTAAATAGGGATAGTCCATAGGCCACACAAAAGTAGGCAAGTCAAGAATTTGCCTAAACCAATTTTATATGTGCTCCTGGTAAGTGTATGCATCAATCTCTTTTTTCCTATGGAAAAAAAAAATGGAAAACAACCTTAAACCAACATTGGATCAAAACTATAAGATCTTAAGATTAAGGAAGTCACGAATGCTTACTCTGTGAAGTGCTGTGCAAAATCAAAGGAAGGAGCAGCACATTAAGCCCCTTAACATTTTAATGATACTCCAAAAATCAGACTTGCTGCAACAAAATGTGTATGTGTGTGCATACATATATGCATACACACACATAAGGTATTGGAAAAACTAGGGAAAATATAAGGGTGGATCAAGGAAATGACTGAAGAACTG
This sequence comes from Corvus kubaryi, assembly GCF_017639235.1. Classification (NCBI taxonomy): domain Eukaryota; kingdom Metazoa; phylum Chordata; class Aves; order Passeriformes; family Corvidae; genus Corvus; species Corvus kubaryi. The sequence continues at coordinate 31,422,551 of NW_024580667.1, read as the reverse complement.
GAGAAAGTGCCTTAAAGGGAAAATTAGGTGTTTTCCAAGTATTTGCCAAGTGTATTTGCTTATGCGCAACTCTACATCAAATTCCAGACCGGAGCCAGCTTGCATCCTGCCAGTTTACACCCCAGGCAAAAAATCTGTGTTGAGCTTCTGCCTGACCGTGTAGATTTTTCTTGGAATAGCACAGTCTACTCTCATAAATTTAGGAGAAAAAAATGCAAAAGGTACTAAAACTAAAGGGCTATTAGCAGCAGTGGGAAAAATAAAAGGCACAAGAAAAGCAACTAAGAATATGTTAGGGAGAGCTGAAAAACAGCTAATTGTAATACAACATTTTGGATGGTTATAACAGTGATTGTACAATGTGTGGTCTCCTGTGAAGACTAGAATTAGACAGAAAAATTTGAACATCATCAGATGTATGTCCCTCAGTTAAAGGCAGATAAGGTCAAATGAGAAATCAGGTTTAATAACAAGGGTGAAAAAACCAAAATAAATAGAATAAAAATTTCCAGAAGAGATGAATTTTTCATCTTGTCTAGTCTTAGATCAAAATAGCTTTCCTTTCTGAAAGAGGGGTTTCTAGTTCTGAAATGTAAATTAATGAGCTCACTGAGTCTCTGAGAAAACTGTTATGAGGTGAATAAAGAAACAGTTACATGGGTGAGTGGATTCTTAGCAGAAGAACAAACGCTGGGGTAGATAAGCAGGTAAATCAGTTTCATTTTTCAGCATCATGGTAGAAGTAGAATGCACAAAGAATGCGGTCTCTCCTGGATGATTGTTATACCTGGACACAGACTTTTGCCATGAACAGGAGCATCACAAAACATCTCTAGCCACCACCCTTTGAGATACCTCTGACAAATATACCTCTGACAAACTGGGGAACTAATTTACTTTCTTAGTACTCATATTCTATATAACCACTAAAAATTATCATGTGAGAAAGTGGAAATGTAAACATTTTTGTTTTCTTGTCATACTTGTTTATTCTAGTCATCTAGGCAGATAGTCATATTCCTGGGTCCTACTGACTTTCTACCCATTAATAAGCCAATTAAATTATGTTTTTATCCAACTGCTAGAGGGACCAAAAGCGTTTTTTGGTTGTTTTTATCATTAAACTTCTATTGATAAACATGTTAATTACTGTATCAGGTCATTGCATACAAGACCCACAGTTAATGTATAATTAAATCTAATTTTAAAACAATTTCTGCTTGTTTCCTGTATGCATTTCATTAAAATTCTTTTCAACATAGCGGAATTTCATTACGGGAAAAACAGAAAACAAAGATCACACACAACCTACTTGCCATTCATCTGCTTGAACAGGCCATGCATTTTCTAATCCATAAGTGCTGTGCCAGAGTAAGAATGTGTTCACGAGTGACAGCACTGGTGTATAGTGAATCCTGTGAGATGTCAGGGTTGGATTCACACGCTTTGAGGGAGTAAGCTTGTCTATCCTGACCTGTGTAATAGGTTTGATGGAATGAAGATGACCTCTTTAATGTTCCACTGATTGCTCTGGGATCCCCCAGGTCTGGCCCATGCTGGAGAAGGAATGCACACAGAGGTGTATGTTTAAATAATAGGGCAGAGACTTGAGCCAAGAGAGGGACATCTGACCACACAGGTAGCTGCAGGAAGCAGGAGACAAGATAGCAGTTGTTGCTTTGGATGTAGCCATCAGTCATGAGCAGATGGACTTCAATTGCCTACCACAGCTTGCACAGAGCACAAGTGCAAGAGCTATCTGAACACTGGGAAAAAGCAATTGTTTCTGTGGCAGGTGCAAAGTATGAAGGAATAATGAAAAGAAGCTTTGAATCACCAATTCCCTCCCATGTTATAACTAAGAACAGGATAAAGGGGGATATGATGTGACACTAGAAAAAAAAGTCATAAATCAAAAGAGGTATGATGTATTAATGGAAATTGTGATAGGACACACATGTTGGTAGGACAATGTACAACAATGACAAAAGGAGTACAAAAAATATGTAAAATTTCAATATAGTTTGTGTTAATATGGTTTATCAAACAGGAGTGAGGGAATAATCAAAAATATTGAAGAAGTTTGCAGTCAGGAAAGTAAAGTTTGTTCTTATGGCTATGTAGTTCCAAAACTGGAGTTTGTTTGCCAGGAGCTCAGCCAGGCCAGAGTAGCTGCAGGTCTGCTGGTTGTGATTGGGACACTGAGTCTGGAGCACTGTGATTCCTCTGATTAGAATGCAAGTCAAAAATAGAGACACAGCCCTCCAAGAGCTAAGTGTTGTTGATAAAACTGGAAACAAGTTTTAAAATAAATTATTACCATTTAAAAAAATAGAAGAAAAACCACAAAAAAACATCTGTGCCCCCTAAACACCCAACCAAAACCCAAAACATAAACAACAACAACAAAACCCAAAACATCACCTAAGAAAGAAACCTCTATTGCTACAAATGCAGACAAAAATAAACCCAAACAAACCCCAAACCCCAACCATTTTCATGCTTATCTTTTCTAACAGTTCCTCATGGTCACCAAGACATGTTTGAGAAAAAAATTGTTCAAAACTTTGCTGTTTAATTTATCTCTTTGCAGCTAAAATTCAAGTCAAAGTAACTGTTGCTATTTTATTATTCACATTACTATAGCTTATCATATGTAGTTGAAACAGTCTTCATTTTCGTTTGCATTCTTGACATGTTTTGTCTGGTGTTTTTCCATTTGATGGGATCAGAAACCTTTACCTCGAAGCACTGTCCTTCTGCTCTCCCATTTTGCTTCCAATACAACCCAAAGATCAAGCAAAGAAGGGGTAGTGTGTTAAAAAGTTGCTGTGATATTTGGTGCTGGCTTTTTCTATGTGCTCTGTATGGGTATAAAGAGCATTATTTAAATGTGAACTTTCAGAGCCTGTCATAGTTGATTTTTCCATGGATTGGTGTGATGAAACTTAAACGAATTTTAATGGCAGATTTTCCAGCATAGCTTATTGAACGTCTTGATATTAAATTTTAATCATCTCAAATGAAGCTCTGTGTGGTGCAATGAAATTCAGCAGAAGTATGCTGTGCTAATAAGCTGCAAAATATTAATACTGAGATGATTTTTTGTCTGTCTGATATCAAATGGCTTCCCTGAGCCATAACATAAAATAAGATTTTAGCTATAAACTCAAAGCTCATCTGTTAAAAATAGCTGGGGAAAAGGAGGAAGTCTGTGTGTTCAGTGTTACTAGGATGACTAAAGGTGACAAAGAGAAGCCGTATCTGTAGTGGTTTAGGCTTTCATATATCTATGGAGAAGATAAATGATCCTAAGATGTATTTGGTCGTGTATACCCAAAGGAAATTAGGAAATATTCAACTTATATTGCATTCCATCTAAAATACAAGGTACTGTCCTGCACTTCAAGTTCATTAAAATGAACTCAAACTGAAATGGAGGAGGCTTTCTGAGGTAAACAGAGAGTCTGCTTTAACAAAAAAAGACCAAGTGAACTTAGCTAGTTTTGTCCAAAAATAATTAAATGTGAGAGAGGATGCTCTGGCTGTTCATGAACATGTCACTAGGACAAATAATGAAACCAGTACAAGTAAATTTATAGTAAAAAGCGATTTACAAAACCAATGAGGTATAAACTAGCCATGAAGGTTGGAAGGTTAGAAGTTATTTTCCCATCAGCTGGATAAGTGAAATTATGGCTTAGGCTTCCCATATTACTGCAAGAAAAGATGTATTTCAAGTAGAAGTTGGTGAGTTTATGATGGGATATGGCATAGGACATGTGGATATGCCCATGATTTCAGAAGGTCTGCTCGCTCCATGCTCCCTAACTTTTAACTTCAAATAGGTGCTTTGTATATAACTTTATAAAGTAAAATGAAAATAAGTCTTCCAATTCTTTTTCTGTCTCTTCCACAAACCAACACAAACTCATAAGGATTAGATAATATCTTGCATTGTTTATTATTGCAGTGATTTCTATAGCTCAACCAAGACTGGGGCTCCCATGCGTAAATAGAAGGTGATTAAAGAACTTGCAATAAACAATTTGTCACTAATTAAAGTAAGTCAACTGTTAAATTAATTTAGAAAATTGCCATTGTATTTTCACTCTTAAGAGTTCCTAATAATTATTTTTCACAGATCAATTTTTGCATTTCAATAGTGAAAGAATAAACTACAAATGTAGTTTATTTATTTTCCTGTATTTTACCGTTCCTGATAAACACTGTCACTTCTGCTTATGAAGCTGTTTCAAATCTTGGATTCAAGGAGCTCTCAAACACTCAGATAGCACCGAATACCTTCCCCAGCTAATGCTACATTTTAACAGATCGAGGACACAGACTGCTGGAATAAATGTGATAAGTGGCCAGGAAATGGCTCATAGGTTAGAGAGATGTCTTTTGCATGGTCTGATGATTTTTTTAACACTTTTTCAAAATTCATAATGGCTTTTTGCACTGCATTCTTTTCAGGTAATTTTCAGGTAGATTGGGTAATGTGATATGAACGCTGAATTAGTAATTTTTCAGTTCTGTGCTTTGTTGTGAATCTGATAATTGTACCATTTGTTATCATCGTGGACGAGTACTCATATCTGTCGGGCCATCCCTGTGCACATTGGTATGCTCTCCACATTGCCCTGCAGAATTGCAGAGCTGTGAACAGATAAGGGAAAGCCATAGCATTTGCCACACCAACGTGTGATTATTTGACTACTTTGATGTTCTCGCACATGATAGCTCATCCTTTGGCTTCAAAGGGATCCCACTAAACTGTAACTGCAGCAAGGGCCTACAGGAATCTTGTTATGTGTACAAAACAATCACACCTTTTTCTGTGGTTCTTCTAATCTTGTCATGTTTCAAGTATATAAACCATATTGCACAGTAATCTTTGCTGGCTCACCTGAGTACTTAGGTCAAGGTTTTTCATGACTAGTGGCTTTTCTAGAGCCATGTCTTATAAGGCTCTGCAGCCTGTGCTTCACTTTCTGAGTGTTTGAAAGTCTGCTTAAAATATGAAAGTGATAAGTTTGGACAATATTAGTACTTTTCTTGCAGTTTCAAGAGGTAGAGTGATATTGAGTAAAGTACCTTACCTTTTTTAAAACCTTTTTCTTCTTGATGTCTTCATTTTTTGAAAATCTTTGCTGAGGTACAAATTGCTTTCACAGGTTTTTTGGTACATTTTTGAAAACAGTCCCACATTATAGTATAAAATGATTGCTTTGAGTCACATCTTATGCAGACACAATGCAACTTCTGCTTATGTTAATAAAATATATATTAAAATATCAAAAGCAGGTTGATTAGAGCTAAAGAATGTAATAATTTGGAACAATGCAAGTCAAGCATCTTAAAGGGTTTGTTTTCTGTTAGAAATTTAGATCTCTTAAAAAGAATTGCCAAGCTGTAACAAGTCTTTTATTCCACAAAAACAAAATTATGTGGAAAGTGAATATTGCCCTCCAGCAGAATTAAATTCCACGTTGTCTGTTCTCTCTGGCTCAGGCTTCCCTTTCTTTTTCATTAACTTAGCAGAGGCAACAGCAAAGATGTGTCTTTAGAGAAAAAGAATGGAGTTTTTTAAAATAGGAAACACTCATGATTGATTTACCTTTTTGTCATGACTTTCAGAACAGTTTATCAGAGAATGGGTGTTAGAGAGGCTGAAATCTTTCCACTTCACCTCTTCTCTTTGGGAAGGTAACCCTAAAACAGAAATGAAGGCTGAGTACATTGGGCTGTTGTCCACACAGACTGTTTGGATGTGTATTATAGACAGATGTGCCTATCAACAAGAAGCAAATGACTGTGGTCTCACTGTGAAGTCCAGAAACTTTAGAGATATGTTATCAGACAGACACTGAAGCCTTTGGATAGAGACAGCTGAAATGCTGCCTGGATAATATCAGGTGGATGTCTGCTTAGCAGATGACAATAAACCTGCAGTTTATGCATTTAAATATTTATCCAAGGAGATGTAGAAAGAAACAAAGGAATTCTCCAGTGGTGTCATGAGCAACTCTTCACCCCCTGGTTATCATGCAGCATAACCACTGTAGTCCCCCTGTCTCATCAGAGGACAGGAAGATGTAACCATGGTCACACAGGCTTTCTACATCTCAAGATAAGCAGCTCATGGAGAAGTAGCATGTAGCATGATCTTATTGCTGGTAGCTCATCAAGCTGTGCTGTAGCTCATTGAGAAATTATAGGTTTGACTCAGGATGGAGTGAGCGAGGGGTCAGGCCCTGTGTCACACAGGAGGTCAGAAAGATGGGCTATACTGGTGCTGATCTGAACATTCCTGCGTTATCTTCCCACCTCACAGTAGGTCAGGTCTTTCTCTGAGTGTTTTAGAAAGACTTTGAGGTAATTTATGCCTAAAATAGAATCATCCTACTTTAATTCAGGCCAAGACTAGTGTCATTTTCAGGCATGCTGGACAGAGGATGATGTCTCCCTGCTCTTAAGTGCACCAGCACCTTGTGCCACTGCTCTGTGCCTGCCACCTGTGGAGAGCGGCTGCCAGTAGCTGGGAACAAGATATATTTCTCAGGAAAGCAGTAGCTGATGATTTGCTGTAAGCACAAATCTCCCAAAAGAAGATTTTTTTCTGGAGAGCATGGAGATTGGGAGGAGAGGATAAGGGAAGATGTGGGAAGTGAAGTGAGTGTGTATGAAGGATGACTGGATGGGGATTAATTCCTCCTTTGATGATTTTGGAGGCTAAGCAAAGGAAAATACTTAGTTTTCCTCATCCATGAAAGCTGTCAGGACAAGCAAAATGCAAAAGTGGACTACAGAGTAGAGTGGTCCCTTGGGAGAGTACCCTAATGTTTTTGAGAGGTTCATATTTGGATTTAGATAATATTTCTAATCCAAACAGTCATTTGTATATTAAAGCTGTTTCAGAGCCCAAGTGGCATCTGGACACTTGCCTCCCTGCATCCACTAGCTACCACCACCGTTGCAGTGCAGATGGCAGTATGTCTGCCTTGGGGCACAACTTGTAACAGGGAGTGAAGGTCTGCAGTTGCCAGAAATTGAATTACCAACAGCCAAAGGTCTGAAAAAGTGGAAAAATTAAATAGAGATAAATCACAGAGAGCTGATGGCTGCCATCCAAGTTGTCTGAAAGAGCCAAATAACAAAGCAGCCAAGCTGCTAACCCAAATATATAATTTACCATTAAATTAGCACTCTACCTACCTATTAGAAATGTGCTGTTCCAGAGCTTTATACATGGCTAACCAAATTTACTCTGGCCCCCCAAAATAATAGCTGAGGAAACCTGTGTCACTCCTGTGAAGTAACCAGAGGAAGCACAAGTGACACCAGGGTTGGGTGGTTGCTCCAAGTCTCACAGCAGCCCCGCTCCCCATTTTTCCCAGGCAGAGCTGACATGTTTCCCAGGTGGGCATCAGCTCATCTGCGCTGCCCTTTCCTGAATAGGAGAGGGAGGGCAGGAAGGAGACCCAACACCCTTCCCAGCATCAGGGTGGGTTGTACAATGCCTCCTGTGGCATTGGAGGCCAAATTCAGCCTTTTACAGATGTTAAGCTGAACCATAAATACAGGTTTATGGAGGCACTATGGTGGGTGAGAATTTTCTAAAAGCAGGCAGTGTGGGTTTTATGTTATGACTTGCAACACTAAAATTTTGCATCACAGACTTTTGATCTTGCAGCACTAATAATCTGGAGCTCTGCAGCAATTCATAATGTATTCAAACAGTACCATTCAGATCCAAACCTGCTGTTAAAGGTTGTCTGCTAGAATCACATGCTTAAATGAATAAAAGTTATTATCTGATTTTGTTCCCAATATGTGTGTGGGGGGTTATCTTCCCCAAAAATGCTAGTTTGTCACTATGCAGAAATCCAAAACCTTTATGCTCTCAGAACCAGAATCCTGCCAGTTGCAGATTTCTACTCCCCTTCTTCATAGTGTCAGGATCACAGTTATCACTGAATTAGAAATAGTAGTCCATGGTGAGGAGAATTTCTAGCTTTTTCATTAAGCAAATGCCAATAATACATCAGAAAGTGTAGGAAGAATAATTTCATACATTATTAATTCCCTGAAGAGGATGCAAAATTTAAAAGAGATTTGTTTTTCTGTGTTTATTTTTCTTAGGTTAGAGAATGGGGAAAAACCCATTTTAACTGTATTGAGTTATACTAGGGAATAAGCGGACTAATGAGAATCTGTTTTCTCCCTCACCTCTCTTCAAGGCTTTTCCCTGATGGGTGCGCACCAAAGGAAAAAAAAGTGCTGTGACTTTCGGCTTTTAAATGACAGACCATTCTGATGCTGGTCTCCTCCCCAGTACAGAGAGAGCAGGTGTACACAGAGATAGATTCATGCACTTCTTATGCATTTAACTCTGCTATACATTTCTTTTGACTAATTCACAAGCTTGGCTGCCTTCACTGCAGTACAACTGACACGTTGATCCTGGTGTCCCTTCTGCATGTAAGAAATTTAGATCTGGAGAAATATCCCACCAACACTTTTTTAAAATTAGCTTAGCTAATGAAGTAACTCCAGAAAGTCCAGAAATCGAATGGGAATGCAAAGACTTACGTGTACAGGTAGTTCTTTCTCTAAAGCTGGTGTAAAGGGCAATGGCAAAAGACTGTCATGCACAAGTTGGATTTTTGAAAAGGAGAAAGACTTAAGTATCCTCTTTTTGTTCGCCTGGTACCTCCCCCAAGGTGCACCTTTAGAAAAAAATTGTTTGTTTTGTTTTTCTTGAAAAAAAGGGGGTTATGGGCAGTTAAAAGTATCTGTTTCTTCCCTAAATAGTTCCCGAATGAGTATACCTTTTGCAGCTGGACATAGCCTTTCCAGGGTTATTTTTTTCTATCAAAAGGAAGAATTTTCACTAAATGTCTAATGGAAATACTTATCAGCATGAGCCAATACAGAACAATACACAGGATGCATATTCCTAAAGGCAAGAATCATACAGATGTCCAAAAGTCAGTTTGCCTTCAAGAAGAACGAAAATACCGGAAGCACTGAATATTGAGGTGGAGGAGAAGAACGCTGTGGCTCCTTGCTCAGCGGCTCTGGCTGACACTGCCTGAAATTCCAGGTCAGCATTAGCAGTGAAGTGCTATGAACGATAATTGCTTTAAAGCCCCATCACTGGCATTAGAGTGATCGTGTTAAAAGTTCTGGAGGGCTAGGAAGGGAGGTGAGATGAGAAGAATAACAAGCAACAAAACAGGATGGGGTGAGGGGAGAGATCTAAAGTTTCCTAAAGATGAATCCACCTCAAAGAAAAAATACAAAAGCCTTTTTTATATGAATACATTCCTAAAAATAATAAGAAATACCTATTTGTATAGAAGTAAAAAGAGAAAGGAGGTGGGATCCAGCGTACAGGGCAGCCTGTGAGGCAGCAATCAAGAGACGGGTTCTATTCTTAGCATTTTATTCTTCTGCACTTCTTTTTCCTGTCACTTTGCTAGCCTGAAAGATCTCTGCAGCAGATTAGTAGCTGTGAGAGCTGTGTGATTTATAGAGCAGCAGAAAAGCTGCTGGTTCTCACCTGGGATGCATAGCTATACTGTCATTATTGTAAAAATTATAATGTCTTGCAGTTTGCTTAAGCTCAGTCTCAGTTACATGCACGTACATACACAATTTCATCCAAAAAAGCCACTACAATTATCCTTACCTTCTTCTACTCTTGGGATGTGTTTGTCAATTAGAGTGTGCAACAGTATCTTAAATTTTCTCTTGAGAAGTCACAGTTATTTCAGAGGCATTCACAATAAGGGAAGAATTTAAACACGCCCTGCAAGACTTATCTTTTTCCAGCATGAATTTTCTTTGTGTTACAGCTATATATGAGCCTTTGCCAAGATTCTTCTGGAAGTTCTCACTCTTTTTTTTTTCCAAATCTTGAGTATGGTGAATAACACTGAATCATCTGCACACATTCCCGATTCTCTGATTTTTTTCTCCTCTTTTCTGTTTGTTCATTATTAATTTAAACTGAACACAAGGATTCAAAGCACCTAACTTTTGAGGTTCATAATGTAGAGGTTTAAATCTGAGTCAGTGTCCCCAAGCTCCTTTTGCAGTCTGTGGAGAGAAATAAATAGTTGTAAGACATGATTCATCTCATCTTAAACTAGATTTGTGAAACAGGTCAGATGAATCATATCTTAGAAGCCCTCTACAGACCTAATCTTGCTTAAGCTTGAAAGAGAAACAGTCTCGTGTCAGATCGGAAAAAAAGGAAAAAGTAAGCCTATGTATCTTGCTTCTTGGAGGAGTGTGAAAGAACGACAGCATTGCTATGCAAGGTTATTTATATTCCCGTGCCATAACACAGGTAACATCCCAGGTATGGGTTGGCATGAACCAGGAGAAGCAGTTGCACCAGCAGACATGTGTGGGTGGAATAAAGAGGGGCAAGGATATGAGGGGAGAGCAGCCATGCCACTGGGTGAAACCAGGTGAGCTGTGATTAACCTGGCCCTAAATCTGAAGGGGTAGCCCTGGCCCCTTGCAGCTCCTCCACCACTGCTTCCTGCTCCTGCTGCCTCCCCTCCCAGCTTTGCTGCCTCTGCTGCCACAGGGAAGCAGTGACTTGATTATCCATGCAAATATTATCTCCAAATAAAGAGAAAAAAAGGAAAAAAAAGTGGATTGAATCTGTATCTGAGAGCCCCTCAAGCTTGCCTCATGAGCGCTAGGACTGACATGAGAGGGAAAAGCAGAAAACCTCTGGGGAAAAGGAATGTAGTCTTTGTCAAAGTATGTTTTATGGATAGTTCTCATGTCTAGAGCAAAAGATGTTGTATTCTGGACAACTCAAAATTATTCTTGCCTGGAGCTTGGAAATATTATTCCCTTCTTTGTTTTATTTTCTTTGACTCTGCAAGGTTTCTATCCTTGAAGTACTACAAAGCAGAGACATTATCAGCCTCTCTGTGCTACCTGAGAGGGTGTGAAGCAGAATATTTGCTGAGGTGTTTTTGCGGTTATACAGAAGCTTATTACAAACATGCTTCTTCACACCAGAGGTTTTTATTTTTATGGTTTTGAAATGGTAAGCAAATATTCTCAGAAAATGTATGTTCTTTTCAGGAAATGTAGCCAATGGGAGATCTGTTTTGCCATCACATAATGATTCTCTGGTATTAAAGTCTGGCCAGGAATCAAAATTTGATATCATTTAAGAAATATCTAGACAGTGTACTAACAAACACCCTACTAGAAGTGATTTACTTCAGATCTCCAAGTATATACTTAATATTGGCTTATGGAAAGAAGCTCCTGCATGGCAGACTAGGGCATGCTGGTTGCATTCTGAATTTTGACTGAAACATTTGATACTTAAATCTGGAACAGCAGGTAGAATTTACAAGACTGAAGGTTACACATCAGTTCACATCTCTTGACAATTACGTCCATGACAGAAGCCAGACCTGCACCAACAGTGACCAAGTGGCCCAGCTCAGTCCTGGGCCACAGTGGGAGCTGGGGTATTATCAGTGCTAAGCTGTTTCAGTCCAGAAGTAGACTAACTGGATTTGGAGGTTCATTACTGTAGCAATTAGAACAAAAAGTCAGTTCTACAAACATTATGGCTCTATGAGTGCCTGCAGTTAAGGCAGCCCAGTTTTAGCAAACCCTTCGCTATCTGAACAGCCGGTTTTTCTTTGAAGCTCATGTTGATTCTCTCTCCAAAATGTGTATATTGGGAATGTGAGGGCTTCTTTCACACTAAAATTTAAATAAATTAGGGAGGCTGAGGGAAGCAAGATTTAGGGGTGTACAGATACAAGTAAGGTATCTCATTTGAAACTGAATTGAATTTGGCTAGCTTGGAGAAAATGTTTTGAATAAATAAATAAATTTAAATTTCTTGTGAGAAGTAAGCTGACAATATAGAAAAAAATTCTGCAAGTTAAGACAGAAACAGCTCAAGATGAGTGCTGATGCTTGTTTTAGTCAGGATACTCATAAAATATTCTGAAGGAGAAGAATACCAGCAAAAGGTCTCTGGCCCTTTATTTTGCCATCTCTCTTTCATATGCTTGTATGTGCCCTTGATCATCAAATTATACAAGCGAATTGATATTTTAGCTTTGAAGCTGTGCAACCCAAGATGCATTGGGAATGTGCAAATCCAGAGCTGAGAAACTGGAAACAAATGACAGCTCTATACACTTTGCAAAACTACACCAGTTTAAATCAGTTGAGGACTTGGGATAATTTCTAGGAAGAATCATGCTCCTAGCTTGCTCTGAAGTACATTTTCATTTTGTCATCTTGTATAAGCCTTGCTGACTTTTATCTTCATTAATAGGTTGACTCTGTATTACATCCAAAAAGCTCTTTACTTGAGTTTCTGTCCCAACAGAAAGTGTCAATAGAGAACACTGTGATGTGTGTGTCGCCTATGTGCCAGATATTTTTAGGTTTTAAATGAGATATAAGTCACAGTGTAGAGTAAGCCATTCCAAGGAGTAAATGTCACCTGAGAAGAAAAGGAAACATATCTACAGTTCACAAAATACAGCTATGAAATTTAATATAAAAATCTGTTCACCAGGGAGCAAGAGGAAGATACATCTAAAAGTATACAGAATCATAGAATAATTTGAGTTGGAAGAGACCCTTAAAGATGGTCTAGTCCAATCCCCCTGCAATGAGGGTAATAATACCAAAGAAGATATTTGAAACCATCTTCTCTTATGTCAATACATGATGAATCTTCAGAAGCTCACTGTGAGATCTTCTGTCCCTGTGAAGCAAAGGGATTTTACCCAGGCCTGTCCTTTTGGTTTTGATCCTTCTGGAGGGAAGAAAGCATGCTTAGCTGTAAACAGGATGAAGGCTGCCTTCCTCAATCCTCAGAAAAAGATATGAGAAGCATGTTCATTGCAACACTTTTTTTTTTAATTCCGAATACCAGGCTCAGACTGAAATTAATGTGGCCATGGCATTTTCCCACCATTTCTTCACAGGGCTCTAAATGGTCTTATGAAGAACCAAAGTCACATTTCTTTTCAACTTACGTGAAGGCACACCAACAGAAATGGTGACAGAAGGAGATCCCCAAACAGTTCTCCAGAGGAGTGAAAACAAAGTCTTTCCATAACAATAGGGGAGGATATCAGAGGACTTTGTCTCTCTACTGTCAGAAACCTGGGTGATGAGCACCTGAACTCATTGTTGAGATCCAGTTTTAAGGTTCTTAGAAATGCCTCTGCCTGAATTAAGGTGCAAATGAGACCATATGCCAGTGACAAGGGTTTTATTTGATGAGAGGGAGAGAGAGAGAGGAAAAAAGGAAAGAAGTAGAAAGCAGATGGGAGGGACAGAAAGGGTGACAGGGACAGAATAAGGAAAATATCACCACTCTGTGGATCCTGAGATGTTCATTGATCCTCTCCAGCTGGTCTCTGGGTGGTGAAGGTCCCCTCGGAAGGCACAGAGTCCCATGCGTGTACATGCTCAGGCGGGGTGGGCATGTCTGGCCATGTCCCCCTGGGGTGGGGTCAGTCTCTCACAGCAGACTCTGGGTCTGTTGCACCACGTGCAGCCCTGTGGGGCCAAGCCTCTCATGGGAAAGTCCTGTGGATGTGCCCTGTGGGGTTGGGGGTTCCACAGCTGGGCCAGTTTGCGTAATGGAGGATGGGTGTTCAGTGCCTATGGCCAGAGCTTACACCATGTACCCAAAATCTCCTCCCCCCACTCCTCGGGTGGCTGGGGGGTGTTAGAAAAGTCTGGCGACTGCAGGGGGGGGAGAAATTGCAGACCAGCCAATATGGTTGATAAAAGCAAGCTCCCTTTATTAGCAATCCAGAGGCACTTATATAGTATACCAGCTTGTTAACTCTTAAGTGGCTTAAACCTATCCAAGTGCATTTCTGCTTCTACATAATTAGACAACATTCGCAAGCTTCTACTAGTTATGTTATGATTAAAGAATTCAGAGTTCACCCTCCCTTCTCCTGGTCACTACATCTTATCTGCACAGCTGCACATCCTCAAACTCCCTTTTTGTTCTCAGGCTTGGTTCTCACACAGGGATTTTCTCATGCAGACAGTTTCTCACACTAACTTTTGCTTGCAGGCCTTTTGCTTGTACAGTTCTTTTATTGATCCCATAATTCTATCAATGATCCATGTCCCTGATCCTCTAATCATTTTGCAACATGGCGCGGGGGGGGTGGCCCCCCGCCGGTGTAAATCTGGGTCTGTGAGCTGTGCTCTCCCCCCACCCCAAACTCAGTCGGGAATGATTGAACAATGGGTTTCCCTTTATCTAATCAGCAAAATCCCAGTCTTCAAGGAAGCTTCTTTGGTTGAAGCTTCTTTATAATGAGCACAAACTTTATATCAATTTTTGAGGCATGAACTATTTTCAGTCTCTGACACTCATGAGGAGGAAGCATGTGAGGAAATTTTATATATATCTATTATTGTATATTTGCTATTCTAAAAAAGCTCAGCCTCCCCAGTGAACAATCTGGAGGAAATTTTACCCACAGGAAGCTGAGATAACCTTTCTCACCCTGAGAGCTGGCTGTGGATCCCACTGGTCTTGTCCTGCTGCCATCACCTCCCATGGTTACTCTTCTGACAAGTTGATGGCAGCTTATTCTTTTCAAGCTCTGGCCCCACTGAATGAACAGAAAATGTCAGATAATATACGGCAAAGCACTGCTTGCATGTTTGGAAAACCCAGAGCATGCCATGTCTTTATGAACTGTGCTAAAATGGCAACATATTTAAATTACATCCTGCCGGGTGTTGCAATCAGCAGAGTCACACATGGGCATTTGTGTTGCTTAAGATGGACTCCCTCCTTTTGGTGCTGCTGTTAGGTCCCAGTACTCTGGCAATGTACTTTGTGAAGCTGTTCAGGGGTCTCTCCTGTGATGAGCTGACATTTTAGCAGTAATGGGAGCTGCTGCTACTGATGGAACTGGAACACTGTTCTTTTCCTTAAACTTTGTCCATTTTGATTAATGAGTACACAAGAGCTACCGGGATGTCTCTTGAATGTAACAAGCTAAAGGATCACTGTACTAGGCCACACACTTCTCTTGTGTAAGCTGAAAGTAGCTGAGGCAGACTGTTCAGTTTCTGAAAAGCAATTCCTTTTTTTTATTTTACTCTTCCACCTCAGAGAAAGAAAACAGCTCCCAGCTGAAGACATTCTTCCTCGTTTCTCTTAGTACAATGGGTCTAGCTATATGGTTAAGAAATGGTGCCACTTTGAGCAGAAAAAGTTCAAACTTTCATGACAGAAAAAAAAAAGCATGAATTTCTAATATTTGCCTAATGTGATTTCTCTTTATGTTATAACACTGATGCAGAGCTCTTGTTTCCCTGAACTGGCTGGAGGATGAAACACAGAGGCTGTTTACAAAGGCTGACATTAGGCACAGGAAGTTCATCTCTTTATACTGCCTTTAAAGTTAGAGGTGCTAAAATGGATGACTCAGAGAAGAAGCAGCTGAATTTAGGTGCTCTTGCCTGCCTGCTGAAAGGCTGTAGACAAACTAGGCTGCCTTAAATTGTGAGTGTATCTTTTAATATAAAAATACTCAAATGGTATATCTTTAAATATGCTCACTATTTTGATCTGTGCCACTGCAGTCACACACTTTGGCAGATGGGTACCTTCCATTTGTCTTCTTCTTCAGTGATATATCACAAGCATCAGCTTGAACAGTAAATCTCTGCTAGAGTTACCCATGCTTTATTATTTTTGTTAATAGTCTGTGAAAGATCAGTGGTCTGAAAAAGGGCCATAAAATTATTCAGGCTAATAAAAGACAGAGAATAATACAGGGGAGAACTTATAAAATGTCCAGCAGGTCACAGGCACGGTCCAAGGTCACATGTTTATAATAATTTGAAGGATTAGGAACCAAAATTCTGCAAATTGTCACCATAGCCACAACTAGAATTAAGGGTCAACCAGTGTCATGGGTACAATTGCACATACTAGGATAGTCTGTGCGTTAATCAATTTAATATTTTATCCCTGTGAACCTTGGCTGCTAATGCAGAATGGAGGAGATTGTAGAGTGCTCGTGGTGTAGAGGCCAGAGAGGTCATCAAGTGCATGAAGGCAGGAGCACAGCGTAAATAGGAGACGCTGTGCTTGCTGCATTTGTGTTGGCTCTCATTGTGCTCAATATGCAGTTGGTTGGTACACACCTTATTTACCTGAAGGATTTTGTTTGCTTTTGTTTACCGAGAAGTCCTTTTAAAGTAAGCATTTTATGGTCCTGAATAGCACACAGTGTTCTGTCATCATGCATGTCTGAGCACAACTTTCACAACAGCCTTTGTGGGAGTTCCAGACAATGTAGAAAAATTCTGTTAGCAGGAGTTATGTTTTGCAGATGGGGACCTGTGTGCTGCTGCACATACCCAGCTGGCAGAATGATAAACCACAAGTTTGTGTTAGCAGTGTAGAACTGCTTTTGCATTTTCCGCTCACAGCAAGGACAGAGTGATGAAAAAAGGCAAGTAGACTCCAGTCAGTACTGCTTTATGTCTTCTTCTCCTCCCAGATCATGCTGTTTCTTTCCTGAGGTTTGCTCCCCTTCATTTTCACCTGCCACCTTGCTAACAGAGCTTCCTGAGCTCTGCAGTGCAGCATCTAGCAGATGGCAGGTTTTTAACTCGTCAAGGGTCCTTTCTGATAAACATCTCCATGGCACTGTCCAGATTCTCAGAATCATGCTCAGTTGTTTATGAGCAGGACAGCATTTCTTCTTGCTGTTGTGTAGTGTAGTCTTCTTGCTGGTTTCCATATCTCCACAGGGAGATATGGAAACCAGAATGCAATGTACCTGTGAGATACTTTTTTGAACATGAATACCTGAGTACTGAACACCATTTTTTATTATCTTGTCTAGGAAGCATTCCTTGTTCCTTGCTGAAGAAGTAACTCTTCCTCTGCTATCTTCAGACACTGGTTAGATGGGTGGCAAGTAGGAACAGGCAAAGCAATCCTTTCTGTAGTCCTCAGCTCCCTGCAGTTCTGGGCAGACTTGAAGCTTTCCTTAGAATGGATGCCCTGCATGCGGTTTTAACACAAAGGCGTTGAAAGCATGATGGAAAACTGCCGTGGCATAAATACTAAAACCAAGTTGACTTTGACTTATGATTTCTGCTGAAGTAGAGCTGTAGCTGTCCATAATAATTTCAACATGATGAGTTAGAGCTGAATGCATGAAAAGTGGTAGTTGGTAGGTGGCCTTATCTCATCTTAATCTGATCTAAACCAAACCTAAGTGGTATAGTCTTTGAGGAAACCAAAACATTGCATTTTACTGTGTTCAGATGATCAGTAAACATCTCAGAAGCTACAATCCCTGATCGTTCACTGCAATATCTGTCCATTCTTTTTGCTTCTGAATTTTCCTTTCATACAAGACTGAAATTCCAATTTCATGCTTTTTATGCACTGTGATACAGACACAGAGGAAATGTGCAGTCACAGTCAACTGTGCTGGTGTGGAAAGCAAAGGAGGGGAGCTCTGGATGCGAAGAAAGGTGTGCTAATAGTGTGAAGAAGCCAGCGGACAGAAATATGGAAGTTGACTCTGAATGGGAAGCTCAGGGGAGTGTGAGCACTCAGGGGCTGTGTGAGGCTGTCCTAACACTGGGCCACCTCCTGGATTTTGTGGGCTCAGGGCATCAGGAAGCTCTCCAGGAGCTACCAGGTGCCAGTCATTCAGGTCCTCTAACTTTAGTTACCATGACCAAGTGAGCAGAGGGTGTAAAATGCAGGAACAAGCACTGCACAGTACATGTGCTCAGCGGTGTCACACGTGGTCAGCCATCATGGCTTTGTGGGGTCTGCATGGGCCTTGTGAGGTGCAGCTAGAAAACATTGTGCTGACTTCCCTGTGGCTGAAAAGGTGCTGCACCAGGCAGATACATGTTTGAAAGAAAGCAGTTAGGGAAAACAGCAATTGCAGCACCATCATATACATATCTATTCCTGTGTGGTTAATAGCATAAGTAACACTGGCTGTCTTTTGGGAAATTGTGCTCCTGTATTGCATTAGCTAATAACTCTCTGACAACTGAATCATCAAATTACAATAAAAGAATAGAAAAATATTTTTAAGAGTGAAAATTTTAGCCAGTGTCTGACAATTATGGATGTCCTCTCTTTCACTGGAAAAATTATTTAGATAAGAACATGGGATACATCAAGTAGAAGAAAGAAATACAGGCATGTCTTTCACTAAAAAAGTGCCTGAAAGCAAGTAGTACAGCAAAAGGACAGATAAAATGGGGTAGAGTTAGAAATTTTAATATTTCAGTAGCATTAGCTGCAGATACTCTGTATATAGCTTATAGCTCCTACTCTCCATTTTTGAACTTAATAGCATACAGAAAATGAAAATAACTAGGTAGTTTTGAAAACTTATTAGATTATTAAACTCTAAAGCAGAAAGGCCACTGTTGTGGTAAAAGATAAGAATTTTGGCATGTTTCAGTTTTCTTGCTGTTAATGCACATCTTTTTGCTCATAACTATCCTGTGTGGAAAAACATTGCCATTCATGTTTCTGTCAAGTATTTCAAGTTACATAACTAGTTCACAATCCAGTTTGGTCTTTTCCTCACATTATTAAACACTGGTCTTTATTAATTAAGGCATCTAAAAAATTGTCCTGCTTAGTATATTTGTGCATGCTTCAAAATATTCTAGAAACTTACCATTTTTCTTAGCTTCTAAATTTGTAGTTCCTCAGTACATAAGGATAAAAAATTCACCATGGGACAAAGAAGAAACTCAGGTTCTGCTCAAGGCCCTGCCTCTGTGTCAGCACACGACTTGGAGCCACATTTTGGCACAGTTGCTTGAGGGGAACGGCACCACGGTCAGCATGGGGCTGTGCCAGTGAATCCACCTCCCTGGCAGAGTTGCCACGCATAAACGAGCACCAACAAGGACTCTGGCCATTAGTGTTTCTGCCCCGTGAGCAGAAAGAAAAGTTTGGGGGTTGATTTATTTGTTTGTTCTCCTTTCCAAAGCGTGTTCTGATCTTTTGATGGCAACTGCTTTACAAACACTGAATATGATGACATGCTTCCCAAGTAAGCAAGTAAATAAGTTTAGTAATGATAGCCTTGGCCTAGTGTGCCATTAGTCTGGGCACTCTACAGTCATAATGGAGGACAGCATTTGTTGTGCAGAACTGCAAAATTAAGGGAGGGGAGATCAGACAGCTGCAGCAAAAAGTTAATTATCAGGCAGGATGAGACTGCATTGGTCAGGCTAAAAAGCACCTTACTGGCTCACAGGTTATCTAACCACCACTCTTGTTGGCAATGCAAGGTCAGATAAGGGAAGAGATTAAAATTTAGCTTAGTGAATGTCCTCAAGGGTCTGCTTTTCTTGCATATGTAGTGGCAATCGAGTCAGTAATGTCAGATTCCATATAGGTGAAGAAGCGATTGGAGCCTGCACTATGCCAAAAAATACCACAGTTAATGAAGGTCTAATGCCTTCTGTACCAAGGTGAATATTTCTGTATTGAAAGTATTGTATTGTATTGTATTGAACTCCTCCATTGGCAGTGTGACTGCCTCCTAAGAAGCTGATCATGCTTTCCCTAATCTCTTTCCTTGATGCTGCCTGAAGAAGTAGAGCAAGAGCTGAGTCAGCATAAAGCTTCACCTAGGCCTTCACTTCACTCATCGTTGCACTAATTATTAATAAGTTATTATGACCAGGTTTTGGGTGTCTGAGCAATTACAGTGTCATTCACGTGGTTTTATACAGCAGCCAGGCAACAGGAGGAATGGCCTGAGCAACTCTGTTCATTGACAGGAGTTAATAACTTTTACATTTCCTCACCATCTCCAGGCGTAGGGCTTCAGTGAAATTAAACAAAATTGCTGACCTCCTAAAGGCCTGCAGAGAGCTCAAGAAATTGTCCATTTCTATTCACAGGCAGTGTTGTTGAAATGGTATTACTTTAGAGACACTTTGAAAAAATGTATTTACACTATCTTATAAATGGAATCTAAGCATTGTTGTTTGGTTTTTTTTTAATGGAAAAGGCCACTGAATAATTTATATACTTTCACTAAGACAAATTCAGGAGACTATTACTGTCTAGGTTTCAAATATATAAGGATTATTAAAGCCTCATACTAAGGCAACAAGAGAAAGAGTTCTCCTGGAAAGGAATTAAATAACAGATGTGAACGTCTTTTTTTTATTTATCTTTCTGTTGTGCCTGCAGGCCTTCCTAGTCTCTTATTGTACTGACATGCTCTAAAGGGGCATTATAGCTCGGAGCCTCGGTAGGGACGGGATGAAACAGTTTGGTGAACATCCCTGATGGACCAGGGAGGAGAGTAAGAGGAAAGGTCTCTTAATACAGCCTGGACTGGAGCCTATTTATCTAATAGTTTAATCCTCCTATCAGAAAGGCATTTTTTAGCATTTTCTGAAGAACTGTGTATCTTTAATTTCCCTTTCTTTCAAAGGCTGATTCTTTCATAAGAAGAGGTAGGGGAACCCATATGCAAGGAAAGGGGTGGCTGTTCCTTCCTGTGGAGCACAGGGCAGCAGGCCCGGGGCCAGGAGGAGGGAGGGCGGCGGGCAGGGGGGAAGACACCATGAGCCTCTGAAACCCCAGTCCTTTGATGTGGTGGCCAAAACCATCCTGGAGACTGAGCATCTGTGCAGAGGTTGCCACAGCTTGGGAAATCTAGGAGCTCATTGAAACCAAACAGGACAGTAAGGGCTCACCCTGCAAGGACACAGTGAGCAAGGGGAGTTGCTTTGTACAGCCTTTGCCTTCCTCTCTGATGGACCTAGTCACTGAAGGTTGCTCAGTGTTGTTTGACTTTCTCAATTTGAAACGCCTTTTGCTCTTCCTTGGAAAATTCACTTTATGGAAGCAAATCCGTCTCAGAGCCTTAGTGTCTTGGTAGGGTGGAGCTGACAACAGCTAGCTGACTTGGGTTCCCACAGTGACAAGTAGGAAACCAGAAGAGATAAATATCTGTGGTAGAGGCTCATATTTTCTTCCTTAAAACATGGCTAATGCTGAAACAAACCAAAAGCCTGGCATGCAATATATACTTTTTCAAATGGTAAAACAGTTGGGCAAGGTCATTATTTTCTTTCTTTTTGCCCTTTGCAGAGCTTCTAAAGAATTTGGATTGTTTGTGTGTGTATAGCTACTGCCGTTGGCAGGGGGCACTGCTTGTTTTCACTTTATAACTCTGGTCATGGCTTCTTGCAAAGCAAGGCAACCGACGAGGCAGTGCTGTGAGAGCCAGGGGTTGAAAGCTGAACAACTGCAGCGGGGGAATTTTCAGACCTGATGGGTTTAACATTACTGGCGGATTTAAGTAATATTTTTTATTTTAACTAATTAATTCTGTAGTGTTCTAGTGAAGGTCGATGGCTGACTAATGCTTTGGACAAAAGGATGCTTGTTAGATATGTGTTTTCTTGGAAATAAAGACTGGTTCAAATATGTTTTGAGACACTGACACCCTGCCACTTGAGCAATATTGTTGGTGCAGTCAGATTGCCAACCCCCCACCCCTGCCACCCTGCCCTTTGACCAACACCAGCAGTGTAGGCAGGATGCTGCCCACAATATCTGTGTGAGGTATGTGTCTCTCAAATCACACTGGCATTGCCAAAGCCAAGGGTCAGCATGACTCTTACCCACATTTAAATGGCATTTTTGTGGCTGGTTGTTGCTCCCAGGTGACCTGGACACCAAATGTCCCTGGATACCCATGGGAGCCACAGCATTACTTGTGCTGCTGATCAGTGATCAGTGGAGTTGCTGCATGGGTGTGCTGCTGCTCATCTCTCCTACTGGCAATAAAGCTCTCTTTTATAAACTATTCCAACAGCAGATACTCAGCAAATAATCTGGGAAAAAACAAAGGTCAGCATATTTGTGTCAGAAACACTAATATGTGTTTGCAGTGTCTGATGTGCCTTCTCCTCTACCCATTTGATTTCCAGCTGCCATGTCCTGATCATCTCAGTGCTGAAGCACTGTAGCCCCTAGTCCTAAATGGTAGCGGTAGTAAGAACAGTAGGGCTGGTGAATATTTGCTTCATTTGATGCCCTTCCTCACCTCCTGGCAGCAACTTTCCCCATATTTGCTCTGTGAAGAATCAATAGTTTAAAAATAGAAATGAAGGGAGGAAGGAGAAAAAAAGAACCTTCTGAGACCAGCTTCACCCATGATTTTGAAAAGCCTAGTTTCTTTTTATAAACCTTTGCTTTACTGGTGACATTATCACAGGAGTCCTTGTTGATGTCTGTGTGTTTTTATGTCATTGTAACTGACTTAACTCTGTTTGTTTTCATCTCCTCTTCTCTCCCAGTGGAGTTTTTATACTGTGATTTGGCTTCCATGAAGTCTATACGGCAATTTGTGCAGCAGTTTAGAGCAAAGAATTGTCCACTCCATGTCCTGGTGAATAATGGTGAGTTCTGGTTTTTTTCTTCACATATCTGCAGGGGAAGATGTGACAAATGGAGCTCTCGTCTATCACTTCACATTTCAAATAGATTATCTGAACCATACAGCAGGTTACCATAGCTCTGCATTAACTGGGATGTCTTTCTAGAGTTAAATTGCCTTTTTTTGAGAGATTGTCAGGAGAGCAGTCTGAACACTTCAATGCACACCTGCTCATGATGTTATTGCAAGTCTGGTTCCTTTGCTGTGATTTTTTAGCTCTCCAGCACCAAAAATAATGCAATTATACAATTGGATAATCTCTAAGAAAAATAAGAAAGGAAAGAGAAGGTGTACTCCATACCAGTAGAAAACCTGTCTTTTCACCTTTATTTACTTTCTCTCCCCTTATAATTTTCCCTGTATAAACACTTGTTTACTGTGGTTGACTGATGAGCTGGGCTGGGGGTTTAAACCACCTGAAATACAATCTGGCAAATCATTCAGCAACCTCAGAGAAGTCACTGCATAGATTCACGTGCTACTGGAAAGTTGTTCATAAAACTGCATCCTCAGTGGTCAGAGCACAAGTTAAAAGGACAATATTTATCTTGCATTAGTACAATTATCAAATGAATCTCATTATTCTTAGGGAGTTTAGCTTTTGTTATTCACATACTTGCTATCTAATTTTGTATTGTAGACACAGTGTTTTTGGAAGCCAGGTGTACAATAATTTTCCTTCAGAAACCACGCATGCTCTGTTTGCACTGTCCTAAAGGGGAATTTTCACCTGTCTATTTAACTAAGGGAAAAACCCACCAGCAACAATTTAGGCTTCTTGTAGAAGTTTGCTGCTGTTATATGCTGCTGTTCTTGTTTCCCCAACTATTTACATATGTTTTTATTAAGACATCCCAGAGAACATCTTCTGTTTTCCTGTGCACACTTCAATCCTAGTGAGAGCAAACATGCTATAAATAAATGGGTTTGTTATATTCATTGTTGCCTTAAAGAGCTCTCAGCAACACAAGTAAATACTGCAATAAAAATTCAAGGGTTTTTTATTTGCTGATTGATATGAAGCATTTGTGAAATGTTCAATTAAGTGTTCATTTTTCTTTGATTAGTCAAAAAGTCCTACTATTATTATTTTAATTGTGCGATAATTAGAGGTAGTGGATATTTAAGCCTAGTTACAAAGTCTTTCCAGATTTACTTTTAAACATGCAGAGTAAAAACTGTTACACATATGGGAATGACACTATTTGAAAAAACAACATTTTGTGGAAAAAAGGATTTTTAATTCTATGAACCCATCAGGCATCCCCTGCCCTGCACTAGTTTTCAGCATGAGCAGAGCCAGCATTGTCAGCAGGGGCTTGGAGGCCAATTGGGGGGAAAATGATGAGGCTGAAGCAACTGGGAACCCCTCTGGAATAAAAGATATTTTTTCTGCCCTAGCCTTTGCGGAATTGGAATGGATGAAAATTAAATATGTCTACTTATCCAAGAAACAAAGTTGTATGAAATAGGTCTCCTAATGTTCCTAATAAGTTACGAGACAAAAGAGTGTAAGCCCAAAACTTATTTTAAGAAAGGAGCTTGAGACTAAAAGCCTGATTCAGTCTATTTATTTGTGACTTGCAAGAAAGGCATGTGATTTCACTTATGCTTTTTTATCAAATACAGTTGGCAAGAGAAATCTGTTGTTTCAGAAAATCCTTTTAGAATCTACAATTAAATGAATGGTCCAAATCTGTTTTTTGCCTTATCTTTAACAGAATCACATCCAAAGCATAGGTGAAGAATCCCATAAAACTAGGTTAGTTTCTGGCCATTGTCTGGCAATGACTCCACTTTTGAATGCTCTTTCTTGCACCTTTTATTTTTATAGTCCTTTTTATTTGCTTTGGTAAATAATCTGTAGCATTTAGTTTTGTTACTAGTTTCATAATGAAAGCCCAAATGTTTCCTTGCTACATAAGAGGAAAATGAACATACCTTATAGAGGAGAAATGGCCTGATGCAAAAACCAACAGTGTTGAGCACAATCAAGACAAGTGCTGACCTTTGGGCTATCTGGTTGGCTTCTCCTTTTCCCTTTCCCTTCCTCCTTCCTCCTTTCTTCTCATTTTTTTTACTGTAACTCAGTGCACCAAGGAGGATGATTCAGTCCATCACGGATGGCAGAGCTGGAAGCACTACTCTCTCCAAAGCCTCATCACAGTTGCCAGTTCTACTGCCTTTCCCACAGGATTTCCGGGACACAAGCTTGGATGTCTGGAAAAGGAAAATGCTTGCAATATTGAAATGTCAGATGGGAACTGGTTGTTGGGCACATTGTCAGTGAGAGTGTCTTTGGTCAGAAAACTCTGTTGTCAGGAGAAAGGGATTTTTCATGACTTTTTGATACCCTGCAGGACATCACCTAATGGCATTGATTTTCTTGTGTCTCAGTGTATGCCTTTAGAATAGTAGGTTTCTTAGTGTCACCTGGTACTTTTTTATTTCTTACAGTTCCCAAAGCTCTAGCATTCTTGATATGAAACATTATTTTTATTTTTTAGCATGTGAATAAGAGCTTGTGGGCCAGACAGCTACACATACAGTGCATTTGTAGGCAATCATATGCTTTTAAGAGTCTGACAAAAATCTATGGGGTGATGGAGAGTCTCCATTAGGTTTTGAAAATGAAACTTTGGTGTGTCCCTTGACTTCTGAATCAGACTATCAGCAAGCTAGTAAAAATTTTTCTCTCTGTCTTAATAGGACCAAGCATTTTATTATCAGGACTGTACTCTTCTCTTACATTTAGTGTAAAAGTGCAAGAACTGTTACACTGAAATTTTTGCACTACATATTAGTATTATTTAATTGCTTTAAATTTAAATCTTTTAAATTGATTGATATAATCATGGTACATGTTACTGAACTTTCCACATATTATCTCCATGACTACATATCCTGTATGTATATGAAGGTGTATGATATTTGTTGAAGGCTTGTGCAAACCTGTAAAAAAGCCAAACATTTGAAGATGAATTGATGAAAGTTCCGACATTTTACAATAATGCAATCTATGAAATTAACATTGAAATGTTATTAAAGACAGGGTTTTGTGTGAATTACTGTACTAAATAAATAATCAATACTACATGTCTGATCTAAGATTGCTATGAAATTCAGCAGGTTTTCAGGTCACTGGTGATTTTTTTTTTTTAATTGTCTCTCCATCACTTTCTCTCTGTCCCTCGCCTAACTCAAGGATTTAGTTGGAAATTAAATTACTACTAAAATCCTGAGTTTCAAAGTACTCTCCTAGAGCTAAACATCCAGATCCCACAATAATCTAGTGCAGGTTTAGGTATCCAACTAAATGGAGATTAGTGCACTAGTCACCTCCTCTTTTTGTTATAGTTTATTTTAGCATGTATATTTCACTTTCTAATTTCTAATTTAAAAGGAAAAATTTGGTTGAATGCACGCATTACTTCAGCTGACAAATAAGAGCCTGTTTTTCCATTACTATGCTTTCTGCATCAGTAATGTGCAAGCTCAGCTCTTTATTTTTAAAATAAACAAAACATATTAAAAATGCAAATAGAGTATTATATAAACTTTTTTAAAATATAATGTGCTAGTGCTAAAAAGAGAAAAATGCTATGACACAGAAAACAAACTCATTTTCTGTAGAAAACAAGAAGTAAGCTAAATGGTTGAACTGTGTGCCACAGAAAGAGGGATGCAGCACAAGCAGTGCAGAAAGCTTAATCTGACAGAAGGTCAGGAGAATGTGTCTTGTAGTCTGCTAATTAGCAATTGGGTGCTAATTTTTAGTTTTGTTTTGGAAAGAACTGTGTCTTTGTACAGATGAAAAGCATTTAGCAAATTACAGCATGTACACTAGTGTTAATTATTTAATACATTCCTAAAAATGGCATTGCTGTTAAAACACATTAGAGAGTCTGCTGTCTTCTTGTGGTTGAAAAAGGGACAGATACAAAAACACTTTGTAAAATTCCATGACCAGTAGTCACTGTTTCATGCCAGAGATGTTTTTTCTAACCTTGAAGGCAGTCATTTTCTCTGTGTGCTAGAACTGTTGCTCAGCACCTTGTAGTTACTGTTCTTGCTTGTATGTTGTTTACAGTACTCAATGATCTCAAATCCAAGAGACCCAACACCAAAATCACAAGATATTTAGTGATAGCAGAATACCTCTGGAAGCCAAACATGCACTGTCTAACTCATTAACAATCAAATACCAACTTAGAGATTTCAGGCTATTATTAGCCTGTTGCAGACAGATTACAGTTAATATATTTCAGGTTGAAGCCTATCTAAGCCAATTTAAAATCAATATTTCTGAACTGCTAGCTAATTCAGATGATCATATTTCGTACTTCGTGGATTATCTGAGAAATTATCAGTCTCCTGATAGAATTAATAAATCTGTATGATCTTACCTCTTCAGTTCCTAGAGCACATTAAAAGCTGTATCACTAGCTGAGTGTGTGAAATATATATATTTCCTTGTGTTACCTACACACAACCCAGCCACATGCAGGTGAGCCATAATCCTTTGCCAGGAATCCCTTGAAGAGTCCCATGGATGCTGTCATGGTTGATCATATATTAAATTACTCTTGCTTCTGAGTACTTGCAGGATCAGATCTTCAGAAGAAGTGTGAAATTTGGGGGCCGGGAACAAGGGCATGTATCAAATGCAAACAATTTTATAGATGCTTACTTACTCACAGGTCATATTTATAAGTTGAATTTACTAATAGTTAAATTGTTTGAAATTATCAGAGTTGGACCTATGAAAAGATCCTGTCCCACTGGGTGAGGTAAGAGCCAGCTCCCTTGTCTGTAGCAGCTGCAGGCTACGCTGGCTGTTCTGATGAAAGGGAAAGAAACCTCAGAGGTGTGGAAATTCACTGGAGAAGGCCTTGAGGGAAAGTTAGTGAGGAGGATTGCTGTTGACTCCAGTGAAACTTGGGTTTCATCGACATTCCAGCCACACAGGAAAGCTGTGGTGAACCCAGGATATGATATCTCATTAAAGTTCTTCCAGTGTCTTGCTTACAACATCACGTTTCATCTTTATCCTTCTTCGAAGACAAATTAGAGCAATACCCAAGCAAATCTGTGATGGAAAAGGTATAGAGGGATAGGGACAAAGAGAGAAGAGGATGAGCAGAAGAGCAAATAGCCTTTACCTATGTATGTAATGGATGATAAGTACCAGATATGATGGAAGAGCTGGGCCTTTGAGACATGGTTTGAGCTGGAAAAGGTAGTTTGAGGTGGTGGTGAGATTGGCTTACAATGGATCTTCCATGTGTGATGGGAAAAACTAGAAGGCTCATAAAGACTTTAATATGCAGTATTAACATAAGAAGAAACTCTCAGAGCCATATTTTTTTATCAAGTTCAGTGCATGACAGGTGCCATCTTCTCAGATTTTTCAGAAGAGTTCATCTTTTAAGAGAGCTGACTGTGGGGAGGCTGGCTGATCACACATTGCTCTTCACAAGGTATTAGGTGCCTTGGGTATTGCAAGTAACTTGTCTGGGCACATGTGTCAGAGCACCGTGACACTGCTGACAGTATCCAGCCTGGCTCCTTCAGAGCAACTGAGGGTTGTGCAATGCCAGCATTTATCTGGGGTACGGATTTTAGCAGCAGTTGTCAGCTAGAGATTTTATTATACTTGGATAGCACTGTTGTCTGCCCAAATTATATGTATCTTATGTGAAGATGTCAGATTTTCTAGAAAAGGTTTATTTTTTATTGGAAGAACTAGTAAGGTAGAGGGGTAGCCTTAGACTACTTCTGGCTTTCAAAGAGTAAGGATTTCATTCATGAAAATCCTGATTTTTGTCTGATGTTATCTTTGTCTTTCTGATTATTTCCAAAGCTTTTTCTCTGTCTGTGATATCAAACAGTTTGTGAAAGGGGAAATATCTCAGGCTCCACATGCTGCAGCTTCTTGACCCATTTGCTTTTATGTCTTGAATGTGGACATTTTATCAGAGGAAGACAGTTACAAAATTCAGCTATTTGGTGGATTAGGAAACACAGCTGGTTCTACTTAAGTGTGTGGAACATTTGCCATTGGCTTTTCTGAAAGGCAGAAGTGAACCATGTTTTAGTTTTACTTAATCCTTTCATAGCTTTTAGGTAAAAATATTTTTTATACAAATTGCAAACCGAAATATTTTACTTCTAAGAGAATATCCTATTGAATTAGAATGCTGTGACTGACTTTCCTATTTTCTGATTGTGAGTGGGATAACTCACCATTGTGCCAACTCAAATAACCAAACAGTTACTGAGTATATTTTTAGGAAACAAAGGGGGTTTTTGAACCAGATCTAATTAGGAATGCTCTCATTTATTTTAGTGTAAAATCAAAACCTTGGTTGTGGAATGTATGCTCTTTTTTTAAGTGACACATTTTCCAAGGAACTAGCTTGTGCTGCGTTCACGTGTAGCAGCGTGACATTGATTCAGAAAGTGACTCTGTTCTTAAGGAGGTATTACAGCTGGTTCAGTTATGTTCTGAACCTACCAAGATTTGGTTGTTGTTCTCATAGTCCTTGAATGTGGATTGTTTGCATTTTTTCCTTTTTTTTTTTTAACCTACTGAGAAACTAAGAACTTGCCTTTGCTGGAAAGACACATTGCTTTATCTTCTTTGGCACAGCTAATACAGTGCACTTCTCCCTTGTGAACAGTATAGGTGGGTCTGGGAGCAGTAGCAGTAGACATTACTCAGTTTTCAGTTCCTTACTACTTAGCCAAACTTTTAGTGTTTGGGCTAAGAGTTTCCATGCCAAGTATTTGCCTTGGGCTAACTTTTTTAAAAATTTTATTTTGTAATGTCAGATAAAAGAGTTTATCTGTTTCCAGCAACAATTAGACTAACATCTTAGGAGTTTTTTTAATGTCAAAAATTATGGCAAGGTTTTTCCTAAAGGCTGTGGTGTTATCACACATTTTGGAATTGAATGCAGACAAGATGTTGCATTTGTGTCAGCAGCAGCTGCACCTTTTGTCACATACGGAATATTCCCATGATGGGTCAAGTCAGAAGCCTGCTAAGCCCTGCACTTTGTAAGCCATCCTTCATGTGTTCCTCACTGAAGGTTTTGCCTATACCAAGCATGTCCCAAGTCGAGGCTGAGCAGGGCTTTCTGCCGGAATCACAGCCCTGAGTCGTGGTGAGAGCTGCTGCGTGCAGGCGAATGCACCAGCACTGGCGCTGGGCTCCAGCATCCCATCAGCTCTTCCTGGCTGCCTCTGAGCTTGGTGGAGATGGGCACTGGCTCTCACTTCAGGCTCCTCCAGTCTCTCCACTGTCCAGACTGGTGGCCTCAGTCTTCCATGGTCTCTGTGACAAGTTTCTGTCCCATGAAAAATAGACTGTGAAGAGTTGATGGGTGGGAGGAACAGGGCAGTTAGTTGGGAACCATCAGGATGACAGACATGTCGATGGCAAAACATTTGAACTTGCTGATTAAAAGACTTTTATAAAGAATGAAACTGTGAATGTGGCATATCAGAATATTAAATATCAGAAAATTAATAAAAGAGCAAGTACTGGGGTAGAGCTGGGG
Source organism: Corvus kubaryi (assembly GCF_017639235.1). Lineage (NCBI taxonomy): Eukaryota > Metazoa > Chordata > Aves > Passeriformes > Corvidae > Corvus > Corvus kubaryi. Next base: position 31,392,445 of record NW_024580667.1, on the reverse strand, counting down.
TGGGTAGTGAGGACAAAGAGAGTCATTAGGTATGTCTGAACTGTAGGAGATGTCTCAGTCAGAGGCTGGAAAGGCTGAGACACCATATGATTCACAAGGATCGAGTCCTTAACCTTGAGGACTGGAGTCTCTGTTGGTCACTACCTGGTTGACTCTTTTCCTGCAGTGAGGGCGTTCTTGATTGATCCCTTACTTGCAAGTTTACTGATGTTAAACCGAGATGAGAATTATCCCCCTAGTGGAGAAGGGGTTAGAACCTCCCTTCTGCTTGATCGCCCACTTCTATGTAACTTTGTACAAAGAAACTTGTAACTTAGTCACAGATGGTTGATACTGAAGGGGGGATGGAGAACCTGGTAGGAGCCTCAGAGCCACAGATCATGGCTCCAGCAGGAAACCAGTTTCAGCAGCGAGGGGAAGGTGAGCCAGGTGTGTGACAGGCTCATGCCTGCAGGGTGCAGAGTGATGTGGGATTGAGACACAAAGGAGCTGCAATGGCTGGGTAAGAAAATTAGGGAGAAGGAATTTACCATTTGCAGGGAAGCAGAGAGGCAGATGAAGCTGATATGTGTGGGGCTGTACCTCTCCCCTCCTTCCTGAACACATGCAGTTCCTTGATAAGATCAGCATGGGATCACTGGATTGTGGAGGTAAGGGAGGAGGGGAGGCTGGGAAGCAGAACACTGTGGTTGGTTCATCATGGCCCTGCATTTTGCCCGACACAGGGAGTTGGGGAAGCTGTGACGAAAGGTAATCAGAAAAGGCCATGGGTAGTGCAGAGCATCTTGGGAGAAGGGAGCAGGAGGTGAGAGCTCATGGGAACTTGTTCAGTGCTGGAGCAGAGGCTCAGGCAGACTCTTGTGGAGAAGTTGTTCTGGGATGAGGCAGGAGAGACCTAATCCAGCACAACCCCAGGCTGGGTCCCTACCCTTTATCAAACCTGTTTTCATGGTGGGCAGTACCTTCCAGGGAAGGTCCATGCGCAGGACATTCTTCCAGCACTAATGCCAGACAGACTAACAGGCATCTTTGCATCTCCCCAAGGGTCAAATGCATTGGTGTGGTGTCTGTGTGTCATCCAAGTGTCATTGTTATGGGGTAAAAGTTCTTGCTTTGCTTCATTTTCCTCCCATTTGGCTTTGGAAAATGGCATATACACATATAAAGAGCTCCAAAAGACATTAGGAAATGCAAGAGTCTAAGCACCCTCTGGGAAGGGGAATAAGCATTGGGAAGCTGTACTGAGTTTCATCTGTATTTTTGTGTTTTTCTTCTAAAATGCTGGGGTTTTACCTTTTCAGTTTTCATACACTGTTAATCTGGCTTCTGTGTGTGGTCCTGTCAAGACTCAGAACACTTTCCTGGGATACCAATAGGCATGTGGCATACTTGTATCACTGGACTCTGGGTTAGGGATCTGGCTTAGCAAGCAGCTATGTCACAGCTTTTCCAGCAGTGCTGTAAATTCACTGCTCTGCAGCCCAGACAAGAAAATAAGAAGCAGTACCTGTAAGAAGCAGTCATGTGGGCACAGTTGTGCCTCCACTAAGCACTTCTGGGGGCAATTCTTCCAATAAGGCATTGCATGTTCTCGTTGCTCACTGGCCAGGAGAGACCTGCAGGGCAGGAGTATTCTGGGATTGCACAGCCCAATTGAACAACGTGGAACAGGCAACCTGGTACAGGCAGCCTAGCCAGGGGAAGCTGCTGTAGGGTCCTTCTGTTCAGGAGAGAAGTGGGCCATGGTATTTTATGTGTAGATACACCCAGAGATGTTTTGTTGCATGGGTGTGCAGGAGAGAGTGGTTTTGACATTCCGTGAGGTGGGGTGAGTTGCCTTGTGTGGCTGCACTCATGGGATGGGAAATGCTGCTAAGGGCAGCAGCTAGGACACTGCAAAGCCTCTGTGGAGGAAGGGCTTTGTGCTTTTACTGGAAGTAACTATCTCTTAATTTTTCCCCTTGGGAACATTTTTTGGTACAGTATGTATCTCTTCCTTGTAAATAGCAAGAACTGGGTGAATGTGATCATAAAGGTTCACCTCCTGCTGTGAAGGTGTTATGTGTAAGTGTTTGGGGCTGACCTATTGCGTTATCTGCCCAGCCTTTGGCTGTCTGGGGATAAAAGAACTTGTATGAGGAGGATCTGCCTCCAAACCCTCTTCTGTGAGCCTGGCTGGGAAGGCAGACATTTTGTGCTGCATGTGAAAAAGAGATTTTAAACCTTTCTTTTGTAGTGAGTTTGAGAGGACTGACTTTAAAAACCTCCAAGTAGTTCACTGTAAATAAATCCAGATGAGTGAAATACTTGTATTTTTATAGCTCTTAAAACACATTTTATAATGGAGATGAAGGATGTCTTTGCAGTGGGAGGTATGGGAGTTAGAGCAATATTTGTCATCATCTGCAGTATGAGCAGGCATAGTGCAAATTCTCCTGTATAATTCAATAAAAATGCGGTGTGTCTGGCCTATAGTATTTACAACTATCATAAAAATTTTTGTTATGCTACATGCAGTATCAGATCCATTTTGTTTAAATTACATAAGATATTGATGGATCAGAAACCAAGATTTTCATTAGAAAATTTTACAGAAAATCATCATGAATTCCTGCTTACAAAGACAGCTCCCTTGAACTGTATTCATTCTTTGAGTGAGAAATATGATTATTGCCTAGTCATAGAATTAAAAAAGAATATAAATTTTGTTATTCATTAAAGCTGATTAAAATGTGTGATTTGAATATGTTACAATAAATGCAGAACTGCAGCACATATATCACTATAAGAGCAGTTGTTCAGCATAGTTTTGCAGCAAAATATTTTTCTTATTCTAATTTATTTCTATCTCTGCAAAACCACACATTCATTTTTTTTATTCAGTTTTTTGTGCCCGCACTATCAGTCTTTTGCCAGAATATTTCAGCAACAGCTAATCAATTACAAAGTAAAAGCTCATGTTCAGTTTACTTATTAATTCATTTTCTAATGCCATGATGTTATCACTGATATCTTAAAACTGGATCTTCTGGAGACAATCCAACTATATCACAGGGAAAAACATATAAGAAAATTATATCAGAACTGAGGTGTTTGGCATTAACGTTTTGTGTGCTGCCACTTCAAATTTCCATACACTCTGAAAAAATTATAAGGCTGGCTACTGATAATTAAAATCAGAAAGATACCGAGCTGTTTGGATTCCATACCAGAAGAACAAGCAGAAACATTCTTAGTTTACAATGAAGAGATAAGGCGTTTGTTAATGTTTCGGATAGTATTGGATTAATTAAAAAATTAAAAATAGAACCAGCTTTCATTTTTGAGTTAACATTTGGGGCCCTTAAGTAAAGCTGATGATTTTTCTGGACAAGAGAAAATCAATAGCATGCCAGTTTTAATATCTACTGAATGTTAGGTAGTTAACAATTTAAAAAAGAGAGCTTCCTGCTACACTTACAAGGTTTTCTCTTTTGTTGAGGAAGCAGACAGGTTCAGTTGCCTGTTGGGTATTCCTTTTTATGCTCACTTTCAGTGAATTAAAATGGCTTTTCCTCAAATGAGAGAAACTGCCCTCAGACTACAGGGCAAGATTTTTGATATGAACTACCTGAAAGATGAGAGCCTTTAAAAAAAAATAATAAGGTCTTTTAAAGGTGTTTTGGCTTAGCATTATTTGAGGAGCTCTTGAAGACAAAAAGGGAATTGTAGTAGCATCAGATGCAAGCAGAGGTGATTGTGCCTGCTCAAGGACTTGATCAGAATTTCTACTCGGGGGATACTCCTGAAGAGTGAGCAAATTAATTTTGGGGAGTGTGTATCTTTACAGTTGTTCATTGCATAAATGAAAATTTTTTCTGTCTCCTGTTTTTTGCTTCCAGGATGTGCAGCACAGATGGTGGAGACTAATTGGGGTGGAGGGCAAAGCCTCTATGTGTTCTTGAAATCCTGTGTCTCTCTGGAGGTCGAGGGTGAAGTTGTGGTGGCACAGGCATCCTCGAGGCTAATGTGAGCGATGGCAGCCTCTCTGTGTTTGCCTGCTGGTCATGATACAAAGCTGAACAGCTGTAGCAGCTGTCTAACATACTTCTCTCAGGACAAATTCCTCCATCCCTCCACTTGACTCAACCAACAGAAGTGTGTCTGTGCATGGAGGGGTCCTGTAGCGAGCCCTGCAGCAGCCCCGGCAGATGCAGAAGCAGCATTCGGGGTGCACATCAGCCTTGCTGTGCCAGGGCATTTTTATATTGGATGCCTTTCCTGGGCTTGTATTTTACCAGTGTTGCTGCAAACAGAACTCTGGCAAACTGCTTCCTTTCACCTTTTCCGAGTGTCAGAGCTTTGGAGGGCAGGATGGCCTCAGAGATATGCAAATCATTTTCTTGTACTAGCCCTGGTGCTCAGAGATGCAGCAATGTTTCCATCTGCCCCCCTACAGCTCGTGCTGAGTTCTGTCTGTGCTAAAACTTGCACTGTAGCAGGCTGAGACTTGGTCTGGGAGCTTGGGGTTTGTTGCCATTCCCATCCTTTCCTTCTTCCCAGAAAACAAGAAAAACTCACAGCTGGGCTTGTCTCACATTTGCATCTGTCCATAACCTTCATGCCAGTTCTCAGTCCCAACCACTGTTTCAGATTATACACAGTTTACAGCAGTAAATGACGTAGGGAGATGCTAATCAGAGCTTTTGTGAAGCCTCATCATGTAATTTGTGTTGTGTTTCTTTCACTGTACCCCCAGGCAGCATAGCTCATGTTCAGTCTTAAATTCTCCATTTGCAGGTAGGCTGTGGTATACCCAAACCTTTTGTTTTCTCTGTGGTCTTCTTGAGCTTCTTCCCCTCCCACTGCTTCTCCAGTTGCTCCATTAAGCAGTAGGAAGCCACAGGTGAATCACTATGGGTGTTTGCCGTGCTAAAAAAGATCCCAAAAATATCTCTCCTTCAGCCCAAGCTGCAACAAAGCAGCAGTGTCAGGTGGCAGGAACCCCCAAAGCAGTGGTGTAGATGCATATCATGTGCAATTTAAAATGGTCATTTAATGCGCCATGATCAGGTCAGGCTGACATCAGGAAATGGGATGTTAAAGGCTTTTTAGAGGGCACATGAAGTAGCATGAGGATTAAGCTGACACTTTCTCATGCCTTGTGTTCAGAGGTGGCCCTTCTGCTGTATCATATTCATGAGTTTGAGAGAGAAGCATCCTGTAACAGGATTCTCCATGAGTTATATCCATCTACGTTTAAATGACAAAGATCATATCCACTTGTATAGTAGTTAAACTTTAATAAAATAAGAATAATTTATAGCGTTCAAGTCTATGCTATAACTGAGCAGTGTAACTATCCCTCACACAGCCTCAATACATGATATAATTTATGCATGAGCTCAGAATTCTCTGCAAGATGCTGAAATCAACATTGCATATTTGGGATGTGGATACTTATTTTAGACACTGAGTTGGAAAATTGTGGTTTGTAGAAATTTATGCAAAAATATTGCCAAAATAAGCATTGAAAACCTAATTTCAATATGCAGCTGCTTGTAAGCATGGTAATTAAGATATATTGGGTAAATTCACTACATCTTTTCTCACCCACACCAGTGAGACGGAAGTTGCAGGTTTCAGATGTAGACTCACCAAAGCTTTAAACTCCAGCCAGGACTCAGGGGAAAGCTGTCTGGGAGAGCAGGTCTGCTGCTTAGCCTGGTCTTGTCTCCACTGCTCCGAGTTTTGATGGAGGGAATGTTGTTGGGATCGCCCAGCTCCCACCTCTTGAAAACACTTCTCACAAATGAACTCATTTACCCTCACAGTCCTGCAGGGAGGGAGGGAGAGAGTCAATCAGCATCTTATCTGGATAAAGAAACCAGAGTGGGGGTTTAGACATTTTTCCTGCCAGGAATAAATGAGTGTTGACTTGACATGCCATCACCAGTCACTCATTGCTCTAAATGCTGTGTTTACCCTCTGCAGCAGGAGATCCGTGCTCCTTCTAGCTTGCTGCTCCTCTGAAATAAATCAACAGGTTTTACCTCTACTTTTTCCTCCAGCTGGGGTGATGCTGGTCCCTGAAAGGAAGACGGAGGATGGGTTTGAGGAGCACTTCGGCTTGAACTACTTGGGACACTTCCTGTTGACTAACCTCCTCTTGGATACGCTGAAGCAATCAGGAACGCACAGTCACAATGCTAGGATCATCACTGTCTCATCAGCCACCCATTATGTAGGCAAATTGCACCTAAACGACTTACAAAGCAGGTACCGATCCCTTTTTGGTATTCACTGATCTGTAGTAATCGTGTGCAGATTAAACTACAAGATAATTTTTACTGACTACTGAATGAGGTGGGGTTTTGTCGCCTTTTTTTAATTAATTTTTTTTTTTTTTCAATTTATGGTGCTTCTCAAGCACTTGCTTAATAGATTCCAGATTTGATCAAAGCTTGCAGCCTTGAGTCAAAGATACAAGTAATTTATAAACTTCTGAACGGTGTCTTTTAGTCTGGGCTTTGAAAACCTCACTTTGCTTTCTGATGCCTATACTGCGGCGATGGCTGTGGTGCATGCGGCGCCTGGGCTCGCCACTGCCTAATCAGGGAGACTCTCCATAACTGGGATGTTTTGAAATGGCTTGGGTGGATGCTAACAGACATGGCCCCCGGAGGATGCGTGCACAGCGGCCCCGCTGCCGCCCCCAGAGGAGCTCGGACACAGCCGCCCGTGGCTGCTCGCTGCCCGCCGAGCGCGGGGCGCTGGCCGGGGCCGGGGCCGCTCGCCCCTCCTGCCCTGCTGCCTCGCAGCTGCGGTGCCGGCCCTCCGCTGCTGCTGCTCCTTCCTGCCCGCCGCCTCTGCCCGCCGGCCGCAGCTCCAGCGCGCTGTCCTCTGCTCCCTCTGCTCCGGCCTCCGCCTTGTTCTGCTCCGCTCCTGACATCCCAGTCTCCTCCCGCGGCCTCCCTCTCAGCCCTGCTCCGGCTTTCCCCACCCATCCCCCGGCCCCAGGCTGTGTCATCCTGCCTGTCCCCGTCCTACCCCTACGGTCCTTGCCCTCTCACACATCAGCCTGGCGATTCACTGCCAGCTCTAGACCGCGGCTCATGTCTGTGTCACCCTCTGTGCTTCCCCAAGAGCTTATTGAGATCCAGGTTGTGGCCACGCTGGGTTTTTAATCCAGTAAAATGGACTAAAATTCACGGATGACATGTGTCCTCCTGCTTTCATTTAGCAAAACTGTGGATGAATGTCTGTGAGATATTTCTAACATTAGGAAGACATCAAATGGTGCAGCAAATGTCTCTGATATCGTACAGGAGCTGTGTAGCGTGGTTTAGTTAGCGGAGGAATGGGCAGGATAACTGAGATAAATTTCCCCGTGCAGTCATGCGTGGCAATTACGTGCTTACTAACAGGCTCAAACAGAGCCTGCCTTCTCCGGGGCTCCAGAGAGCTTCTGCCTGCCTGCATGGAGCCAGTCTGAGTTCTGTGTCATTTGCATGAAACCGTCTCCATCCTTTGACAGGGACTTCAGCAGGTGATCAGAGGTACCTGGCCCAAGGTTTCATTTCTGAACAAAGACTCAAATTAGAGGGCTGGGCTGTTTCCACTGCAGACATTTTACATATGAATGCTGCATTAGGCATGTCAAGCTTCTGATTACATATTATGGCATCAGTTTTATTACAAGCCATTGTTTAAACCTCTGCAGGGTAGTCACAATTTAATCTCTTGCTTGTAAAACAACCACAGGAAATTACCCTTACTCTTCACTTGATGTGTGTATTCATTGTTTCTGATGGGCATGTGCTGTATGACACCGTGCAAGGGGGCTAAGGGGATTAGTATTTCTTTGGGCTAAAGTGTGGAATGCAAAATGAAATGTGACTGTTCTGTGTCTCTAGATAACAGTAGTTTCCTTGATTATAGCAAAGCCTTGTACTGTGCCTCTTTAATTTAGGATCATCCCTATCTTTGATTCATTGTTATTAACTCATATTTTAAAGGAACCAGAAATGTTTCAGTTAGGAAAGTTATGGTTGAGCAAGAACATGACTAGTCTGACGTAAAAAATAATAATATACAGGTGAGATTTACCTGCAGCTTTTGTGTCCTTTGCATTTCAACATTATTGATGTAAGAAGGGCCATAAAGGACAACAGACTCTGACTGATTTTGCCTGCTCATTCCCACACAGATGCTCTGAATCACTCGGGGCAGCAGTGGTGCCTGCACATAGGCACAAGGGTGAAACCCAGAGCGGGCTAAATGTGGGTAAATTCAGGTCCAAACCTTTTCTTGGTTCAGGTGTAAAAAGATGCTCCTGGGTATTTTTATTTTTTTTTTAGTCTAATTGCCAATAAGCCCCCGCTCAGACGAATAGTTTGACATCACCATAGATAGTGCTGCAAAAACCAGTGAGATCACTTGTGTGTGTGAGTGTATCCCTACAGCGTGAGCAGGGGTTTAGCAGGAGGACTGTTGGGGGATATCATACCCAGGCACTGCCTGCTCCACGGGGCCCTGGAGATGCCTTGTGATTCAGAGCAACATTCAAGAGCTTTAATGGATGTGGTAAAGAAACCCATGGCAAACAGTTTCCCAGTGATGCCATGTCTCATTTTTGCTGCTTGTGTGAATGGGAAATCATTCTAAAAATTTTCTACTCCTTTTTTTTTTCTTTATTTTGAGTTGCACCAGTTGGCCATAATTCATTTTATGGCTTGGATGTATGTTCCCAGATTGGCTGGTAGTCCTAACCTTGCAGGAAAGCAGCAAAACCATCTGGAGACATTATTGGAGAAAGGGAGGCTGTACTCTGTGCTGGGAAAATTATCGCTGGCAGCAGGCTAAATTGTTTACCATACTCTTGTCCCATTATTCCTAGATGTTAGTTGGGCTAGTGTCCTGACTGAAGGTGAGTGACAGTACTGGAGCAGGGATTCATCCATCAAGCATGGCAGAGAAGGAAAGGCAGAATACTTGTCTTGACTTAAGGGAGACAGTACACTGAAGTTCAGCTCTCTGCTTTACCACAGACTTTTCTGTGGAATCCTTCTCCCACTCAGGAGACTCAGGGTTGATAGTCACATTTGTGGCCATTTCTCCTCATTGTTTGTACTTGCTGCAGAGAGATCTGATCTGAAACCAGACATCATCCATGTCAGTGACCACAGGGCAACAGCATAACAAATAATTGTTGGAAGGCCTGTCCCGTGAACAGTGTTAAAGGAAGATTGTGTTACTGTGCTCCATGTTTCCTCTTTGGTTTGTTTCCTGCCGTCTTACCAACCCGATGTATCCCACATTGCTCTGGTGAGCTCTTTTCAGTGGGGTGGTTAATTTAATTTGTCTTTTTGCATTTTACATCATTCTCCTTCCTTTGTTGTCTCTTTCTTCACGCTTGCCTGCTTCTTCATCTGTGTCTTTGGAGCTTTTTTGTTTGAATTGCCTTTTCCCTCCCTATCTCTTTTTTTTTTTTTTTTTAGGGGGGGATGTCTTATTTCTACCCACCAGTTTATTTCGTCCTCTCCATTTATCTCCCTCTTATCTTCTCCCCCTAGCCCCGCTCCTATTTGTTCCCTATGAATGCCATTTCTCCCCCTTCCTGCCCGTCCTCTTCACACACACACCAGTGGAAGAGACATGGCATGAGTACATCAAGGCAGGATGGAGCTTGTTCCAAACTGGCAGGGCACAGCTTGTTTCATGTGTGTTATTGTAAATGCAAACGCACTCGCACAAGAGCACTGACTGTTCTCCCTGTTCTTTTGCTGAAGGATATATATGAAGAACATCAAACGTCTTTGTGGTCTTTTAGATCCAGACCATTTTCAGCAGCAATCACATGAGTCGACAAGAGGATCCCTAAGGCAAATCATTCTCCTTCATCCCTACTTTGAATACGACTGTTTTCAGGGAGGTGAAAGTTTAACACAAACACAATCTATCTTCAAGCATTTCCACAGTGGTGACTTCAGCAATTACATGCAGAGGGTGGTACACTGTGTGGTCCAGTAGCACAGCTAGCATAGGCTTCTTTCCTCTCTTGCCTGCCTTATCTAAAGTGAGAGGAGAAAACAACATGGTCATGAGAGAATATGGCTGGCTGGCTTCAGCAAAAGCTTGAAGAATAAGGTACCATCCACTTGGGTTGGGTTGGGTTGAGATAGGCTTGAGCAGTGCACTGGAGTTCATGATGCTCTTTCAAGGCTGAGGTGAAGGTGAAGGATACTCACCTTGAGTGCTCTACCTACCAAATAAGAAGGTATTTTTAGGAAAATAAAGAAAAAAAAGACCGTATTCTCTTTCCTAGGCTGTGGATCACACTTGAATATGCTCCTTTCCCAGGGGTTAGCATCTTTGTGTGTTCTGTCTAGTTTTTTCTCCATGACTAACTATTCCTTTCATCATCCTCTCTTCTTTGCATACCAAATGGGCCCTGTAATGCTGTGAATCACAGATCTATGAACTCCCCAGCCACAGTAACACAGCTCCTTTTCTGGTTCACATCTCTTGTATATTCAAGAACAGTTAGTCACACTTTTCTGCTCTCTTTCCTCTGCTCTCCAACTGCAGAAGGAGCAGATTTTTTTTTAAACTCTCAAAGCTGAATATATTATATATAATTTCTGTATTTTTCCCTGTAGCCCTAGTGCATGAATCATGTCAGAGACAATAGAAGTTAAATGAAAAGAATTGCAAAATTCCCAGCTGCCACATGTGTGTCCTAGCTGGTATAAAATAGGATAAACAGCTCTGCCCACAACCCAGGAAGATTCTGGAGAGACCAGGCAGCTCCAGTTAATCTCCTGTCTTAGGCAGTTCATAAGGAACTGTAACAGGAAGTGTTATGTACTGATGGGAAAACCTGTCAAGCAGAGTAGCTGGAGACCTCCTGTTCTTGGATGAGGGGTGTTCTTCATCTTCTCTTCTTCCATGTGTTTGTTGGTTAAAAAAGGTTAAGTTTGGGCAGAAAGTTGGGGATTTTCTTCCATCAGCATTACTGAAATTTTGGAAAATATTTTCCATGAACAGCAACTAAAAGTTAAGGTGTTGAATTTCTTTTGGAAAATATTTATCCATTTTTGAAACCAAAACATTTTATTTCAGTGTTCTAAAAAAATACTTTTAATTTATTTGTAATTATCCCTATGAGTACACTGGCATTCAGATTTTGAAGTATGACAATATAACTGAAACTCCCAACCTTTAATTTCTAAACCATCCTTTTGAAGTATCTCCATCAGTTTCAAATTACTTTTTATTTTTTTTCCTTATTTTTTTTTAAGCTGGACATTTGTGTAAAACAGATTTTTTTTTACTAAGAATGGTTTGATGAGTCAACAATTTTTTCAAGGAAAGGCTTCTATTTTTTAAATACCCAGTTACTTTCTTCAGTTTTCGTGATTGATCTGTCACTTAAAGTTTCTTAATTCTTTCTGACTGGAAGAACTGGAAGTACAACATCATAAATTCAAGCAAAAACAAACATGAGACTGATGCAGCACTGTAGTAGTATAGTACTGTTGGGTTTTTTTCTAATTTTTATATAATAAAGGAAAATTTGTAAAAGGAAGTAGGAGAGATTTTCATTATTACCCCTTTTTTGTAAATCCATTTTAGTCAGTACAGAAGTCTTTCATAATAACATATGAAGAGCTGTGTCACTGGACTGTTGTTTTATAAAACTGTGAAAAATACAGAAATTGTAATTGTAAAAGATTTTTCTAGATCATTAGATAGATACATATCATCATAGGTTTTATTTAACTCATGGAATACATGGTTTTGTTCAAGTTCTGGTTTTTAAGCAGCTTCTCCACGATGACTTTTATTGCATATTCTGGTTCTATTTGCAAGATAAACCATGTTGCCTTGACAGGACGAAATGTCAACTGCAGCACAGTGCTCTGTTCATTTAGACATGTCCTTCCTGCAGCGGGTTATCGAGTTTTCCTGTATATAGTCAGATGATAAGTATTCAAATGCTTACTGCACACACATAAGGATGTTTCAGTCCTTCTTTGCCAAACACTTTCTGTATAAATGCAAAAGGATTTGCTGCTTTGCAAAATGATCCCTTGTGTTTGCAGCAATTAGCATTAATTGCAAAAATTGACTCACTGGCCTGGAAAATGAGTGTACTGGGGAAGGCACAGATCTCAAATTCTATAAGTTAATTTAAAAAAATAAATGGGCTACTGTATCAGCAGACCAATTCATCAATTCAAAAGACAGAGGTCTAGCTCAAATGCATCAGGTGTTTTATCCATTTTTATCCATTCCTGAAACCAGTAACAAAGAAATATTTAAGTCAGGATGCCAACTTCAGGAAGCTTTCATTTTACATGTATTGATGTATTATTGTTCTGTCAAATCAAAATCCTTTTAGGGTTGATCGATTTCTGGAGAACAATAAGAGAGTGTAACACTGATACCACAAAGGTAACATCAGACATACATGTATTTGGGGCAATTAAATGTAGCTACTTTGTTGTCAGAATGTTAAATTCCTTTTTATCTAAAAGAATTAATGGTCTTGACAAAGGATTATTAATAATGGTTATTGGTTTAATAGGACATGGTGTTTCTGAGCTAGTTCAAAATTGCAGCATGCTGGGAAGTATGTGAGATATAGATGTTCCTGCCGCCCATCCTCTCTCCCTGCACCATGGGTTGGGTGGGAGAAGCCAGCTCTGCGTGGCATTCAGGGCAATGGGTCTCACAGATGTGCTGTTTTCCAAAGAGGCAAGATGGTTCTATGGTAATTTGAAAGTTAATGTATTGCATTCATGTGATAGAGAGGGCAAAAGGGACTCAGAGACTTGGGAGCAGAGAGAGCTTATCGCCCTTGAGAGAGGAAGGTTAGTTTAACATCTTTCTGTCAGCAAAAAGACTCACTAAGGCTGAACGAACCTTAAAAGCTTTGGAGTTCAGGTCCTGGGTGATTATTCAAATGTTTTAAGCATTTTTCTCAATTGCCTTAACTGCCACCATCCTCCCAGTATCTTGTCAGTGGAGTTGTCCTTTGGGCTGCCTTGCATAGCTGGGGAAGGCTGGTGCTCATGCCTGTAAATCCCTGGAATAATGTGTTAAGAGAAATGGTCAAAATTAGCAGCTCACCTTCCAGAAAGCCCTCCAGGTTTAGCCCTGCTGTAGCTGCTGGTTTTTCATAGCCATATATCCTGTGTCTTGCTACATGCATTAAGGATTATGAGGTATTGTGCAGGGAGGTGAAGGCAGATTTCTGCCTCTGTGATTTGTTAACTCTTAACCTTTTCTCTACTCCTCATCCTAAACCTCTTTGCTCAGAGAACTTCATCTGTTCAAAAGTAGACCAAGCAGTTGAAACTTACACCTGTGAAGAAAAATTGGTCTTTTGTTAAATCAAGTTCTTAATAAAAAATGTGTTGGGAGAACTATGCTTTATGAGTAAAATGAATCTCTGTAAACATAAAATAATTTAGCCCCCAGGAGTTTTAATACTGCCAGAACGTCTGATATAGTTGTAGCTTTGTTGCTCCATTTCTTCTGTTCTCATTAGATGTTGGGTGCTGTGGTAGCTCAGCCTTTCTTGCTGTGGGAGGTGGAGAGGGCTGTACACAGCAAAATCTCAGCCTCCTAAGAGGGACAGAGAAGAGTGTGAGGGGCACTGTGGCTCACAGTAGCTTTAGGAGAAGCTCAAGAGCTTTAACAGTGAGTTAAAGGAGTGGTGGGCATGTTCAGTATCTGAATTGCCACAGAAAATCAATCAGTCAATCTGTCAAAGCAGCAGTTTCTTTACATGCTTTTTCAGTGAGGGCTGGGGCACGGCAGCCCTGTGACTGCCTGGCTTTTTCAGGGTTTGGACATGAAACTTCTTGTCATTTCCTGGAAAGCCAAACCTGCCAGATTTCACCAGGTTCTAGCGTGTTTGCAAGTGGAAGAGGTCTTAAGCATTCTGGTCCCAGGCCATGCCATGCCCCTTCTTGTGAAATGCTTGGTTTTCCATTACAGATCTCTGTCTACAGTGTTCCAGGGTGACACAGTGTTGGGAAATTTGTAAAGTGAAACACAAAGCTCAGCTCTAAGGCCAAATGGTACAGAAAGTGATTGCTGATGCTGTCCTTTAGGGTGCTTAGAAATAACCACTTTGCAATGCTGGCTGTGGACGGCTTTGTATGTTACTCCTTTCTTGTAGGTTTTCTTGTTTTGCTGAAGTTGGCTTGTTTATGTTCCTCAGGTAAGATCATCCCTCTTCACAGGCCCCTTTCATATTTAAATCTTATTTAAATCCCACCTGATTTCTGACCGTGGATGAATGATGCTGTTGATGTACAACCTAACAAGAACAAAAGCCTTTCATGCTGTGTCTGGACTGTGAGTCATTTCATAGATGCAGAAAACATCCACATTTTGACTCCTCTAGTACCTGTTGGCATTTCAGCTGTATTTCTTCTTTAACCTAGGAAGGTCTTCCAACTGAGGAGAAGGCTTCTTGTGATGACTTAACAAATAGATGTCTTTCTTTATGAGTTAGTTCCTTGTCTTAGCTCGTGTACTGGGAGTTAGTCACTTTTATCACTCAGATTGAAGCTGTGATGTTTGTATTCTCACTACATAAGAAAACTTCTAAAAAGCAGAAGTTGTTAAATTGTTTCGACAAGCAGAAGCTGATTTTCAAAAGTATGTTGTGCCAGACTTGCTAATCTTTTGTTATTTCTGTAAACAAAGATTGATAGCATAGCATTTTCTGCACAGTACTTACAGATATCTCAAAGGAAAAAGGATTTTGCAGGCACATTTCCTCCAGTAAGACAGACCAGTCCTTCAGTGTGGTGAATATTTGCTCTTGCAGGACACATTCATCACCTCCTTAAAACCAAAGCAGTGCAGTGGGTTGAGCCCATCACAATTAAACCTTAAATTATCTTTGCATATACACCAACATAGTCTACTGTAAATCTGCCAACCACATTTGGTGCGCTGTGCTGGATTTGAAATGGCAGCACTTTATTATACATATTCAGACCCTACAGTTCCTTTTGAGTCCCAGAATGAACAGCTCAGAATATGCAGATAATTTGCAAAAGTCTACACCAGTTTCAAGATGCTTTTCAAGAAGATTTTGGATTATTCAAGTTATTGCTGGGCCTTTTGTGGTCCTATGTGCATTCTGGTGGAAGCAAAGAAACCATAAAAGTCCCCATTACTTCCTTCAACTTAAAAGCTCTATTGCAGGAGAGGTAGGAAGCTTTCCACAAGTGGTTGGAGAGTACCTCCCCCCATTTACAATCCTGTACATAATCTTACCACATGTGACAATCTTCAATAACCTGAGATCCAGATTACCCAAGAGATCATATGAAAAGATACATGCCCATGTTGTTTCCCCATCCCTCAAAAGGGTCACGAGGACACAGAACAGTCCTGAAGCCATGATCTTTTTCTTGGATAAAGCAATGCAAACTCTTGCTTCCTTTTATATATTTACTCATTGATTTGTTTAATGGAAATTTTTAACTGAATGAAGAGATACTATTATGTTCAAATACCACTTCAGCTATTAGCAAGTACTTAACACTGCATCAAATGTCCTGACTGTAGAAAAGTGGCAATTTATATAATTCTAAATAAAGAGATATATTTCCTGGGAGAATAGAATTACAGTAATTACAGCTTGAACTTGACACTGATATTTAAAATAATCCAAAACATTTGAAATTAACACCAACTGTACACAAACAGAAAAATTTTGCTTCTTTAAAGGTACTGATTCTGGTGAGACTTTGAGAAGACCAGCCTTTGAGTCCATGTTATATGCATTTGAGAACTGTGCTGAGCACACAGCAACTGAGCTGCACACAGCAACTCTCCGTAGAGCGGAATAGCTCTTGGCATCTCACCTCCTGCCATTAGGAGTAGGGCTCAGCCAAATGAAAAATGATGCTCTGATTCCATCTGGATGACAGTAACACCCGGGATGACAAGCCCTTGCTTATTTTGCCTTTTATAAATGATTTTAAAATAAATACATTCTAGGTTTCTTTACTAAATGTAGTCCTCAGGGGACAGTAAGTTAATTTTTGTTCCCTCTGCATTTCCTAAAGGCTATAACAAGGGGCTGGTCATTGAATGTTACCCATTTATACAGTGAAGTGGTGGAAGGTGGGAAGCATGGGTTTAAAAAAGAAAGAGAAATCAAAACACCACCCAGCTTCCAGCTTGTGACTCCTACTGCACTGTGGGTTAAGCACAAGGCAGGAGTCACTGATTTGCAGAGATATCAGTTATTGAGACCATTACCAACATTTTACCTGTTAGAGAGCGTTTCCCAGCTCCGGGCTTCTACTCTTATACTCTAATTTTGAGAAGAAAAATGTTGTTTTACTACAGTTGAAAGATGCCAGAGGAAGCCTGTATTTGTCCAGAGCTGTGTGTGAGCCACATGGAACCGAGGAGCTCACTGCAGGAAGAGGAATGAAAGGCAAGATGAGTTGCTCTGAAAGTGCCACTGGCCTATGACTGCTTAAGTAACCCCCATGACACAAATCAAGACATGAAGGATTTGTTTTTTAGCTTGTGTAGAACCACTAATTTAATGTAATGGTCTGGCAGCCTTCC
The DNA here is from genome assembly GCF_017639235.1 of Corvus kubaryi. NCBI lineage: Eukaryota > Metazoa > Chordata > Aves > Passeriformes > Corvidae > Corvus > Corvus kubaryi. The sequence goes on along the minus strand of NW_024580667.1, from coordinate 31,375,849 downwards.
TTTCGAACAAGTTCATCACAGGGTCATGAGGGCTCTTCAGGAGTCCCCAGTGCTGCATTCCTTATTCACTCAAGGTTTATGCTACAGCCACCTTAACTGTTATATGTATATAGTCACAATTTATTTTTTAAGGTTACACATCACATATATGAAAGAAATATACATGAAGAAGTATGAAGTACATGAGAAGAAGTACATGAGCTCCCAAAATGTCCAGTCATGTAGGTGAGATGAATGACTGTGCAACAGCCTATAGTAGTATTTGGTAACAGGACAGCTGCTGGACAAAACATAACTGCTACAGCATCTGAATAAGTAGATAAGTTAATACCTTAGATTTGAGCTTTGTTTTGCTAATGTATAAGCTTCTTTCTTTCAGCTGGTAAAATACTGGTTGTCAGTGGTAATATTCTCATTTCTCCATCTTGGTCTTTTCTCCTTGTCTATATTTCTGCTTGGGTTTGTTTTTTTTTTTTTTTTTTTTTTGGTGGTTTTTGTTTGTTTGTTTGTTTGTGTTTCTTTACTGAAGGAAAATCACAATTAATGAGATGAACAGAAACACAGAAACACAGAAAATGTGTTCACAGGATAAATATGTGTAGTACTGTCAGGAAGCCTGCTTTAATCTAATAAACAATATTTAGCACTCAAGGTTGATCATAAGAGAAGAGAAAGAAACTGCTTATGATAACCAGTAAAGGCATGTTTATTTTCCAATATATTTCTCTATCTGCTTCAAAATAAGCTGCAAAATCTATCAAAACTTGAAAAATCTTGTGCTGCATTCCCTGAGAAAGAAAATTTAAGACTGTGAAAGCTTCATGAGTGTTTAATAATAGACTTTTATAGTCTTGACTAAGCAATGGTGATGATGTATTGCAAGATTAATACATAAATCATTAGGAAGCTTTAGTCATTTTAATACAGCAAGCCTATGTTTTGCTTAATTCCCTGATTCATCCTAAGGCATATATTGAAATTTTGTGTGGCCTTTCATTAAAAACCCCAGCATGTCAGCCACATTTTGCATCACTTGTCTTTTAATGGAGCACATAGCAGCTGGCTTTTCTGCAGTTTGATCTTGGTTAATTTGCCCTCCAGGCAAATTAACACACTGGAAACTGGGGAGCACAGTGATGGGTGAAAGGAGGATGACGTGCAAGACAATTGTGAAAGAAGTCCACATCAGGAAAGCTTCAGTGCTAGCACTAGCTGGGTTAAATTGATTTGTGTGCCAGTCAGGATGGTCCCAGGTCCTCTGAGCCTTTTGCTGAAGCAAGATGTGGTGGGGGAGAGGGTGCTGTCAGTCGGTCAGTCCCTAATGTCTGTTACAGGTGTGCACATGCGAAAGGAGCCCTTAATCAGAGTGAAGAAGCTGAGAGCAACAAGAGAGCCCCGTGCACAGGAGGGGTGAAGGAAGTGGTCTGTGCTGAGCAGCAATTTTGTTTCCCCTGTTACTCAGTGGGCACCCTGACCTCACTTAATGCTCTTTACTAAACATGGGATCACTGGGCATAAGTGGGAGACCACTGCAGAAAACAGACCACCTAAATCCAGCCTGAGAAGAAACAAGAGGAAGACTGATTGGCAAGGGATGTGCTGAACATCGATCCAGTTTTCAAACTGGGATAGCAGCTGAGTTCATACTTAAACATCTAATTAGCCACTGCAGGCTTCGGTTTGAAATTCAGCTTCTCATTACTTTTTGAAAATACATTCCACAGGGAGACTGCTGCTGGAGACAGCACCATGGAGATAAGTGGCAAAATCAGCTAATCAGCTTCTGGTAGAAAAGAAGAAAAAAGAAAAGAATAAAAACAAACAAACCCCCCCCAAACAAACAAACAAACAAACAAATAAAAGCAAAAAACCCAAATCAAACCAAACCAAACAAAAACCAAAAAAACCCACCAGCAAACCTCAAGGCACTCACTCCAGAATTAAATACCTATTTATTTTGTTCTTTCTTTTCTCCTCCCTAATTTTTGTTATAGTAAGTCAAACCTGTAGTCTATGTTGCAAAAAATCTTAAGCCAGAAATAAGAACTTCTGCTAAAAATTAATTGGACACAAAATGCAGAACCTGCCTTATCCTGATCCTTTATTCATCAGTATAGAATCAATAAAACATTATTTTCAAAGGAAGGGAAGGTCTTATATATTGGTGCTCTCTTAGTCAGATTTCAAAGCAGCGAATTAAATTCTGCCTGCCTTAACTCCTCCTGTACTTTTCATTTAGTGAGTTGTGCATTGCCTTGTTTTATCAGCACTGACTCAGCAAAATGCAATGGAGGGACATCCCCTGGGGGACGCCACTGTTTTCTGTGGTAGGAAGAGTGGTCCACAGCAAGCCCCGCTCAAAGGACTCGGTGAGCATGAACTACTCCAAGCTACTGATGCCAGGCATGCCATACTTTTCCACTGAACTTCTTCCCACCAAGTCCTTGCTCCACTTTTCCTCACCGCTGACTGTGTACAGGCTTGCCGTATCACAGCACATGCTGTCTGGCATCCCCCAAGCCAGGTGGGCAGTATTTATTAGGATGTATCCCTGGGCATCAAACACCAGTACCTCCTCAGCTCTCTAGATGACTGACCAGCACCCACATGGGTGGGTGCTGGGACCTACCAGTCTGGCTGGTTGCCTGGTTAGGAGGCAGAGTTTCTCTGCTGGAGAGTCTGCTTGCCTGGCTGTGAAGCATTGATACCCTGTGTCCTCAAAGCAGCAAAGATCCACGTGCTTTGTGTGCACAGGTGCCTTGTGTGCACTGCTCTGCTAAGCACAGTTCACTGGTAAGCTGTGTTCTGCTTGGATGGTTTGCCTCTTGTATGCACTTTGATTTCAGAAAGATTTTAGAACCTTCAGAAAATGTGGAAATGCAGAATGTCAATATTATTTTATTTAGTATGCAATTATACTTTTATTCATTGTGAAAAACGTGCATACAGAGCATAAGGTGCCAGGACAGGCCAGATTTAGATGCATAGACTTAAAAGTCAGATAATTCCATGTGCAAGAGGAATACATTTTATGGTTTTAAACTGAAAGAGGGTAGATTTAGATTGGACAAAAGAAAGACATTTTTATGATGAGGATGGTAAGGCACAGAAATGGGTTGTCCAGAGAAAGTGTGGATGCCCCATCCATTCAAAGCCAGGATGGGACTTTGAGCAATCTTGTCAAGTGGAAAGATGTCTCTTCTTATGGTAGGGTTGTGGGACTAGGTGATCTTTAAACTTCCAACCCAAACCCTTCTGTGATTCTTCATGCGTGTGCATGGGAGAGAGAATTGTGGTGTAAGTGCAGGTGCCTATGCGGTCCTATTTTTCTGATACATAAAATCAGTGCTGGATGTAATGAAGTCAAATAACCAGGGGTGATTTATTTTTTCAATGTGGCACTTAAACAACGTGATTCTAATAAAATGGGGTCTGACAAACAAAACAGAAAATCCTCATTAGTTCTGTGTCACGTTATTCCTCTGTCTTATGTAGTCCATTGATGTCAGATTCCTGGAAAGCAAAAAACACACACACAGCAATTGGGAAGAGAGAAGGTAATCACTGCTGGGGCTCTGCTGAAAGTTTTTCTCTGTGTATCCAATTTTATATTCTTCATATCTATATTACGTTATTGAAGTCTGATTCCCGGCTGCCTTGCAGATCATTTGCATCCCTGCACTGTGATATAAAAGGCTTCCTCGTTGATTGGGTAGCCTTTTATATCTTCTCAGCACTCATGTTTCTCTGACATAGATATCTATGCATAGTATAAGGCTTTGGAAGACCAGACCTTGTAACAGTTCATGCTTCATTGCCACAAGGTAAGTCAAAACAGCACTCACACGAAATGTGGGAATGGGGAGCCATGGGGAGAGTTCACCATCCTCCTGCCTGGCATCTGAAGGTTACTGAGGGCCAGACTAGACCCAGGCAGAAAAAGTCAGAGTAGTCCCCAGCTCTGCTTCCCTGCAAGCCTCTTGCCAGACAAGATCACTCTAATTCAACTCGGGAAGCTTGTCCCGTGCCCCAGCTTGTGTTCAGTGGGGGAATGAAGTGGTGGTGCTGATGGAGGAGTGCCAGGGTTAGCTGCCAGCTGGCTGCCAGAGGCGGCTTGGGATGAATGCTTCTTCCCATGGGTAGCGTGAGCTCTGCCCTGCACGGCTGTGCACAGGAGAAGCTTGTAGCAGCTGAGGATCTGGTCCTTCTAGTTAAGGGGTTGGAATATGCATGAAGCATAAGGTGACATTTTGAGCATCTCAGATCAGAGCATGGACGTTACTGAATTTAAAATGTAACTGCAATTTCCTGACTAATGCCAAGTCACTTTTATATTCATGCAGTGATTGTTCTTTATTCTTTAAATAGCCCATTTTGCCCAAAGGGGCAGGTGATATCTTTATGATAATGAAGATATGTTATCCAGCAGGTTACAGCTGAGGCCGTTGGTTGGTGCAAGAGCCACCTATGATCAGCTGTCCTTTTTAGTTCTCAATTTACATCATGCTTTTGTAGATTTTAGATGCTTTTGTAGATTGTAGATGCTTTTGTAGATGTTTGTGATTCGTTTGAACAAGAAAAGAGTAGGGCAAAAAAAAAGAAAAGAGAGGCACTGGAGGTTCAATGTTGTTGTCTTTTATTTCCTGTGGTGTCTCCAAGTTTCTGAGTCCTTTCAAATAACATGGAAAGTTAAATTGCTTCAGTATCCTTATACCTCTGCAGAAAGTCAGCCTTTTTCTTAACATCCAGGTCTTTCTGTGGTAAAGTGCACAGGATATTATAAATAAGGTATTCAACAAGAATGAGATAACAAAATGAACTCATATGTTTACTATTCGTTCAAAATAAAAAACTTGCATGTAGTAACAGCCACAGAAATCACAGGCAGGCTTTCCAGCAGAGCTGGAGCATCCCTGGCCCGGGAATGCATTAAGGGTGAAGGTGTAGAGGATGGAGCTGTAGCTGTGGCCACCACAGAGATAGGACAACATCTAGGGGAAAGGAGGGAACTAGGAAAGAGAGTTTTGTCCCTGGGTGGGTGCCCCTCTATCACCTTTTACCAGCAGGTTAAGGTCCTGCTGCTGCATGGACCCTAAGCCCTGAATCCACATGGGCAGCAGCTGCAGCATGCAGCATCGCTTCCCCAGGCTTTGGCAGAAGCAAAACAGATGGGGACTGGAGTGGTTTTACTCTTCCCAGGAGCCTGTTGCTTTAGGCTCCTGCCTGCTTTGCCTATGAGCTGTCTGTAATGCCACCATTTACCTTTGGTTCTGCTAAGCACCAGCAAGGTTAGATGAGAGGCTGGAGTAATTACAGCAGTGAATTGTTGTGGCGTAGGAATTTGTGGAAGTGATGCTGAGGCCCCAGTCAGGAAGAGGGTTTTAAGTGACATACCTGCTAATTTCCCTGAAACTAGCCTGCCTATTATAAAACAGAAAAAAAATGTACTGCTGCCTGCATGCAATGAAACCCAACTAATCAGCACTTCCTAGAAAGCTTGACTTGAAAGAAAGGTACATTTGACATTCAGATGAGAGGTGTGCAGGAGTCTCAACAGGTAATGTTTTGCTGTAATTCCTGGAATTTTTGTGCCTTTGTCATACCTCTTTGGCACAGACCCTGCCAGCCATCTGTGCTTTAAAGGCTGTATAGGGCCTATAAACTGTGTAAACTCTGGTTATGCTTGCAGCTGCTCTCCTTGCCCCATCTTTTTATCTATCTCTTAGCTGTGCAACCTTACTCATCTGTATTGTTCCCAACACAGGAGCCTTCAACTTGTAGGTACTGATGTAGTAAAAATAATAATAGCAACCAGAAGTAGTATGATCAGGCATGGATTTAATAGGTGGAAATAGTGTGTGTATGTTTGGAAAGAGCAGAACGAAAGAGGGGAGAGAAGTTTGAGGGCTTCTAGGTGATGATAGCCTGGAGACTGATGCCTCAGCATTTCTAGTTTAAAGAGTTTGACATAGAGACTCTGGCAGGTATTGTGTAATTTTATTTTAATTTTTGTCCCTGCTATAAATAAGACTTGGTGTCTGATGGAATGATCACCAGAACTTGAGTAAACAACACGCCTGCCAGTGATAAGCTGTTTCTTCTGATGACTCAGTGTATATCTGGATATTGCAAAATGTGGTACATTTCATGTTTGTGCAGTTATGTTTTCCTTCTGGTTATTTTTACGTGCATCTCCCTCTCTTTTTCTCTCCTGTGTTCAGATGTTCGTATTCACCCCATGGAGCGTATGCCCAAAGCAAACTTGCCCTTGTGTTATTTACCTATCGACTACAGCATCTTCTGACTGCAAATGGAAGCCATGTGACTGCTAATGTAGTAGACCCTGGAGTAGTGAATACTGAGCTCTACAAGCATGTCTTTTGGGTGGTGAAAATGGTCAAATGGATGACAGCCTGGCTATTTTTCAAGGTATGCTGTTTTTAAATAATTTTATTTCTGTGCCCCTGCATTGTGCAAGCTGCAGTTGGCCTGAAGCTGAAGGTGTTTCATAGTGTATGGTATTTATTTCATTTCTCTGTGCTGATGAGATGTACAAAATCAATAATGACAGGCTTTCCAGCAAACAAACATTTGTTTTAAATGGAGGGAGCAAGCTGTCACTGTAGGGAAAGGGAATGCCTTTCACTGCCTGTGCCTGTGCACTGGTTATCTCTGCCCTGATCTATCCACATGCTTCTGTGCATGCATGGGGGCAGGACATCATCCTAACATGGAGCCAGATTATGCAAAGTGTTCCTCAGAAATCACTTGTACATTCTCTTAAGGAGAAGAAGACATGATCTGGCATGGTCCACATGTACACAACATTTTACGGAGAAGAGGGCAAAGGGAAGAAGGAAGTTGTACAAAAGTGGCAATGGGAGGTGGTTGTGCTCCAGGATGTGAGGGTCTTGGTGCTTGTGCTCAGGGAGGCGGGACAATTTTTAATTACGTTTTTCATTCTGACACATACTTGTAATGGTACTTGATTTTTATTATCCGATCCTGGTCTGCCTTAGGAAACATAAAGTTATTTAATAAAACTGATCCAGAAGTGGGGCAGGCCCAGTTATGGGTAATGTTTTGTAGGGGTGTAAGTAGACTAATCTGAAATCAGTTTAGCTGTGTAGGTGCAATTATCTCTTGCTCACAGGTCTTAGAAGGGCTTGTGCTGAGAAAATGTACTGCTTATAGCTCTTTCAGAAAGTAGTTTTGGATTAAGTAAATGGAACCTGATTCCATTAGAGAAAATGAAATGTCCTAATTAAAATGAAGTATTTTACATCAAGGAGCATGTCCCACAAAGCAAATTAATTTTAAACTTTGATATGGAAATATCAATTGCTTTCATTTTAGAAATGAAACTGGAGGCTGGAAGAGTGGCTGCAAAATAAGATGCAAACAAATAAACCCATATTTAAAAAAAAAATAGTATCTTCTGACTGCACCTTGAATATTGCAATAAAATTGTAATAAGAATGCTCATAATGTGTAATGCCTTCTTAAAGAAGCAGACTGCAGCTTTGCCAAACCATGTACCTTAAACTTGTTTTGCCTCTTGTGATTGTCATTTTAAATATCAGTCTCAGGTGGTAGTGTTTTTTCATTGGACTTACTTTACCTTGCTAATGTAACAGCTTCATGTAGATGTTTAGGTTGTGCGCAGCATTTCCTCTGGAGAGACAAAACTCTGGCAAATTTCCCACATCTGAGAGTGAGTTTCAAGTCTCTTCTTTACAGCACTCAGTCCCACCTAGTTTTATTGATGCGCTCAGGAGACATTTTTGTATTATACTGGTGATGTTTAGACACTGAATTGAATATCATTGAACATTTAAAATGATTTGTCACAAGAGGGATTCCCATTCTTAAAGCCCTAATACTTCTGCAATGATAGTTCCTGATCGCTTCCTTCTTCTTTGGATGAGACGCTGCTCAAAAGAAATTCTGCCTTGAAATAGGTGATAGACAGACATACTGGTCTGTATGGAACAGATCTGTACTGCCTGAAAAGCAAATGTATCAATTGCTTTCTGAGTCAGAAAAACCTCAGGTTTGGATATCTGAATGCTTCAGTTACAGAGGTTGAGATTTTCACATTTTTGTATAACAGTTAATGTGTTTTTCCCAAAAGCCAGAGGAGAGGGAAATTCTTACTTTCTCTCTTCCTATCCTCCCTTATTCTTCTGAGTTACAGCTCCAACTTCTGCTGTTTGCTTATTGCTCATTGCTTAGGATATATCTATGTGTTTGGGAGCGCTTCATCCCAGAGGCACGCCCTGTTCGGCATCCCGAGCGGGCAATGTTCAGCCCCACAGCAAGCTCACACTGAAAGCCTGCCTGGCAATTTTAATAGTGCTCTACTGAGGGCTGTAGTATTCAGCATTCAAGCCTGTGTGAGTCTTGTGTTGGTCTCGTGCATTAGGGTAAATTTCCCCTGAGAAAAGTAAGAAAGCCAAGTACAAGAAAATTCAGTTGTCTGGTAATATTAGCTGATAGTTGGTGTATGGATTTTTTCCCCCTTGGAATTTTGTTCCTGAGCACTTATATGAATCTTCCTTCTAGCATTATGGAAGTAATGCAGTGAAATGAGGTGATAGCTCTCTAATCATATTGACTTAACTAAATATTGTCACCCTGGAGTATTCCAGAGTGGTTTCTAAACGTGTGCAGGAAATTGCTTCACCCACTGCAACATGGCACTCGTGAGAGCCAGCACAGCCCAGAGAGCTTCATTGAGGAAATGCATCACATCGCATTCCCTCAGGAGAGAGTCAACATCTTGTTTGATTTAATTCCAAAATATAGTGGCAGAGCCCCCACTAGTTTAAAATGCATTTCTGCCAGTACTGGTCCCAGTTACATTTAAGCCAAATACCTCCTAAGGATTACAGCCTGGCACCCACCTTTGCTTGTATTTGAGGCAGCTCAGTGTGGCAGACAAGGCTGTTGGCTCAACATCCACCTTGGGGCTGCCTCAAGATATTTAGGTACTTAAACAAGTAGACCTACAATCTTGTAAATAGGCCATGATAGGTATGCATAATTTACTGAAAGTATTAACAGCTTGAATTTCTTAAAACTGCAAAACATTTTGTTCTAGATTTTGTATATGGCTCAGAAAAATCTCGGCCAAATCAGTTTGGTGTTTTTTCCCCCACAAGTTGCAGTGAGAGGCATTCCTGTAAAAATAAGATAGGCGAAACTAAAGGTTCTGGTGACAGCCATAAAATTCGTGAAATTGATGCCTAACCTTTAGAAGTGATGGTTTCATTTTTTCTCAGCTTGATTCTTTCTCAGAAAAGTTATTGTCTGCTGTGGTACTCTAAATTTGCACTTTGCAAATGTTTCCTCTGTATTTTTCATAAATATGGACTGCACCTGTCACACAAGATAGAAATTATGTTTATTCCTCAAAAAAAATATGATTTCTATATCTATGACTTCTCAGTAAATAAAGCCTGATGAGCTGACACAGTCCTGTGCAGAATGCAGTGAAGTATTTTATCCCTTAGTGATTTTTATCATAAATTGATCTTCTTTTTGAAGAGATAAAGTCCAAACTAGTAAACACTAACTAATTAATGAGATAGTAATAACCTAAAAAGTCATTCATTGAGCATCAAATAGCAATTTAGATAAGTGTGTAACACACCAGCTTTAGTGTTGGGTACCATGCAAGCTGGAAGCCAGGAAGTACCATTTCCCTCTCCAGTATTTCTGCATCTGCAGCAGATACTGAATATTCATTCTTAAGCCAGATGGTCTCTGCTTGTGATACAAATAAAATGCCTTAGAGCCAAACAAAAAGTTGACTCTCATTAATGTCCGATAACAGGGATTGTTATGCTTCATATGACTTCATTATGGCATCAAAGTAGAGACATTTGACAGACAGCAGTGTTGTAAAGTTCCCCAAAACCTTGTTTATGACAAGCTTGGTGAACGTGACATTATCAGCTATAGAGTATTTGGTCCTTTCAGCCGCCCCAGACTGGTGTTTAGGAAGGTATTGTGGAATGAGGGCTTTGCATCAGATCCTGTCTCAGCTGTCATTTCCAAAGACATAGTGCCACATAAGTGATTATTGGCTGACAAACTGAAAATGAGTAGGATTAGTGACCCTGCCAGCCTGTAAAAAGGAAGGGAAAGGCTTCAGGAACATGGGTTAGATAGACATCAGCCAATATAAACTAATTCACTTCCTTCACCTTGTCAAAATAGGCTTCACTTTAGTGTAATTTTCCTATAACATTTTTTTAAAAATGCTTCCAGTCTGTAAGCACGTCTAGAAAACAAGATCTAAAGGACTTGGATTCATCATTCATGCCAGAGGACAAAGTCATACAGGTCTTATTGCAGCATTTCTTATTCAAACTGTCCCTTTGGCACTGTGAATGTAGTAAATTTAATTCATCCTTCCCCCCAGGTGTCAGAAGACAAACACACCACCACACAATAACACCAGCTGTAGAGAATGAGAGTAATTAAATCCCACAGCTGAAAGCAGCAATTCATCTGCATCAACATCTTCTGTGCATGGGAGTGTGTGGTCCTCACATAAAGCTAATCTGGGTTTTTCTCACAAAATGAAAACTTGCAGAAACGTGTAATTTGCAGTTAATTTTTACAAAAGGTTTTTCTGGTCAAAAACATAGAGAAGAAAACAATCTACTTAAATCCAGTAACACTGGTCTTTCAGCAGGTACCATTTTTGTACATACTGTACAGGGATTTAAGCTTTCAGAGCCATAGGTATCTTTTTTTCCATCTATTAAATATTTTATTATTTGTACAGCCATAGAACAATTCTGGGGGAAAGAGGGGACCAGCCTGAGAAGGCTAGTGAGCAATCTACTATTAAGTCCCCAGATCCAGGTGATCTGGGGTTTTTTCTTGCATATTAACCCCTGAAATTGGTTCAGTATCCAGGTCCTGTTTGTTACCGGTTACATGGATGGAGGTTGGCTGCTTTATTTATTGTAACTGCTGAGCACAAAGCCTTTTGAACACAGAGCCCTTTGTTTCTGTTTGAAGTCAGGTCAGACCCCTCTAAGGCAGGCTGGCCCTCAGTGCACACATAATAGCACTGGACCCTGGTCTCCACTGAACCTGTGGCTCCCCTGCACCCCAAGATATCACTATTATTCTACATGTTTTCTAAAGTCTAAGTGGTTAAAGTATTTATTTTAAGAGACACGTTGAGAGTTGTCACAGGGTGTTTTGATGGCTGGAAAATGAAGGCTTTGTGTTGCTTGCCTCAGCTTATGGCACACAGAGGATTGTACAGTTGCTGTGCAGGACAGCACAAAATGGGTGGGATTATGTCACTGTGCATCACAGGGAGTCAACAATGTTGAAGTTCTTGTTTATAACTTATTTGGAGCAGTTGCTGGTGTGATTTATCCCCCAAACCACACCCAAGCTTCCTCTTGGAAGGTGCCAGTTGGAACAGGCTGAAACACAGCCATGGAGCAAGCAAAAAATGAAGCAGTGTGAACAGAGATCCATCTCGTGTCCTGTCCTCCAGTTTTAGTTGTTTGATTAAAAGAAAAAAACCATCCCTTCTTTTTCCTTCTGACAGTGTGAAATGGGAAGATTGTCTTCCATCTTTCAAAATTGTTCGCAGGACAGGAAACCTGTCTCCATGTCTAATATTGCCTGCAGAATTCACCCTTTTTAGCCCAGGAAATGGTCTAAAGAAAAACAGGTTAAAGCTACACTGTGAACTGTGTGAAAACCCATGTGAAATTGTTTTGGACTGTAAGCAACTGAAATGTCAGAAGCTGTGTGTCTTACTGTGTAAGAAAGGATTTATCCTTAACTCTGGTGTGGTAGAGGATTGCTGATTTAACCTGACAGCCCAGGAAGATTACTTCATTTTATGTGAAAGCATTTAAATTTGTATCCAAAACAGTGAGAAAAATAGTCCCTCCATTGCTGTAGCTGGGGAGAGAGTAAGTAAACAGTTAAGAAATTGTGAAAATACATGAGCCTAACCAGTGTTAGCACATCAGCACCTATCATCCTGTAATCTGTAACTGGTTTCGTACTCAGAAACCACATAGTTAGGAAAGACATTTTCCATCAATCAATCTATTCCACGCAGTACTTTCCTAAGAATTCGATTAATACCTTTGTGTGGTAATCTATTCTCAGTCACACTTGCTGAAAATGGAGAAAACACAAAAAAGGAGGATAATTTTGCTGTGGATCAAACACATAGCAGGGACTCTGGACTGATTCCTCTCAGTTTAAAAGAAGGTCTCCTCGATGCCTCTAATGTAAAGGTCTCAAAAAAGCTGAAAGATTGGAGAATTAGAGAATCTTGAAATTTCAACTAGACCATCAGCACAATCTTTTAAATTATGGGTTATAGCCTCACACTACTTTAATTCTTCCTCATGCATCAGAGAAGTTTGAAGTCAATCACCATGTGCTTAAAATTCTGTTTTCTTATGGTCAGTAGTATAACACTACTTGGAAACTTGAACCCACTGGCAGCAGAATACAGAGCAGCCCCTAATCTTTCTCATCAGCATATCTCTTAGAGAAAGAACAAAAGAGAGAGGAAACAACCCCAGCCCCAATGAAATTACCCATTCAGCAAGGGTAGGAACAGGAGCTGCAGGCAGTTTCTGTCTTCCATGTGAATGAGTTGTAAAACAGGGTTGAGGAGAAAGACCACTGGCTTCTCTTGGAAAATCCTCCAATGAGCTTATGGGTGAGCAGCAGTTTGGAATTAAAATAAGAAGATGCAGAGGAGTAGGTTGTGGGGAGTGCATATTCAGGTATATTTATATATATTCATGTATTTGCATAATCATATATATATGTTCTATCTAAATTCCTCATTGTTTTGCTATTTGTGAGTTATGTGTCCCTAACAAACAAATGCTGATGAAATTTGTGTTGCAGAGCCCCATCACCTAAAGACCCTACTCACTACAGAAAAAAATAATTTTAGAAAATTTTGGAGATCTACAGGCCCTCCTTTCCTCCTCTCTGAATGACAGTCTGTAACTTACCAGTAGTTGAAGGAGACTTAAAAACCTTTCAGTGTGAAGTAAGGAAATTCTTCCATGAACAGCCCAGACGTAATTTTTGCTGGTTATCCTGAGTTTTCAAAGGTTGACATAAAACATCAGGTTCTACCAAGAAACTGAAAACATCCCCTTTTCTAGAGGTCTGAGGCATCTATGCCTGGAAGGCACCTCTGACATGTCTCCTGGTTCATAAATGTCTGCAATATGAATGCCAGCATAAGACGTGTGATTTCCTCATGGTCACAGCTACTACTGGACCTGTCTTATCCTAAGTATCTACAGTTGGATAGCTGAATTAAGTCATTCAAGTGCCAGTTCATCCCTGTGAATGACAAAGAGGTCTTCTGGTGACTAGCTCAGCTGTAGATGTCTGTGCTGTATAAAGGTGTAAAGTTAGTTAAGATGAATCCTTTCCAAAGGTACACAATGTTAATTTTCCGGGTTTCTAAAAAAAATGAACTGAAGATGGTAGGATTTTGGATGTGCACAGGAAAGAATAGGAACTGTAAAGGTGTGTTCTTAGATCTGGGGCACAAGTAATCTGTTATCAAGCTGGTTTTGCAAATGGCAGCTCTAAGGTATTAGACCATTTCCCATATAAGTGGGAAATGTGCTCGTGGGCCGCTGCAGATGGGGAAATCCTCGTTACTTATGAAATGTATTTCTCGTATATGTTTATAATCCGTTGTGTGCCTTCACTACAGCAGCCACGGGTGAGGAAATCCCAATTACTTAAGAAATCTATTTCTTGTATATGTTTACAATTCATGGTGTGCCTCCACAGTTCATCATGCAGATATCGCCATGCATTTACATGAGTAGTTGTGTGTACTCCCTGTATGTATTTATAATAGCCTAATGTTTGTAACTAGAGAGAACCATGGGAAGCAAGCACCATCCTCTATTCGAGGATGAACTGGAAACAGTAAACACATATTTTTAATATAACAGGATCATCCACCACCCAATTTGTGAGTTATGAAAAGTTTCAATTCAGAAGTCACATGAGTAGCTCTGGCTTTAGTAATGACTATAATGATTATGATTGCAAGCCACAAACTTCTGTATTGCATTTTAGAAAGACTACTGAGATACTACAAGATGTAGTTCACATGGTTCTTTTTGTTCTCATTATGTTCTGAGCTAAACACTTGGGATTTGGTGGATTTTAATAGCTAAACACAAAAAGGGAATTTGGTTTAGTGCCTCTAGTCCTCATTTTTTCAAGAAGGAACCTGATCCTAGATGTGGCACAAACAGATTATATCATTAATACAATCTGTCAAGAACTAGTGGTTTGTGTACATTATTACATATTTAATCATTCTGTTTAAATTGTGTCTGTGAGTCTCTTCAGGGCAAATGACTACATCTGTGTGATGCCATCTCAGTGCTGGGGAAAGGGGAAGTAACCACAGGGGTTACGTTACCACAGACGAGGCACACTGTGGGAAATACAGAGCATATGCAGAAGAGGATTTGGATGAAACCGGAGCAATGTGTAATAAAACAAGAATGAACTTGGACAGCTTATCAGAGATGGGATTTGTAGTGGTATTTATTTGGCCCCATCATGCTGACCTACTTTTCTGTCACTGGAATAGGAAGGAGGTGCTGCTGCTGGTCCTAGGCTCAGGCATGGTCTGAAAAAAATGAGTTGCTGCCCATGTCTCTTGATTGCTCATCAAAGTCTTGGAGCTAGCCACCACCAACTTACAAGTTTAACTTTCTGCCTTATCTTACCCAAGTATATCTGTTACTTTTTGAATGAATAGCAGGGGCCAGAGTTGGTGCCCTGTGCCTGGCAGGCCCGTTTTCCCAGGACTTTGCTGTGGGAGGCGCTGTGCACCACAGCCGTGTCATGTCCCTGCAGCCAGCAGCAGTATGCTGAAGCTGACTCTGTCTCAGGAAGAGATTTATTCAATTTTGTTTCCTGCCAAGCTGAAGATGCAAAATTTAGTCTTCCACAGTCTGCCACTTGTCATATATGATCCTAAGATGATTGAAAATGTAGAAAGAGAAAAGCTGTCTTGTTGTTTTTAGAGCTCAGAGTGTTGAAAATAAACTTATACAGACTGTGAGTATATTTGGGTGCCTCCCACCTGGAGTGCTGCATCCAGCTCCAGGCTCCCCAGCACAGGAAGCGCATTGAGCTGTTGGAGCGAGTTCAGAGGAGGGACACGGAGATGATTAAATGTCTCCTACAAGGAAAGGCAAAGAGAATTAGGATAGTTCAGCCTGGAAAAGAGAAGACTCTGTGATGATCTAATTGTGGCCTTCCAGTATCTGAAGGGAGCCTACAAGAAAGACAGAGACTTTTTTTTACAAGGACACATAGTGACAGGACAAGGAGAAATGGCTTCAAACTGAATGAATACATTTAGATCAGACATTTGGAAAAAATTCTTTACTTTGAGGGTGGTGAAGTGCTGGAACAGGTTGCCCAGAGAATCTGTGGATGTCCCATCCCTGGAAGTGTTCAAGGCCAGGCTGAACTGGGCTCTGAGCAGCCTAGTCTAGTGGAAGGTATCCCTGCCCATGAAATTTGTGTTGGAACTAGGTGATCTTTAAGATCCCTTCCAACCCAAACTGTTCTGAGATGCTAAAATATATGTAGGAAGGACACTATGAGGCAGCATACTTGTTTTTTTCTGTCAGGACTGTACACTGTCTAGTTGTTATGACTGCCCAAGCTCTGAATGTACCTCGGTAATTTTTCAGAGAGGAGTTCAGTTATCACAACTCTCATGCATCACAGCCAATAACAGCTTAGGTCCCTATTTTCCTTTGCGTATGAAATGATGACTTCCATCATCATGAAGTTTGTGGTACTTCATCAGTGGCTTTATACAAGTGTAGCTGATTGGAACCTGCTAAAGAAGTAAATATGATATGAACATAAAAGCATCCAGGTCCAAATCTTACTGCATATTCTTCTACCAAGGATTATCTGATTTGATTTCATATCCTCTGTGTGGAGTACTGTTCTTTTGAAAGGCATGTAAAACATGTCTGATCCTGCTCCTTAGAGGTTCTCCTTGATCTGGGGCTGGCCTTTTATTTTTCTTGCCTGGTTTAGGTTTGTGGCACATGTGTCCTATTTTATATGCCTGTTATCTCGGGAAGTGGATTAAGGCTGGCACAGATACACTGAACCCTAATCGCTTTAGAGGGCCTGCAAATCTCCAGAGGTAGTAAGTACTTCAAATGTTTATAATACTAGGTTCAGCTGATGTTGCTTGAAATCCATTCAAGAAGATCTGGAAGACAGGAAGCAGGGCATTTTGCATACGGTTTTCTTTTAAAATATAATTAGCCTGTTAATATTATTTTATATACACTTGGTGCTCAGTTTTCATTTTGGTGGGGTTTTTTCTCCTCATTGTGAGGCAAGCTTCAGGCACTATTTTTGCTGCAAAATACATCCATCACCCAGTATCTTGGCTGTGCAACTTCTCCCATGAGAGTTTCAACCCACTTGTTATAGTTCTAGGTTAAAGGCAGATTGCTGGCGTCATTATTTCCAGCTTTTTGAAAAGTGATAAAATATGAAATATGTTTGTGCTTGGGTACCTGGATCTGTCATCTCCAGGTCACTACACAGTGGTTTGCTCAGAGGAGCCAAGGGGATTATAAAGTACCTCCAGTGCTCAGAAGCAGCACTTGTACATTTGATGTACAGTCTGTCGCATGCTCTCCTGGCTGGAAAGAAGGAATTTGCAGTGTTAGAATCATTAGGCTTTGCAGATGTGAGCAGGTACCATCCTGCTCAAGGTTGGAACTAGTGCTGTCACTGTTACCATAAAGACAATACACATTTCGTGAGCTGGTTTCAGTTTGTAGAAGCTCTTGACAATTTTTTTTTCTTTTTATTGTCAATTTATATCATGATATCTAGCAATAGTCTCTAATCAAACAGGAGTGAGAATGCTTTTAGGGAAACAATTTACTCAAGACAAGAATGAATTAAAGTGAAGTGACTGGAAATGTATTTACTTGAGAAACTGAGAAAGAAATAAGAAAAAAGAATAAACTTGTTTCTAATCTTTGGAATCCTACTCTGGGAAAGGCTTCCACAGAGCAGTAGCTATAAAAAAAATGTTGTTTTTATGCTGGAGTTTAAATGGGTTTTGGAGAAGAAGATCAGCTGATAGGCTATCTGCAAAATTAGATCAGAGATGTCCCAAGAGGGAGTGTTGCTTATGAATTCTTTTTGTATTTAGAATCCTTTATTAATGCCTCAGGTTTACCTGGCTTTCTCCCATGCTGAAAAGAGCAAAGAAATGCAGTATAAGGGTGCAAAAGTGAGATTTTCCAAGAAATGTCCATTTTGATTTTGAACTTGTGGAGTACCTAGCAAATCCTTCTTTAGGAAAACCTGAAGATGTGCTGTTTCTTGCAGTTGCCTCCATCCCTGCCTTTCTTGACAGTAGTTCTTCCAGTGTGCTGACGAGCTGTGTTGAACTGTCCAATAGTCTAGTCCTTGCTTTTGGTTAAAGGAGAAAAAGCAAAGATGACAGCTATGGATCAGCCTGAAGAGCCTTCAAAGAAAATGAGATCCCTGGTCAAGAAATCTGTGCGTGCTCTTAAAAAATAAAGTAGCCAAGATAAATTGCAAATGGAGCTGTAGAGGTAATTGACATAGCCATGCAGTTGGTCTCTAACCTGGGTTGCAGCAGTGCTCTTCACAATTTGGTAAATGCTCTAGAGACCCCTCCCAGCAGAGAGGCTGGACAGCCACGGGCCTCAGTGTGACCCTTGAATGAGAGACCACGGCTTCCCCTGTTTCCACAGACAGCTCAAGGCTGTTGTCTGAGGTATTCCCAAATGCCTGGTTTGCATCTAAAGTACCTTCAAGATGACTAGTGCTGGGGAGCCTTGTAGTCCTGCTGGAAGTCAGCTAAGGAGCTGAATCCAACTGAGTGTCCAGTGTAGACTAGCGGGGGTTAGAAAGGCAAAGATTTCCATTTCTAAAATGTCAAGAACAGAGTTTGGTTCAGGATTTTTTCTAAGGGAAAGAAAGTTATTCTGACATTCCTCTTTTGTCAGCTCTCCTTGACCTGAATTGTTGTTTTCACTGCTACTTGCCATGTTTTTCTTGTGGAGAAATTATACTACATGTTTTAAAATTAAAAAAAAAATTCCTTTTTTTTTGTTTGTTTTCTGATTTTGTAGCCTTTTTAATTTAAACCATGGTGTGATATTATAGGGAGGTCAAAACTGAGTGCTTGATCTTTCTTGGGTGGGTCTTTCAAATCAGAGCAATAGACTTGCTGCAAACTACTGGTCATGGATCTCTTATGAGAGCTAAAATGTGTCAGTGCTCCAAATGACTGAGTATAAGTTTGCCCCCTGATATGAATGACTGTCTAGATTTCAAAATAAATCCTTTGGATTGTACAGAAAATTTGAACTGTCAAGAAATAAATGGTGTGGTGAACTGAAACATAAGTCTCAAGATGCCCTCAATTTAGCTGTATTTCAGTAATCTCTCATTCACATTTCATTGCTGTCAGCAGCCTGTAGGGTTTCTCTTATATTTATGACGGAAATACCTGTCAATGAATCATGTTGCTGAGATGCATGTGTTTTATGCCACTTCGAGGAATTATTAAACACTGCATAGTTCCTGTGGTAAACACCACATTGCTGGGTCATTTGTAGTACCATGTATTTCTTCATGTAAACATCTTTCTTGCATAAAAAATTATTGATTTTTATGTGTGGTAGGTGGAAGGTATTTTTGTTAAGCAAGTGCATATAATTTTATTTCATGTTTTTCCATGTTTTCACTATCAACTTGTATTCTGTAAAACTTTGAATGACAGTAGGTGTTTATTAACAGAATTTTGCAAGTATTACTACGGTTACTTAGTGTACCTAAAATTCAGGAGTCTGAGGTACCTCTCATGTTTTGGAGTCCCTTTGCTTAAATTTGTGAAGACTAGATAATTTTCATGTTAAAATATTATTTACTTTCAAGTATAGGGCTTTTTAATATACAAAATTACATTTAAAAAAATGTAATTTCCTTTTTAATAATATACTAACCGAAAAAGTAAACTACTGTAGGTTTACAAGTTAAACAGATATTACTAAGTAGTTTTCACTAATATTCTTCTACTCTTAACTTTACTCATCTGCAATACCTAATAACTTTTAGGAAGGATAGATAAATAACCCTAGCAAAATGCAAAGCGCTGAATATTTTGGAAGACTGCAAGATCCTTTCAATTTGATCTGCTGTTTGTTATTGTCATTGTAGATTATGGATGAGAACATCTGCAATTGTCCTTCAGCTAATATACTTTTGAATTAGAGGAAAGGGCAGAGCTACAGAGCAGCTGGCAAGTGGTCAGTTAACCCCCATTCCAAGTGTTTAAAACACCTCTTCAGTGGGGCTTCTTAATGATGAAATACGTAGGGCTGGCTTTTGTGACAACTTGTGGAATGAGATCAATGATTGTAACCTTTTCTCTAAATTAAACTGGAAAACCAGGAGCCAGCAGGGCTGTATGCTCAGAGCTTTGGAAGAGCAGCTCCTTTCCTGCTTATCACCCCATAAATACATTTTTAATATTTATTTTTAAATTATGTGAATATATTCTGGGCTGTGTTCTCATCTCCCTTTCACTGAGCCTACGTCATCATTTATAGTTTTGAAACACTTATATTTGTACTTATTTAATGTAGCAGCAGTTAGCTCCAGCCAGAGTACTGTCTAGATTTTATTTCCTCTTCAACACAAAAGTAAGCTTTACGAGATTGAGCTACTACTTGCAAATGAGCTGTATGCAGAGAAAATTTTCAATCTTATTTTATAATTTCTCATACTTGCCTAAATAAAAGGAAAAAAATACCCTGAGTGAGCTCTTTGGAAATGAGTTTATATTTTCAGAGAAGGAGTTAAAGAGCATACTTGGCTCAGGTATCTATTTTCACTTAGAGAAACATGTTGTGTAACAACATGTAACTTAGTGCTATTTGCTCTTCAGATTTCTCTTTGTGGTTATGGTTGTTGTTTGGCATTCTTTTTCTCTGCTGTGGTCATCTGGAAAAAATTTAGATGAGAAGAGGAATCTCCCTGATTTTTCAAGAGCCAAACCACTTTCCCTCATTTTATTACATTAGTAATTAAAAAATACTGCTGTTTTCTTATGCAGAACTGTAGCAAGACACCCATATATGTTTCTAGTCACAGCTGGGGATTTATTCTTCTCAAAATCTGTCCTTCCTATCAGGTGCTGCTGGTAACTGTTGTCAGATGTTCAAGTAGCTGTGCTCTTGTGGTAGGAATGATGTTGTTTCAATTCACTTTCTAAGCAAGGACCAGATGTTTGTTCTGGGCTAAGCAGAATTGATTTGCAGTTAAAATCTCAAGTAATGGAGTATCATATGAGGCTGTAAACCAGCCATATCTCAAGCCACATGTGAATCAAAAAGAAAAATGTGAGAGCCGCTGGTAATCATCTTCTTCACTGCCCCGTACGTCTTGGATATTTGTTTATGCAAGTGAAGAATGGGTTGTTCTGTCCCCTTTGTTAACAGATGAGAGTTCAGATTTGTACCTTGGACTGTTTCATGCTTTTCCCTTGCTCTACACAGAGATAACAATAAAAACAAGGCAAAGGGCTATATTTAGAGAATTAGGCTGATAGGAATTCATTGGTTCCCTGGAGGAGCCAGTGATAAATCTGTCTCCTTGGGACATTTCACTGAGCCCTGAGGCACACCACCTCCAGCTCTGGCCACCTCATGTACTTCCAGCTGCTCTCAGCAGTAAACTGTTGCAGGCAGAAAAAGCAACTGGGAAGACTTAAAAGATTTGAAGTCCAGCGGAGTTACAGTGGAGCTTTAAAAGGTGAGGTCTTAATCATTTTGTGACAAAAAATCTCTTACGCAAGAAAAAGCTTTGCATGGAATCCCATGGCTCCAGCTCTCCGGTAATAATCACGCCTCTGCTATTAGCTAGACTTATCCATCAGAAGTCTAGCTTTTACATTTTATTCTAGTTGTCATCAATATATTCACACTAACATTTAATATATTCACAGTATAACAGGCAGGAAAAATTACACTGGGGCTAAGGAACAAAGACAAATATTGCTGAAGAAATTTTAAATAACGTGCAGATCTCTAGTGGGCATTGATTCATGTACTTCATGGTGTCAATAATTGTTTGTGAATTGCAGTAATTTTTTTCCTCTGAACAGAGCATTACTCCTGAAATACAGTCATTACGTATTGATTAGCTCTGTAGTTATTTTCATGCATCAGTAGCACCAGTAAAAAAATGGGTAACACTTGTTTTACACCAATGTGTAAGATCTGTACATTGTTCATCAACAAGTGAAAGGAATCTTTAAAATATTTTTTTTTTATTGCAGAGACCATATTGACATTCTCAGTAGTCATAAGTTTCAGGATAAATGGGAAAAGGTGAAAGAGCTCATTTGGGTTTTTAAGTTTTTTTTTTGGTCAGGGCATTGTAAATGTTCTGCTGTGTCAGGACAAGAGTGCAATAAGAAGGATATATTTGTCACTGTTTAGTGCTAATGTGATTTCCTATTTTCCCTACTGTATGACCCTCCATTTAATCTCAATTGTTGGTAATGTGCTATTTTTTGATTAAACAATGAGAGCTGAAATTCACCAAGGAGAAAATAAATAAAACTATTTGTTTCACAGACTGTCAGCAGCTATTAGGGAAATTAAGTGTATTTTTCCCTGAACCATGTTAGAGACTTTGCAAAGTTCACAATCAGTTGAAATCCTCTTTTATTGAATACAGATTTAAAAGCAAAATTCAGTTATATTTTGGACACTGAGGAGTTTATGCAATTGATAAAACTCAAACATTTAGATTATTTTTATATAAAAACTGCGCTGCTTGGAAACTCTTGCTTTTTGACTGTGGCACCCTTATAGCCACAGCTCAGAAGATTTGCAGAGTAAAGGGGGCTTTGCACCTTTTCCCCTCAGCTGCAGGAGTGTCTCATGCCCTGGAAAGGGCCAAGCAGCAGTAGGGATTGTGGCTGGTGCTGGTGGCCGGGGACCAGCCTCACTCACAATCCTTTATTGCAGCCCCACACGTCCAGAAATGGAGCATCCTGTCACACCAGTCTCTTGCTTCAAAGAGGAGCCTTGTTGTCTGACCTGCTCTAGGGGCTTGGCACTGCTTGTGGACCCACCATTTCTCCTGAATTGTCAGATTTGGCTGGGTCAATGTATTGACAAGGTTTCACCTAGTATTTTCCTCTGCTTCTTCTACCATGATAAGGCTTGGGCTCACTCCTTTTTTTGCACCACGGATTGTAAATAGCATCTACCCCAAGAGATCATGCTGTGAAGTCTGTTTTTTACCCCTTTTGGTTTCTGAAGGGGCTCGATGACATGGATGGGTGATCTGAGGAGGGGGAGTGCTGGTGCTGCACTGGGAAACCCTCCTACCCTGAGCCCCTTCCTCCTCCACATGGTATATGGGCTGCAGAAAGGGATCTGAGCCAGTGAGGCAAGTAGCATACTGATGTAGCAGCCACACTCAGTGAGGTTGCAGTGAGAGCCTGGCAAGAGGCATTTAGGAATTCATGAAGAAAAGGGAATGAAAAAGCACCGGGACTATCAGTGGGATTGTTGTGGGGCACGATGAAAAGGCAGGCGGAGAAATGGATGAAAGTTTTGTCTGCGGACATGCTTTGCATACCACATAGAGAAACAGAACCTAATCTTGATTGGAACAATTCAATTCCATTGTGAAGTACATGTTAAATAACAATGGGCAGCTGCAGAGCTGTGCAGACTTGCAGGTGAAGAGCAGAATTTTAAGCAAGTGGCTGTGCAGGCAGGAGAGGCAGAGGGGAGGGCTGGGATAGCAGCTGGCACTGGTGTTTGAGCTCTGCTCAGACCTCAGCCTGTGCTTTTACCAGTTAAAAGCAGTTGCTTAAACCTCAGCACAGTTCTGCACTAATTCAGCTGGAATTTTTCCTGGGAAGCAGAAGTTTAAGCATCTGGAGCTTTGCTGCTTGCAGTGTGTCACCTAGAGTGAGCAAGCATGTGGGGGGGGCTCATTGGTTGAACTCTCAAGGCCAAAGGACATATGTAGCAAAATGACACTACCAAAGAGCATAGTTCAATATTGAGCTTCCTAAGAGGAATTATTTCAGCACCAGATGAATCAGTAAAATGTATTCATCAAATCACAAAACCTCACAGTATTTGTTTTCCATTCTAAACAACTTCTCTAACCTTTATATCAAAAAGCCCTATGAGTTCCAGTGCAACAGGAATTCTCCGGGGAGCTTAATGAAAAGGTTAATTTTCACTGTTTTATTTTGTCTATCAATAGTTCTGCAAGAGCAGGTCTCTGGGCCATGGCTACTTAAGTCCTGAATTAGTCCAGTATCAAAACCCCCAGTCAGAAACTCTGCAGAGACAGAAGCTACCTGAGAATCAAATAAAAGGAATAAGAAAACTTGCAGGAAGATTGTTGGGATTTTTAACATTCGAGACCCACACCTCTTTTTTTTGTTGTTTTGTTGGTTTCTTTTTTTTAACAGCTCATTGGGGAAAGACTTTGGGTGTGAAAGGGATTAAATGTTTTCCTCCTTTGCAGGTTTATATTGTCCTGTTTCAGTTAATGAGATTTGACCATTCACTATGGGTCTCATTTTTGGAATTTGAACCAACTCTTCCTTCAACAAAAGCCAGGCCAGTGAGTGTAGTCATTCACACAGGAATGGGGTACACCATGTCACCTGTACAGCAGTGAGACCCCTCTGCTGTGGCTTTTGTTATCCGGAAAGGAAATAAGAACATGGCAAGGACCATATCTGTCACCAAATCCAATCCTGCCATTTGCAATGAATACACAATTTTTTTTGACTCCATCTGTTACCTTAATGAAGGTTTACAAAACCCCCTTAGAAATAAGCCTAGATATTAAATTTAAGAACTTCAGTGGATAGTAGATCTGGGTCTTTCTACTTAGCAGCAGTTAACAATTTTAACTACATGCCATTTCATGGTTTCCTTTATCTGTTCCACTGGGAAGAACTGACACTTGTTTTTCCTTTAGTGCCTCTGCAAATGAATGGCTTTATGCAGGCTACAACCACGCCCGCCCGCATTGTGAGTACCAGCCTGCCCTTCTTTCAGACCATTTAGCTGATTAAATGTGATAAGCTTAAACTCTCGAGTAATTGTTTTCAAGACGGAAGTTTTTTGCTTCCATTTCAAATCTTGGGAAACATTTGTGTGGCTGAGGGTCTGCGTGTTTTCTCTCTCTATAATGAGCTCTGCAGTTAAAGATATGATGGCTCAAATCTTGTCTGACATAGTTTTAGAGACTAGTCTCATTGAAATCAATGGTACTCTTTGCCTGTCTAAAGTTATACATGTTCTTTGGGTCTCTTCTGAATTTAAGCCATCAATAGATTCCTTTGCGGATGGTAAAGAGCCCTGGGGTTGATTGATTTAAACAAAGGGATTTAGGTTACAGAGCTTAAATTCACTTTCAGTCTGCACAACAAAAAAAACTTGATTTGAATAATCAGATTCATTCCTCCTTTGCATTTGCATTTTTAGTTATTTTGTTAAAAACAAGTTGATTCTGGTGGGTTAATAAGCGTTCAGATACGTCAATTTGCAACTGAATGTAGCCTTGGCCTTTAAATTTAGAACTTTTCTTGGGTAACAGAGGACAAGCTATATAGACAGCTCCATAATTGTATGGTTTCAGAATCTATCTGTTATTTCATGACTCTAGCAATCTGATAGCATTGTGATAGAAAATGGGAAATGGTAGTACTCTTTACAAGATGACTTTTTTTTTACTTGTTTTTACAAGTTGCTTCCTGATAAAATAGTTTAATTAAAATGAAGAGAACTGTAATTTTTCAAGGGTTTTATTACTAAAACAAAAAAGCCCTGAACTTATTGGGCAAAACTGAGGATGTAAAATTTGTAATTACTTACCTGAACTACCTATCTGTTAAAAAGATATGATTAAAAAATCTGGGCCACTCTCACCTAATTCTAGTCTTCCACTTAAATGATTATAGGAAGTAAGTCTAGCCTTCTCATTTTCCATCTTTATGGTATGTTACTAGGGACAGATGTAAATTAACCCTTTCATTTATATCTTTTTGGTTTATCATTCAAGATTAAATGATGAAATTTCCAGCAACTGGAATTATGTGAAACAAATTTCCAGAATAAGATTCCTTCCCTCCCCACCACTTTTATCTGTCTTCCAGTTTGGGCTTTCTCCTCCTAGTCTGGGGAATATTGTGAAACTATAATTTAAGCACAATAGCTCTGTAAAAAACAGAAACTCAGAGCAGCTCGGACATGGACAGTGCTAAATGGTTGTTCTGGTTTGGGCTGAGATGGAATTAATTTTCTTCTTAGCAGCTGGTACAGTTTTGGATTCACTATGAGAATAATGTTGATGACACACTGATGTAGCTGTCATTAAGTGGTGCTTACACAAAGCCAAGGACCTTTCAGTTTCCTATGCTCTGCCAGTGAGAAGATGCACAAGGAGCCATGAGGCAGCATGGCCAGGGCAGCTGACCCAAAGTGGCCTAAGAGATATTCCATACCACAGATCATCATGCTCAGTGCATAAACTGAGGAGAGTGTGCCAGGAGCCATTGGTTGCTGCTCAGAGGGCCTCAGTCAGTGGGTAGTGAGCAACTGTGGATTTTATCTCTTTCTGACTCTCTTCCCCATCCCACTGGGGAGTGGGAGGGGAGTAAGTGGCTTACTAGCCACCTGGGATTGAACTGCAACGGTGGTATTTGGTGACCTGCTTTAAACGCCTTTCTTCCAGGCAGCTCAGGGACAAGGAGACAAAGGCTGAGACCCAGGGTGAGGATAAGCACTGTAAGGTGAAGGTCTTTTCCCATGCAGGAGCTTTGTGTGGGGCAGACCCATCAGCAGGATGTATTACAGCCCAGCTAGCATGCCACTGCAACGTGGACCTAAGAAGTTTGGGGAAAAGTGTACTTTTGCTTTCATCTCTCCCATCTTCCCAGACATATTTTCATCTCGCATGCTATTAATTCATACATGTAGCACCCTGTAGTCATTTTGAGTTAGTTTGTGCACTTCACAGGTTCTGGTCCTCATCTTTGGCAGTGCAGGCATATGGCCTGCCTGAATCCTGGGGAAGTGTTCTCTGCTGACCTTACCTGGTGATCCCGGAAAGGATTTGCACTTTCACACCTTCGCCGTCTGTTTTCAGCAGGTGCCTCCAGCAGGAAAGGTGTGAAACCAAGACTGGCAGCCACCCTCTCCCAGCCCTCCTCCACCTAGCTGAGCCCACAGATGGAATAATCCTGCTGCTGTTTGGGGTACAAAATGGGGGTTGTAGCAATTTAAAAGAGAAGAAGCTGTGAAATAGCTGCTGGCTTATGTAATTTTGGATTACTTCATTTTGTCTGTGTTCTTTACAGTCTTTATGCTTTTTGATCTCTTCATAATTCATAAAGGCTTTCTATATTGTGGTCTCCTTTTAAATATTTAGGAGTTCCATGTCCATCCTGAGTTCTTATAATAATTAAAAAAATAAGTAACAGTCATTATAAGGAAGTTGTGAAGTGGGAGATGTGTCAGTTTCTATTTTCTATCAAGGGAAAACAAGATATATGACTTGGCAAATATTAAACAGTAAGTAAAAAAGTAGAGATGATGGTAGGGGGCTACAAATCAAAAGTTGCCATATATCTTATTCTTGAAGTCTTGGGTTTTCACCAAAAGCCAGCAAAGATATTTTACTTTGCATGAGCAGGCAGGTAGTAAATTGTTCAGAGATGTATGCACTCAGGAGCATCGTCTTCAGCACCTCAAGCGTTGCTATGTCTCTTTTTCTCTGGGGCTGCTAAAAATGCAGCTACCACTTCAAACACAAATACTTCTGTGTGATTTGCTGTGTTGCTTTGATTGTCAAAATCTATCTTCTTTGAAAGAATTCAAGAAACTAAAGATGACCCATGTACTGTTGTAAGATAATGCATTGAAAATTTAAGCTGGAAGTAAACAAACGACTTGTGTATTTTTCTTTACGAACACAGGAAAAGGAGTTACAGCCTAGTGCACGAGGCTTCAGAATTAGGATTTAGGAGACTGATTCTTTCCTCATCTTTTCTGACCTGCATATTTGCTTCAATAAATATCTTGTGAGTCTCTGAATAGAGGAGTTTTAGAAAATTCCAGATTGTGTGAGGATGTCCAGGAAAATTCTCAGTGATTTAACTCAGGCATCCTCAGCAATAGGTACATGCAGGACATCAACTGGTTTCTAGAGAGCTCATTAACCAGACAGAGTGTCACGCTCCCAGAAGAGGCTTCAGTATTTTCTGAAATACATGTACTTTCTCAGCTCTCTCTGCCTGTTGTTGCCTGTCTTATTTCGTACAGACTGGATGTTCCAGCAACTGAGCGTCTCTGCTTGGATGTTTATGCAATGTCTGGGGCAGCAGGCTCTTATCTGTCAAGTTTTGCATACTGTTATGGAGCTGAGCGAGGTAACAAGTGTAATGTGATTTCAGTGGCTGCAGCGATATCTCAGCTCTGACTTGAAGACGTTGTCTACTGCAGAGCAAGCTTAGGGATCAACTTCCAGGCAAAGTAATGTTCCTCAATGCACTTGACAAAATGAATAAAGGACTCAGTTATGATTAATGACTTTGACCCAAAGTTTCAAGTCCCTGCTCATATTCAGTCATGTAAAATTGGGTTCTTATTTAAGCTATTTCAAAATTGCTTAAAAGTGAACATAGTTCTTTTAGTTTTCTATTCAATATCTTAGAAAATGCAAAGTACGGATCCACAAACACTCCTGCTCACATCACCAATGTTATATCGCACTTCTAACCTGAGAGAGATTCAGTTTGAAATTAAGACACACAAATATAATTTTATTATTTTAATGAATATTATTATTATTTATAATATTTGTACATATAATAATTTATAATACCTACAGTTGAGTTCACTGTTGGGAGTTTCTCCTTGAACTCAATGGAGTTTTCTTCAGTGTAGCCCAGGAAGCTGGCCAAACAAGGAATTGATTCTCTGCTTCCCATGGGCAGGCAGGTGTTCAGCCATCTCCAGGAGAGCACGACCCCATCACACATGACCATGACTTGGGAAGACAAACACCTTCACTGCAAATACCTGCCCTTCTTTTTCCCCCCACTTTATATACTGAGCATGATGTCATATGGTCTGGAATATCCTTTTGGTCACCTGTCCCACCTGTGACTCCTCCTGACCTCCCATGCACCCCCAAGTTCCTTGTCAGCATGGCAGTAAAACAGGCAGAAAAGTCCCCAACTCTTTGTAAGCCTTGCTCAGCAATAACAGAAACATCTCTATATTATCAACCCTGTGTTCAGCACAAATCCAAAACACAGCCCCATACCAGCCCCTGTGAAGAAAATTAACTCTACCCCAGCCAAAAGCATCTGCTTAGCCTGAAGTAGCTGCTTTAGAAGAGGGTTCAGAGTCATGGCTGCTGCCTTCCTCAGTAAACTTTGCTCATGTTTTGAATCTGCAACAAGACTCATCCAATGGTTTCAGAGTAGAGCTGCTTGGCCGTTTTTCAGCAAAACAGATTTCTCAGAAGGCATTACTATGACACAAAACCAATTCAAACCTTTGACCACCAACTCCATCAAAAGATTCATCAGAAATGAGGTGTTCAGACCTGGGTACATGCCTGCTTCCTGGATCCCCTGGGCAACAGGCTGACCCCGACAGTCTTTTGAGGACAGTTCTTTTCTTCCATAGTGCACCTTATCTACAGGCATTCCAGCCACCTATGCAGGGGATGATGTTAAGATAAGATGGGACTTCCCAGCCATACTGTGTATGTGAATATTTTTTAGGCTCTTTCCAAAAAATTTGCTTTCAAAAGAAAAGGAGATTCAGGATTTGATACTCTCTGTGTCTGTTTGCCAGCTATCTTGGCTTCTGTTCTTTCAGTATCTTGTGCTCAGGGAAAACTTCTCTTTTTCCCCAAATAGTCATGAATTATTCAGATTATAAAAGCTCCTTTCCTTCCAAATTTTGATACATTTTTAGTGTGAAAATTGCTTTGTGTTCTTAATCATCAAAATTTCATGTTTTATTATATATTTATATCTTTGATTAAGAAATTATTTCTCTGTGGCCACAACATTCTCAGGA
This sequence comes from Corvus kubaryi, assembly GCF_017639235.1. Taxonomy (NCBI): domain Eukaryota; kingdom Metazoa; phylum Chordata; class Aves; order Passeriformes; family Corvidae; genus Corvus; species Corvus kubaryi. The sequence goes on along the minus strand of NW_024580667.1, from coordinate 31,346,609 downwards.
GAAAGGCTTCACATTTTAACTGAGCCATTTCTACTATTTCTTTCAAAGACAAAATATGAAGAATTTTATTATGGAGTGAATTTATTAAAGAATTCTTATTGCCGCAAGTTGGGGATTGAAGAGAAATTAATTTGATGGTGCTGACTGGGTACCTAGGGAGAACTATATTCAATAAAATACCTCTTTCTAGTCTATTATCAAGGCAGAAATTGGATAGAAATAGCATAATAGCAAGCTACATATGAAAGAATAGAAGGAAAGAGAGAACGCAGGTAGCAACCAGGGGTTTTGAGTGAAGGCAGAGATTGCTGAAAAGATGTGCTGCCACACTTCTCTGGCAGCTTTGGCTTCCTAGGGACCTGCCAGTTGGTCCTGGCCACTGGTCTCACCAGGACATAAAGTCAGCACTACAGCCTTATTGATCAAAGGTTGCTGAACACGTCCATACACCTGCGTCATGGTTCCCTTTCTAGCCTTTGTCTTCATACTCAGTATTTCAATGGATTACTTTTTGTCTGGAATTTCCAAAGCAGCAATCACGTTAGGAGGTCTAGACAGTGCAAGTTACACAACGCACACTGAACACACATAGCCCCTGTCTTCACCTGGAGGCTGTGACACTACAGCAGCTGTTATTTCACCTTGGACTCCTGCACTAGAAAGTAACCTGGTGTCTTCCCAAGACACCTGGCTTTGAAATGATTCAGTGGTTCACAGATCATAGTAATCAGTGCACCCTAGAACACAGGTAATTGGTTTCTCACAAGCTTGTTTGCTTTAATATTCATGGGAACACTATCCCAGCTACTCTGTTTCTGAATTTTTTTCAAACTATTCCATGTTCTGTGTTCTCCTTTGTTCTTGAGAGTAAGGCAGTGCATTGAGGGTGACTGGTGTCACCCCTCCACTAGCTGCCATCAAGTAGATGAAAGACTTTGCTGTACTGAGTAAGAGTAATTTCATGTTCCCTTTGTTGTTGCTAATCCCTACAGTGTATATGCATAGTACTCTTCAGGGATCCCAGATGATCGTTGTCTTTCCTGAAGGAAGACAGAAAAGGAAAAAAACTCTGCCTATACAGAATTTTTCAGTACAGAAGCAAGTCAGTAATATACCAGCATTTAAAAAATATTACCAGAATAATTATCACTGAGAAAAGTGAAGGAACACAGGCAAAATTACCTGAGTACTGAAGCCCAGAAGATGGCCCGTTCAGTGCTTTCTGTGTCTTCCCAGCTGGAACCAGGGAATTTGTTACCCGCTCCACGAACAGCCTGATAGAAACTCACTCATTTAAAAAAGTGAAGCCACAGAGCAAACACCATGAACACCTGTGGCAAAAAGAAAACCAAACCAAAACACTTCTGCAAGCTACTTTAACTCCTCAGCTCATGAGTAGATTTCCCACATGAACTGAAAAGTGCATGATATAATGGATGGTACATGAGGTAGGACCAGTTGTATAAGCCCACTTTTGATGAGAGTTCCTACAGCAGTCTACCTAATGTTGCTGATGAGGGTTATTCCACCCATACTTGATGTATTCTGCAGCACAAATTATAGGGATAAAGGTGTTTTAACATGTTTTTCCTCAGCATTAAGTTATCTTAATCACAGGCAGTTCTGTGTGCACATCTCTCTGTTTGACCCCTTGTTCATGTCCCTCAAAACTCAACAGTGATTCTGTCAGCTGCTTCCTGCTCTCTGTCCTCTGTGCCCAACCTTCTCTCCTATAATCTCTCCAGATGGCAGAATCCTGAAGTCATTAAATACAAATCAAGTACAATTTTCTGATTGAGTGGGATGAGGGGAAGCTATTCCAAAGTTGTAAGTCCCCTGATACCATGGCTAGTATCACTGCTGCCCTTTCAATCATATGGCCAACTCTGTTAGGCAGTACAATCTGAAGTATATGTATCCTGTCCACTCCAGCTATTTGTCACAATGTTTAAGACACAACAGTTGTCACTGTTGGCTGGTAGTTGCTGCAATTGGTACTGAGGAAATGAATGGATTACAGGGGAGCAGTTATAGGAGCTTATTTATTTTTTTTCCTGTGCAGTTTTCTGTGGTTTCTGATAAACATAACACACTGTCTAACCCAGGACTCTGAGCTATGAATTCAGGTGAAGGTGGAAGTGGATGAGTACGTGGATTATCATGGAAAGCGCCACAAAGCCATCATGTCTAACTGATGCAGACGCATGATTTCTGAAGAGTTAAGCTGTTGCTCCTGTTTTAGACAAATGGAAAGGATGTAACATTTCATGGCAACATGGCTGTAGGAACTGACTGTTGTCAGCTAACAGATTTCCAAGCATTAGCACCCAGAACGGACAAAATTATATGTCCCTTAAAATTGCATTAATCAAAATGCATGAACTAGCAAGTCCTAAAAAATCAATATTAAAATACAAACCCTCTTAGCACTTGTCCCAGTTTCCCTAGAACAGAATATTCCATTTCATACTGAGGGAAAATTATTCTTTGTCGATGAGTTATAATTGATGAATATTAAAAACCAAAGAAATAGCAGAGCTTCCATAAAAAGAAAAGAGTTTTTACTCTGGGAATAGATGGTGCCAAAATAATGTAATTTTTTTGTATGTAGGCTACATTTTGCTTAAATGAGCTGATCACATGCTATCTTTTCTCTCCTTCTTCCACAGCCTCCACAGGTAAAAAAGATGTGTAATTTCAATCAGACCTTTATTTACTGTTGAAGGCAAACATATAGTTAATTGAAAAAGAAAGTAAAAGATGTGATCAATACTATAACAAGCAAAAGGAATAACAGGTTCAGAATTTCATTAGGAAGAAGTTAAGCAGAAATCGTTTTTGCTTGGATTTTACAAAGGCATTACTTACAGTTCCTTGGATACTAATAATATAACAGTTTGTAAACAAAAATCCAATTTAAAAAAAAGTTCAGCACCAATAAGTTGGTAACTGAAGAATGAAGAAGCATTGTGCAATTTATAGGCAGCCCTTTTCTCTTTAGGACAAGTCCAGCCAATTAATGAACAAGATGTTACTGATTCTATATATACAAATATGATTCTTTTACTGGTTTTTAAGGCTTTTTTACACTGGCAACGTGTAGAGAATTCTCCCCTGTGATTTGAATAATACTGGGGTGCCAGTTTGGACAAATTTGGAGGAAAATATCCTCTGAGAGAAGGCAGGTTACAACCACCCCTCCCCCACCAGGTTCGGGAAAAAAAGAAATTTTCCTTGGAGGAAAGTGAAAGAGACAAAAACTATTTATTTAACAAACACACAGGAAAAGGATAATAATGCTAAATTATAAAACCTCTCACTGTGGAGAGAAACCTGGGAAGATTTCAGAGTCCTTCTGTAGGTGTGGACTCTCTCCTCCTCCTCGGAGCTGGGTCATGGGCCCACCTCCAGGACCTCGGTGGAAAATTGTCCCAATGTGTTCTGATGTTGAAACAGTCCAGAAGAGAAGAAGGGAAAAAAACCCCAAAGTCTCAGGAAAACAAAGTTCAACTCTCCATCTCTCTCCGGAGAAAAGGAGCCGAAAGCTGGCTGAAAAGCAAGCAGGGTGCTTCCTCTTCTCTTGCTGCCGCAGGAGCAGAGGAGTGTGTATCTGTGTCCTTGAACAACTGCTTTGAGAAGTTTGCTTGGTTTTTTCCTCTCCCTCCTCTCAGGCTCAGTTTAAAGGCACAGAAAGGCCCAAATTAATTTCTCGGCATAGAGCAGTGATAGGGGATACACATCATAAAGTCACCCCAAGACAACTGGTTATTACTTCCTGTCTATCTGGAACTCTTGGTATAATACTTCAGGGTCCCAAAGATGGAAGAGACTTTAAAGACCATCTAGTTCCAACCCCCTTGCCATGGAAAGAGACATCTTCCACTAGACCAGGTTGCTCAAAACCTCATCGAACCTGGCCTTGAACACTCCAGGTGATGGTTAATTCCTTAATGTAGTATGGTTGGGTTTTTTCCCTGTATGTTTAGATAATTGCTTTAGCAACAGGAGATAGAAACTAAACAGGAATTTTGCATAGAACTTTAAGCTTAGCATATTAGATATGGTGGATGGGAGGAGCAAAGTAAATCTTAGGAAAAGTTACACAAGCTGACTTTAATGGATCGTCACAGTGTTACTGTGCTTATAAATCACAGTGTGGGCATGTAAGCACTTTCAACTAGTACATAACCCTATTTAAAATATTTGATATTATTTTGAATAGAAGAGAGTAGAATAGACTGTTCCAGTTGGAAGGGACCTACAACAAAAGTGACCAAATCATGACTGACCAAATGATAAAGCAAATTTTTAAAGGCATTGTTCAAATGCCCGTTAAACACTGACAGGCTTGGGACACCAAACACTTCTCTAGGAAGGCAGCTCCAGTGTTTGACCACCCTCTTGATATAAATCGCCTCTGGTGGGGAACTTATCTGACATACCATCAAAAGTAAATATCTTGATAAATCCTGTATATCCTGGGAGAACCTTACCACTGAATCAGCAGAGACAATGTGGTATTTCTGATGCTGTGACAATATCCATACAGACCAGGCTCTGAGGCTGCAGAGAGCCCTGCTCATAAGAACATAATCACATGAATTCCACCCACAGACAATTTTTTGAAAGCATTTTAGTGTTGAGCTGTTGTCATTAAGATTTGGGCATCATGATATTGACATTTATGCCTGTTTGTGCTGGAGAGCTGTTAAACTCAGGAACGTAACGTCCAGTGAACCATCACATGAAGTAATGGTTTATCCATGTCAGTAATTTTTTTAAGTAGAGCACAAGAGTATGTAAGAAAACTTTTGGTTTTTCTCTGTCATCCAGAATAAGTTGTATAAAATATGAATGCTCATATTCATCATTGTTCTACTACTTTAAAATATCAAGATACTTCATATTGCTGATCACAGCTGATCATTATGTTAGCCACTCTGTGAGCAAAGAATTGTGCAGACCCTTTATGTTATTTACATAACGTACTGGGTACGAACAGCACTATTTTCCTTAGGATAAAGAAGGGTGAAGTAGTGGTAGAGTACTAAACCAAGGTAAATGAGCATTTTTAAAGTGATTTTAGACAGAATCTCATAGTACAGTCATTTTCTAAAAAAACCAAACATAACAAAAAGCTTCCAATTACTTAGATTTATTAGTTTTTATAAGGCACCATGTAACCGATTCACTACTGTCTCATTCATCAAGTGAGTTCTTCAGGAAAAGACATCCTGTCAGGTGCTGCAGACAAAGCTCTGAGCAGCATCAGTACTGTTAATGTCTCAGATAATGACTGCAAAGATTGCAAAATGATACATTATTATCTAGCAGGCATTGATCATAATTATATCACTGATAAAGGCAAAGCATATCAAATGTTGTCTTTTAAATATGTCCTTCAGTTAGAATAAAAATGCCATGGAAATAATCTCAGTGGTAGCTGTGTGATCCTTCCGAATGCAAAATGTAAATGTTTTGCATATACTGAGGATGAAAGGAATTATCACTCTAAGCTATTCACTTATTAATTTTCATTTAATACTCATGGTATATCAAACATTATAGATCATTCACCATTTTGCTTTATGACAGAGCAGAACCCTGACAACTATGCTCTGTTTAAAATGTAATTCCCTCATTTACCTGCCTGCTTGGACTGAACTGCAGAGTCTTAATTTGCTGTCACCGTTTCCATGTTCCTTTGCTCATGTCACATTGTTGTTAAAATGAACACATTGCATGTACAGCATAGCCTTCTTATTCCTAAGGCAGAGCACAGACTCTTTCATCCTTGCAAAATGAATAATTAAACTAGGATTTTAATATTTGTGCTTGCTTTTGGGTTTATTAGCTCTAACTGTGAAAACTAAATCAATTATTTTGTATGCTCCATCTGACTAACTCTTGAAAAAATGGACTGCGGTTTTCCATATATCTGTTCTGGCTTTAAGCTATCTTAAAATAGCACTGTTGAAGAAATGGACTCTGCCAATTGAATAAGTGGCTTTCTTATTATAACAAGACCACAAGTGTAAAGCAAAATCAGGGAAGATGTTTGTCACTGATAAGGTCCTATGGTGGTAATGTCATTCTTCTGCTGTACCTGCCTCACTTGAATTTGGGTTTTTCTGTTTCTACAGACCCCAGAGGAAGGAGCCTCTACAACCATCTATGCAGCGGTTTCGCCCGAGATGGAAGGAGTTGGTGGCTGCTACCTTTACAATGAGGAAAGGACAAAATCGGCTGATGTAGCATATGATGAAGAGCTGCAGAGAAGGCTCTGGACAGAAAGCTGCAAGATGGTTGGGATTTCTGATGAAGCCAGCAGGCTTCCCTAGAAGAAGCCACTTTCAGCTGGGCAAATGAAATGCATTGAAAAGCATCTTAGGTGAATTCTTGCACCATCAGTCATCATCCTGGAAATCACCGTTCAGTCCCAAAGGCAAATGTGAACAGCTGCTCTTCACCTGAATCCCTAATCTGCTAGGGTATGGGGGGAATATTCCCACAGAAAGGTGTAGTGGTTGGTTTTAAATCTAACCATCAGTTTTGTAAATCATGATGTTTCAGTCCGTGATTAAAATACAATCTTTAAACATGTGCAGAGATGAGTTTTCATTGCTTTGTTCAACAAAAATAACACTGGAGCATGTTGTACTGGGAGGTTTTGAACTTTAACCTCCTTTGTACATGTAAGTTACTCTCATAAATCAGTTTTAAAAGTTGCAGCTTTATTTCCTTAAGCTTCATTAATCTTCAAGACACTTTCATCAGCTTGTTCTAATGCAGAAATTTGGCATTCATGATCATGATGTTGTTTCTGTCTTAAGGTTAGTTTTATTTGTCAGCTTTTATCCAGAGGTATTAACTGAAGGTCAGAACAACAACAAAGAAGTAAATAAATAGTGTCTTCTTCAAAAAGGATATTGAATTCACTTGTTTCCAGTTTAAGTTCATCTCTCCTATAAAGGTGAGGAAGGGGTCAAGCATCATAATGGCAAAACTGGCTTTGGCAGAGGATGCAGTCAGCCTATTGTTTTGACAGTGGGCTAAGATTACTTGTCCCCTTTTCTCCTGAACCCCTGTAATGTTGCACCCACAGCTTCTTTCATTTTCTCTGACAAGGAGAGTCACACATATACTGTTGCATGAAGAATCAGCTCCTTTTATTGGTTTTGATCCCAGTTCATATTTGTTTCAGAGCTAGAGTTCATGGTTTGGAAGAGACAGCAATTAATACCAGCCCACTTTTTCCTTTTTCTGAAGATGTACAATGCATCCTCCCTAAACTGTGTCTTTGCCATTTTTAAGAGTAGCCCCTGCCTACTCAGATAACTTACATAGGAGCAAGAGGGTATTTTCCCTTTAGTTGTGTATGTCTTTCCTTAAATTTCCTAGCAGCTGTTTTATTTGACGGTCTCAGAGTGTGGAGCTGATATTTTTTTATGAAGCTATTTTCAGCAAACACTAGGATATCTCTGTGGGATACAGTCGGTTCAGATGCTATCAGTTTTGAACACACTTCAGTTGTGTACAGTTCGGGGAACCCTACCTATGTCTAGCAAAGTGAATCTTTAGGCATGATGTTCACATTCATGGAGTAAAAGGTAAAAAACACCTGGGGCAATACAAAGATAGCCTGAATTTATACAAGTGCAAATATCTAGAAGAAAAAAACTGTATTGAAGATAGAAATATTTTAAAGGGAATGGTGGTACACTATGAGAATAATTTGCAGAGAAACTTCCCCAGGCTTAAAGATTATAAGCCTCACAAAAACACCTGGAAGTGTCTGGGAAGACCTCACAGCAGCTTTAGGGTACTTATAGGGGCCTACAGGAAAGACAGGGAGGTGCTTGTGCAGTGTAGCGATAGAATGAGGGGTAGCGGTTCTAAACTGAAGAAGAAAGATTTAGATTAGACATTAGGAAGAAATAATTCACTGTCAGGGTGCTGAAGTGGAACAGATTGTCCACACTAACTTTGGATGTCCCATCCCTGGAAGGGTTCAAGGTCAGGTTGGACAGGGCTTAGTCTAGTGGAAGGTGTCCCTCCTTGCCCATGGCAGGGGAGTTGGAAACAGATGGTCTTTAAGGTCCATTCTGATCCAAACCATTCTGTCATTCTTTTATCTCTTCTCAGTCTTTCCAAGGACATGGAGTGTGCACCTATGGAGCCTGAGATCTTATTGTTGATGGAGTAAGGTCTACCCTACTCCCATCTTGGTGATTTTAGGTGCCATCTAAAAAAGCCACATAATCCTATAAATGTCCTTGAGTTTCCTTTTTTGAGATATACACAGGGAAAGAGACTAATAGGTGGGCATAAAGCTTATATTCATTTTGATGAGCTGGAAATCACTGCATAACAGAACCAAGTGCAAACAGAGTGTTGTGCTCTCCTTTGCAGCAGACTAGAAACAATCCAAACGTGTTCCTATGCTCTGAACCCTGGACTAATATCCTTTTTGGGCTTTTTAGCTCAAACTTGGTACTTCATTCCAAGTGACCTTATCTCCAGCCTTTGTTTCAGAGGAAGATAACATCTTAGTGAAAGTAAGCATACTCATATGTCCAGAGACTAGAAAGGAGATGCACAGAAGAAAAAAAAGTATGAAAAAAGAAAATCAGCTGGGAACAAAAATAATAAACAAATGGGGGGAGAGCATATTTCCTCTCTGAATTAAGCCATGCATGATCTATTCCTAGCTCTTAGAGTTAGTATATACAAGGGTTGGCAGCAGGAGATTTATCACTCAGTCACTATAGCACTTTCTCTGACTGGCTGACTTTTTTTTGGTAAGTGAACGTAGTGCTTGTGAAATGTGCCAGACTGACACTCTGGGAACTAAAATCCTCTGTTTATTCACGGATCATGCACAGGATGCAGTAAGCCTGCTAGACAGCCAACATTTTGATGTTGCCATAGCATTCCCATGGAACATCACTGCTGCTGAAAGTGTGTCCAGGATTACTCAAACTAGATGGGATGAGATTACCATCAGTTTTAACTCTCTCGAAGCTCCACAATATTTGCACAACCAGTTTCAAGTGGCATAGGGATTAGTGAATTAGCAAACAGTAAAGAGAGCTGGTCACACTTTCAGTGTAATCTGAACCAATTTATTAACAGTCTCAGTCCAATGAAATCTGTTTTAAACACTGAAAACATGGTTTGTGAGAACCAAGAACACAGATGTGCCTGTGTGAGGGGAAAAAATAAGCGTCCTAAAGCCTGGGATTCCTAGAGTGTTGCAGTTCATGAAGATACGGTTGAGCTAGTTGCAAAACTGTTATCTAAAAGCAGAAAACTGTGTCAGCTTTTCAATGTCACCTAAGCAGGTGAGCTTATCTGGAGCAAAACCCAGTATTGTTATAAAGTGCTCCCAGTGTGAATGAGAACAATCACTTGTGATACTGCTGCAAAAATCCAGAATAATTCTTAACATATCTATCTGGGGGAAAAAAAAATGAAACAGGTAAAAAGATGACCATGATTTTACTTTTGCACAGATAAATGATTAGAGTTGATTTAATTTCACATTTTAAGGTCATGGGATTTCTAGAGATCTGAGAAAGGCTGTATTTCATTTCACTGAATATGTGGCTGAGGTAGCTTTGTAGTAGGTGCATAGGTATAGAAAAAATACCTAGAAGTTCTTTAACCTTGCAAAGAAAGGCTAAACAAGCCCCAATAATGGTAAATTGAAGGTAAACAAATTAACCTTGCAACAAGAAAACAGATCCTCTCCTAGAGTAATTTTGTATTGGAACACACGGATCTGATATCTGAAGACAATTAAAAGATGCCTCTGAAATGACACCTGGCAAAGAAGCCAGGTAGGCTCCTAAGAAAAGTGGGTAAGTCACAGTGAAGTCATGCTTAGATTCTCCCTCATGTCCACAATAACAGCACTTATTTTGATTAGTATGAGAGCACTTACTTTGATTATTGCTCACAACTTCTAAAATGGATATTTTCCTACCAGTACTCCATCAAGGCTAATGTTTAGTTCAGAAATCTAACTATCTCTACCTTGTCACAAAAAGGCACACAAAATCTATAGTCCAGTTCAAGGCTGAGATAAACAGAAGCATTCACTAAGTACCAAAGTGATCTGAGCCTATTGCCTTTGGTAGCAGAGCGAAACCCTGTACAACCAATTCTTTTTTCTCTTAAAAAGGGATTACAAATTTGAAGGTAAAACAAAAAAGGAAAAGGAAAAAGAAAAATTCTCTAAAAAAGGACCAAAAAATATGAATCCTCTTATGAAGGATGGTTCAAATAAATATAGATCCTATGGGAATGAAGGAAATTATCTAGGAATTTGATAAGGCAATGTTATTTAAACAATGAACTTGTACAGGAAATAAATAACTTGCTGACAAAAGAGCTCTAAGGTTCTTAGGAAAAAAAAGATAATTTCCTCAATAATTAACTTCTTTATTTGTAAACTGCGGGGAAATTATTTATAAACTGAAAAAATAAGTGCTGTAATTTGTGTGTGAATACACTGTTATTTGCACATAATGAAGTAGCTGCATTCTTGCTTCCAGTTCAATACTGATTTTAAGTGTTAGATGTGGAGCCACTGGCCACACTTCCACAATGATATTTTATAAGTATTTAGACTCCATAGTTCACTTTTTGTACATCAATTACTTTAGTACACAGTGAGAATTGATATTGTAGAGACAAAGGACTTTATTTTACATCAGGCTTGCTACTGCCTCCTCCAAATGCACAGTAGTGTTAACTCTAAATATGGCAATACATGGCAGATATTTAAATGTTCAGCCCAAATAAATTTTCTACGTACAGGCTCTTGTTCAGTTCCAGTGTTAGGCTGACCTTGCTTGTTTTATGACATGGTTTCTGCTTCAGCTGCCTCCATGGAAAGACAAAAATCAGATTCCAGTGAAGTTAACATGAAATCTGTCACAGATAAGATAAAATTCCCATGATTTTAAGAGGGTGAAGGCTGAGGATGCTGACCCATCTGCAGTAACTGAGGAAGTCAGTGCAAAACATATATTGTATGACATCAGACCAGGCAAGGTGGATAAACCACAAACAATTCTTTGAAGGTAATTTTATTCCTTTTTAAAACAAATCTACTGTGCTTTGGCAATCTTCTGTGGCAACACTGAAGGATGGCAACATTGAAGGAAGGTAACAGGAAGAAAACAGACCAGTGGCCAAGAGTGCTGTTTCCAAATACATATAGTTATTGGCTTCCATACTATACCCATCAACACTTGGCTTCTCTCCCTCTGGAAATGGACCTTAGCCAAGAATCCCTTTCACATGGGCAATCCAGAAGAGTCAAAATGTAGCACTGACTCATTTATTTAGACAAACTGTCTAGATGAAACCAATCACTTTAAAGTACAAGACTTTCTAATCTCAGAAAAGAAAAAGAAAAAACAAAATTTATTTCAGCTTGCCCACATTTTTGGAACTGATTATTTAGTCCACATTCATCTGCATATACTGACGATGTGTGCTGTATCTCAGGCTTTTTTAACAATACAGAAGGAAAAGAATAAATTCCATTTAAGATGCACAGGATAGCTAAGGGGCAAATCCTGCACTTTTTTTCTCAGGGAAAACTTTCATTGCAGACAATGTCAGTTCTTTACAAGGAAAGTAAGACCATGCTCAAGAAAGTTAATGTAAAACATCTGCACAGAACTTTTAACTACATGGCACAGCTCTGCTGAAGTTAATGAGACATCCCAGAATCACTGTACAAAGACACGTAACTTAATAGCAGAGGAAGCTATAAAAACCTTGTATCATTTAAATTTGATAATGCCTCAGAACATTATCTCTGGAGTGAAAGAGACTTCATGCTTCTCCTGATATATTAGAACCGTCTCTTGGTCTCAAAGAAATTAGTCTAAAAAAATGTGCAACCTAAAAATTCCACTGATATGGTATATTGAGGAGAGAGAGTAGCGTTTACCTCGCTTAAAATCATCTAAAAACAGGACAGATGGTCTAAGTGTATGAGTTAGGCCCCATCTGTGGTCAGTGAGTATAACGCTACTATGGGACAATTCCTCTCACCACTATTTGAGTGGGAAATGAGTCATGACACCATGTCTCTGGCTGTCCAGAGAGGGAAAACAGACTAGTAGCCTAAGGTAAATGCCAAGTACCTGTATATTGTTGAATCATAGAATTACAGAATCAATTAGGTTGGAAAAGACCTTTGAGATCATCAAATGCAACCTATGACCTAGCATCACCATGTCAACTAGACCATGACAGTGAGCGCCACATCTGGTCTTTTCTTAAACACCTCCAGGGAGGGTGATTCCACCCCTGCCCTAGGCAGCCCATTCCAATAGCTAATCACCCTTTCTGTGGAGAATTTCTTCCTAATGTCCAACCTAAACCTCCCCTGGCACAGCTTAGGACTATGCCCTCTTGTCCTGTCTCTGGTTGCCTGGGAGTAAAGGCCAACCTCCATCTGGCTACAGCCTCCTTTCAGGTGGTTGTAGAGAGCTATGGAGTCTCCTGTGAGTAACTTTTTCTCCAGGTTAAACACCCCCAGCTCCCTCAGCCGCTTCTCATAGGACTTGTATGAGCTCTTGTTGACTCAGTGGGCTCTCCATGCACTTAAACTGCCTGAGGACAAAGATTTTCTTTTCTGGTTTTTTTTTCGGTTTGTCTTTTTTTCCCCCCCACTACAGTTTCTTAGCTCAAAAGGCACAATAGCTAATTTACAGTAATTTTGATCTTCTGCACAACAAAGATCATCTAACCCTGATTTGAACTGGCTGGATCATCTCTTCTAGATGGTTGTCAGCCCTAGTTTAAAATTTTCCAGTGAAACAGAGCACCTTAAATACGATCTTTCCAGCCACAAATTGTTTTCAGCTTTAAAAAAATGAGCTTTATTTCCCTTTTGAATCAGAGTAGCTTTTCAGCTCCCAGCTATTTGATGTAGTTACACTTTCATCTGCTGGGCTGAAGAACGCATGTTCAGATCCCGGCGGAGATGGACAGGCAGGGAAGAAGGCATCTCTTGGCATATTTTTGATAAACTAGCTTGATCAAGCTCTTTGAGTCGTTCATTGGAAGTCATGTTTTACATCTTGCAACTGTCTTCTTATGTCTTTGTGAATCTCATCTGATTTTTCAACTTGCCTCCTGCTCTTGAGATTTTAAGAGCTCATTTTGATATCCACAGGTAATAAAGCCTCACTAGTCAGCTTATTTTGTCTGTTCCTACACCCCAAGGCCATATGGACCTTCCTCCCTGAAGCATCATAGAGGAACTCAGATTTGGAGATTCTATAAGCCTTTTTTCAGACACACAAAGTCTTATCCTGTAAATACAGCCCACCTGATTTGTTTCAAGATGTATGATCTAATAGAACTCTAAATACTTCTTTTACTGTGATTTATTTCCACCATTAAAGCCCTAAATCTCAAGCTAAAGAGTGCTTGAGAAAATTCTGGAGCTGTTGAGTCAGGAGATGCAACAGGGACTGAGAGTCAGAGCACTGACATCATGAAAACATGCCCTAGTTCAGCAGCTGAAGTCATAAATAAAATAGTGCGCAGTGACTTGCTTTATTTGGAACATAGCAAATTTCACCAAATCAGTAATTTCCTTTGTTTTAGAAATTATTTCTCTTATTTATCACTCTGACAGAATCTCCCAGAAGACGTTTCTCTCTCAACCCAGACAGGACTAGCAGGATAAATGCACATTGCTCTGCACCTCTGAAGCAAAGAGATGCCCCAGCAATTACACAGTACTTCAGCACAGTGCTGGAGCTTCGGCAGCTTGGCTACAAACCTTGGCTCTAACAGTGATTTAGAAAAGCAGATTAGGCTCTCAGAGATATTTTTTTTATTTCATATTTATCTTTTTTTTCCAACCTCTGTTTTCCTCTCACATGTGACTTCTCTTTATAGCCCTCTGTAAGGTGGGGGGCTTCTCCCAAGGTGGATGGAAACAAGGTTTTTCCTACGCACTCACTTGGCAGAGCAGTTGTGATTGCGGTATTGTAACTCCCTCTTGCCCTGCTGGGTCTTATTCCTGGACACTGAATTCAAGCTGCAAATTTACAGCTTCTCTGCTTATTATGAGGAGAAGCATTACCATCTGTTTTACAGAACTCTAAACCACATTTCATACCACATTTACTTGATACACAATTGCTGCTGCATTTATTACCTGTCTTCGTGTAGAGCAGAAACCATTTTCACCACCAGCTCATTATCTGAAATACTGAAAAGTACAATTCTCATCCTGGGCCTGAACAAAAAACCCAAGATGCAGGTATTTCCTGCAGAACGGTTCTGAATGATTTCTTTTGGCAAACTGAAAATGTCTAACCCAAAAGTTTAATTTAGATAACATTTAAAAGGCAGTGGTATTAAAATATTAAAATACTGTATCTTCCAAATTTTACTCAAGTTTGAAGTGATCTGGATCAATATGACTGTGTTCCTCATGTTTTGTTTTGATGGTGCAGCATTTTGCAATGAAGGTTTTTTTTAAACAAGCTCAGGGAAGAGGCCTTTAGTGAAAGGCATGTCTTTAATTTTGCTCTGAAAGTTAAATTCTGTGTCTTTAGCAATTGTGTTTTGAAGAGATTTTCCTTTTGACAATGTTGATTTGATGACTTAAACTATAGGAGAGGATTCGTTGCATAGAAATTTTCCTTCCACATCACACTGCTGGGGTCCATGAAGATCCAGAAAGGAAGATACAATACATATGCTTGATTTTTCATCTCCTCTTCCTCTGCTTGTTTCATGTCTGAAGGCTGCATGAAAACAGGAGAAGGAAATTAGTAGCAATTTGCTTCCATTGGAAAAGAGCAAAAATAAAAGAGCGGTTATCCAAATCTTAATCAGACTAAGTACTTCATATATCTGATGTGTTCACTGGGATTTTTCTAGGTTGGATATTAGACAAAATTTTCTCATGGAGAGGATTGTCAAACATTGGAACAGACTGCCCAGGCTGTGTCATCATCCCTGGAGATATTTAAAAGACTCGTAGATGTGGCACACACGAACATGGTTTAGTGGTGGACTCGGAAGTGCTAGGTGTGTGGTTGGACTTGATAAACTTGGAGGTCTTATCCAACCTAAATGATTCTGTGATTCTGTATCTCAGTTTTGATTATGTTCTTGAAGAGTAGCTCGCAGGGTCACAGGACTTGGGAAATTTGGTCCCATCTGTTAAGGGTATGACTTATCTTCTCTTAAAATGAAAGAGTTTTAGCTTCTGTGCTTTTTCACCTTTGTTTCAACATAGCTGGTAATAGGAAGTGGCTGCTGTTTTCAGTACAGCTGAAAAGGTCAAATGCTGGGTGTTGCTCTTTTTTGAAATATCAACCTCTTAATTCAGTGACAAATTCATGTGGAATCATTCAATTTTTTTTCAAAGGCTTTGAGGTCTGGACACAGCACCACAGTTATCTGAACAACTTTTGAACTTGAATATTTGCAAAGTACATTTATGAGTGTTTTGATCCTACAAATACCTTTCTATCCTGCATTCTTCTAAAGCCAATGAAAAGATCTGGGGAATAGGTTAGACTGAATTTGTAATTTTTTTCCTTTCTGTGAAGTTCCATAAACCTATATGATCTAATTGCCCTGAGAGTAAATATTTTGGGACACTGCACTTAGTCTACTCTTCATGTCCATTCAGTAAAGCACGTAAGTATAAAAGCATGTGCTTGTTCATATTCTAATAAGTAAATTCCTTTTAAGCATATGCTCAAATTTCAGCATGTGCTTTATTGACCTGGTGCTACATTGTGTTGAGTTATGGACGTGGGACAGGTGACAAAAAGGGTTTGAAATCTCACCTCAGTAGGTATAATATGCAGTATGAGTTGGAAGGCTAATTTTTCTCTGGAATAAAGACCAAAACAAATGGTCTCCATGTTTGAAAGTTTTTCATAAACACCGATGCTAACCTAAAGATAAGTTTAAATTTTCAGTCTTTTATTTCAACCCATTTCAATCAGAAAATCGTGGTCTGCATAATCTCCAGAGAAAAATAACACAGACATTAAAGTACATTTTAAAAATGGAAAACCAAAACTAGTGCTCTATTGCTGAACAAGTAGGCATATACCATAACTTCAAACCATACATCAAAGCTCACTAAAGACAAGAAGCATAGAGTTTTTATGTACAATACTACAAAACAACTCAAACCCCTGCATTTCTTAACAGGGACTTAAACTGGAGTGGTAACGGTGTGCCAGCGCGAAATGGTTTATTTCATGAATGGAAAATAAAGAAATTCAGAACCACTTGGAATTCATATGCTCAAAAGCAGTTGATTTGCTGAATACAGATGAACACTTCTACTTCCTCCTATTTTTCTTGTGTCCTCTTTCATTTTTTAATGTCTTTTGTTAGTCAGAAGCGATAAAAAGCTTTAGATCAAATCTTATGAGGTAAAATCCAAAACTCTGGAGAAAACTAAGAAAGATTGATTTGTTTGGTTTCTAAAAACATAACCACATTGCCAAGAGCCTCCAGCTGGCAGGATAGAAAAAATGTCTCTCCTGATTGCAAATTGCCAATTCTAAAATGGCACAACAGCAGCTTTCCACCCTGACTACCTGCAGCTGGCCTGCTTTCCACCTTCTCTCTGCCAGGCAAAATAATAGCTGCCTCTTGCCATCTCTTCCATCCACCTCCCCAAAACCTCACATCAAGTTATGAAACAGACTTAAAAATTGTGTATTTGAGATGAGCCTGTATTATAGCTGTTGGGCTCACAAACAGGAGTGAGATGAAGTACACATCTTTTGCAGACCAGCTGGTATGGCTGTGGGGAGAAACAGGAAGGCTTGCAGCTCATAAAGCCTTCCATGGGTTTAAAAAAACACAAGTACTGATCTTGAGACTAACTGTTCTCAGTTTAACGTCATTATGTTAATTAATTAGGTAGAGCAAGAGAAAGCTTTACTGACAGCTATGGGCCTGAAGAAATCTTCTTGGCAAAAGGAAACAAGAGCTTTCAATCCCAGGGAATGGAGATAGATGTGCAGAGGAAACCAAGGAGCAGGATAAGTTTTTACGGGATTTAAGAGGCCTGGATGTTGCTCGAGATGAAACAAAAACTAAATAAGCTGCTTTGTAGATGTTAGAAAAAAATTGGTGAGTTTGGCGGGGTGAGATGTGGGTGATGTAATGTGCAAGTTCTCTTAGTAACAATGAAAGTAAACACAATTTTAAAATAAATTTGGGCTGAGATGATGATCTAGACAAGAGGAAGCAGGAGGGCTGGCACCTCCCTGCTGCAGGTGAGTTCAGGAGGCTGCAGAGCTTCAGACTTACTGCTTTGCTTTTCTCCTGTATTTGTGTCATTCTGCAGCCTGGCAGAACTTCAGCACTAGCTGTGAAAAAGAAGCCTGCCTGCCCAGAGCAGCTAATCCTTTGCTGTTTGTGCTATGCTCCTGGAAAGAGGGAGATTAATTGGAAGAAGAATGATAGAGGGGAAACTCAATCCCCTAGCACTGAAGAGGTGGTGAGCTTGCTAATTTATGAACAACACTGTCCCAGTGCCTATTGTGGGGCTCCAAACCTTACAAGAGAAACTTAGGAGAGCTCAGAATATAGTTCAGACCGTAGAAGATTTAAGCACGGATTTGCCTAATTCCTGGGTAGAAGAGTTCATATAGGTGCATCAGCTCTCAAGATGGAGAAGGTCCTTGTCATGCACATTAGCAGATTTCTGGGTGCCTGAGGGAATCCCAGGTGAGACAGAGAGGCTTCTAATGAGTTGGAGTGCTCCTAAATTTAGGCAAGTCCTGAGCAGGAATATTTGTGGTGGGATATTTTGATATTATGGGGTTCATTCCTTTCTTATTTTAGAGGTTTTGGTTGGTTGGTTGATTGGTTTGTTTTCACTGGAGCATGGTGCTAGAGCAGCAGATCTGAGACATTTTGCTCACTGGTGGGAAAGCAGCACAGGGCAGTGGCTGGTAGAGGGCTGAAGGGTATCTGCCTGCCCTGGGCATCCAAAATCCTCCCTGTTCAGAACGTGAAAAGGAACTGCAGGAGACACGAGGAGCTATCAAATGCATCAGAAACATCCCTGGTGAAAAATATGAAATTAATACAAAAGCCAAACTGTTGCAAGGGATGGCCATTACACTCTTTCTGTGTGTGTTCTCCTTCCCTCTTTCCTCCAAAAGAACACAGATAATTACAAACAGTACCTGTGTTAGGTGAGACCCAGATGGTAGTGTCTAAACACATCCCAAATGCAGTGACTACAGGAGTGTCTCTTTGAAACAGCCCAGCACCTGTTTCTCTGTAGAGAAACTCTAGCTCTCATCTGTAAACACCATGGGGGAAAGGAATATTTAAGCTAAAAGACAGGGGTGGTGGCACAAAGAGCAGTAATTAAGTGATGGATAAATTAGGCTGAACAGTAATAGAAATTTTCATATGATCTGGGGTTTTGTCTCAGGAATAATCGTAACAGGATTAGGGGAATTAAAGAAATTTAAGTATTTTTGAAACTGGAGTCTGATTAGAGCAGGGGTGGCTAAATACACAGCTTTGGACCTGAGCTTGATGACATGAGTCGCTTCTTGAAATCCTAAATTCCTCGACATATTTAAAATCACACTTTTTGGAGTGCAGTTTGCATTCTGGGGAATGCTGGTTACTTGTGAAAACCATTGAAGGATTTTTAGGAATGACAGCCCTGGGCAAGCCTTCTACTAGCAAAGATTGCTTGCACTGACTAGAATTACAACAGAAAAGAGAAATTAATGAGGCTCCTATTAGAAGTGTAATTCAGAAAGCAATAAAGACTCTGGCTTTAAACCATGTTAGAGCCTTGTGCTGTAGCTCAGCATCCAAGTATAATGAGGGAACAGAGGAATCCCCTACTTCTACTTTGGAGATTCCTCTCTTTCCAAGGGAACTTAGTCTCTAGCATGTTACAAGTCTACTCTTGACCAGAGTGTCTAGTCTTCCTCTGTGGTGATTTTTCAGTCCTCATACCTGTGAACAACCCATAAACAGTTAAGTTGTTAAGTGTCTGAATTAGCCTTCTCAGGGCAGGAAAAGAGGGAGGGAATGGGGGTGGGGAGTAGAGTCTGGTAAGAACTGAGATTAGCAGCTCCTGAATTCACATCCTGGTTTTGAGTGCTTTAAATCCATGTCTATGTAATACAGGTTTTGACACATTCTGACCACATCATAGGTGATTCTTTTGGGACTAGCAGGTCCCCAGAAGCCCTATGTGATGTTGTGAAAGCCTGGTGCTCTCTTTTCCTAGAAATGGGAAAACCTCCTGTGGTTAAACTCCTTCAACTTTCCTACTGACTTCAGTCATGCAGTTCTGAGAATTTTTTGTTGGCTAATTTTATATAAAAATGCCTCTTCCCCTCCCACATTTCCTGAGCAGATTATTTTCTTGATATTGTGTTCTCAGATATGACTGTTGAGGTGCAGATAGCATTGAGCACACTGTGTTGCCAGCAGGGACTCTGGAAAGCTGGGGCTGGCAGACCGCTCCTGGTGTCCCTGCTCAGCTTCTGCAGGTTTGTGGGCAAGGATGAGGGTAGTGAGTGATGGCTGTTTGTCAGCGTAAGTCATATGAGTTCAGATGAGATTATAATTTTTGGTACAGCTCTTGCCTCTTTAACTTTTGCTATGAGTGGAAGGAAAAAATACATGTCTGTAGGCATAAATGGCAGAGACTAGCAGCTCAAAAACAGAATAACACATGGGAGTTTGGGTCATCCATAACACTAGGCAAAATAGATTGCATTTGAGAGAGGGAAAAATAGAGCAACATTTTTACTTTAAGGCTTCACTTATGTATCTGAGTTACACTTGAGTGCAGAAAGACCAGGAGATGCTCTTACTGCCTCTAAGTTACTTTCCCAAAGTGGGAAGTATAGCAGAGTTCAGAGACTTTGCTCTCCTGTGGTGTCCCAATATTGCTGCAGGGCCAGAGATGAAGCTCTGAAACAGAAATGCTTCAAAGAAAGAAGGTATTATGTTCAGACCTGAGGTGTTTAAACCAATCCAGGTTTGAGAGGGGCTTTGCTGTCTGTGCAGGCACAGTCAAAAGGGATGTAGGAACTGTTAGAGAAAAAAATCTAGAGAAAGCCAGGGGATACAACTGAAAAAGAGTAGAATGAAGGGATTAAACTTCAAAAAGTCTGTATGACAAGCAATATTAGTTCCCCTCACTCAGCTTGCTTCTAAATTCCAGGGTCTTAGTGAAACCAGCCTCTGAACTCCAGTAACTCCATTGCTCACCACAGAGTCAGTGGAAAATGGGAGGAGTCTTTGCAGATTCCCAGAGGAAGATCGTCTGGCTGTGTTAGGTAACAGGAGCTCACCAAGGGTAGATTGCAATAGGAAAGGGGTGAAAACAGAGCAGAAAACAAAAGCAGAAAATAAGTATGTTGGTTAAGGATCAAACCAGAGGCTGGACAGCAATTTCTAGGAAAGGGTGGGATAAAGAAATATGAATGATGCAAGCTGTGAAGGAAAAAGGAAATTGTCAGGGGTAAGACAAACTGTGAAGAAGGCAGCTGAAGAAGAAAAGAGAATATAATCCCAGCTAAGCACTTTGAAGAGTAAACCTTCTGTTTGTCTTGAAAGGCTGCTTCAGACATTGCTGCATGGAGAGCAACACCTTGTGATTATCACTATTTTATTGCAAAAGATGAGAAGTTCTAGTTATTCCTGATGTCATGTTTGTTTTGGAAGTAAATTCCTCACATGTTCTGTTTGCTTGATGCACTTTTAAATTACTGCCCTGATCTTAGCATAAAATCTGAAAAAGGGAAGCAAAGCAAACCTCTTTGGATCTGTGCTTCTGAAACTGAAAGAAAAAGTGAAGCTTCAGTTACTAACAGACATTTAAATAAAAATGGTAAAATGAACTACAGCTCAGTGCTGGGTTAGTTGGGTCTTTTTCTCAAGTTTCAATTCTAGTTCAAAATGGTAATCCTGAGATCCTCTCCTCCAATTTGCTGCCACATTACTCCACCAAAATAGCTTAAATGCTCCTCAGCTAGCTTTAATTACGTCTCTGCCTGCATTCTGCTCTCAAGGAAGCTGAAGTACTTGGTGTTTTCTTCTCATTTGGCTCAGGTTGGAACCCCTCAACCTAGGAAAGGAGCTTTTCTCTGAGGAGTTAAATAGGCTGCAACCTCTATAATAAGAGGAGAAAAGTGGCACACAATTCACTTTTAAAAGCACCTATTTCTTTGTCACAGACTGAAGCCTTCTGAGGTCCAGGTCAGACATCCAGCTTTTAGGCTGGCTGAATTTCCCTCTGGGTGTTCCTGCCAAGGAACCTGCCAAGTCTCAGAGCAGAACTAGTGTATCTCAATAGGGCCAAGAAGTATGTGGCTTTCTGAGAGGTACCAGACTGCTCAGAGAGGCTTGGAGATACCGTAGCCTGGGTTGGACAAAGCCAAGCAAGCTTTTCTTGAGCCAGAATTCAGTCTTCTTTGAGCAGAGAGTTGGATCAGGTGGCTCGTAGAGATCCGTCCCACTTGGGAGGGCTCACTGAGATTATGAAGTCCACATGTCTCTGCAGAGTACCCTGATGGAAAACTTTGTTCTTTTTGAAGAAAAAGAAGGGGGGGGGGGGGGGGGGGGGGGGTGAGGGGAGGGAAGGGGAGGGAAGGGAAGGGAACTTCTGTGGGTCAGGAAAAACATAAACATGGTTTGAGGTCCAGTCATCTTCAATTGGCCATTAAGTCTGGAGCAAGGAGAGGAAAAGTATGCTAAAACCAGTCAAAATGCAGCCCATGGTTCTTAAACTTTGTGTTAATTGTATGACAGGAGATCCATCCTGCCTAACCTGGAGTCTAGGTGAGACATTAGTGTCCAGGATCTAAGGACTCCAGGATTTAAGAAAAATTAGCCTTCATCCACCATTAAATTTCATCCACCACAGAAATCTAGCAGTGTGCCTTTTTCATCCTTTTCAAGTGAAGAGTAACAGCATTAAACATTTATGACAGTCTTCTGGGCTGCATATCTGTAATAGAGACATCTCAATGTGGAGCTGAATAAAGCACCTGGAAAATGAGGCTCAAAGTTTCATTAATGCAAACTTTTAGAAAGTTCCTGACTCAAACTAACTTTCCCTTTTAGTTCCCTTTGTAAGGGACCCAGTTTTGACCATAACAGAGACTTATTCAGAGACTTGGGTTCAGCTTTGGAGGACCAGGGGCCTCAAAATTGGTCATGAGGAACCATGATCTTTGATCAGACCCAGGCCTGGGAGTCTGACTTCCATGTTTTCATCCAAAACCAGAGATCTACCTAAGAGATTTCTGTTAATTTTTTCCTCATGGAAGATGTTTCAGTCCCAATCACTCCCATCCTGCTCCTTTCTCCCATATGTGACCTTTCCACACTATTGCAATGCAATCCATAGCATGTATGTGTCTGACCATAAGCAAGTTCACATTTGAATCTTATGCTGCTGGATGGAAAAATTGTAAGAAAAAGGAAAATAAATTAATGACATAGAGTCTTATAAATTTTATGAGCAGAATCAGATCCTTCCTCTTCTGCAACAAGGGCAAAAACCAATTTCTTCGGAAAGAATCTCTGATGATTAAAAGGTTGTTTGCAATAGAGCCACAGAGGTTAACTATGAGTTCTCTCTTGCAGTTTTCACTGCTGTCTCGGATACTTGGCGGGCATCAAGGAAAAACTGTTTCATTCTAGATGAGGGAGCAAGGAAAAAAAGTTTTAAGGCTAGAGTCAGACCTGTCTTATCAATTTATAACAGTAAATCCTATCATGGAAGTAGATGGAAGTGGATGAAGCTATACCAGTACATAATCTGTTACTGTGATACTATTTTCTGTTTTTATGGTATGTAAAAGATGCGGAATGTACATACAAAAGAACAGAAATCACATAATGGTTCTTTAATAGTAAACGTCTGTGATTGCCACAGGGGGGCTTCTAGATATCTGCAGGATTATCCTTTTTTTTCCCTTCTCAAAGCCATGGAAAGTGTTTGTATATGTAAATGACATAAAAATATACAGTTATCTTCCCTACAGACATACTGATTTTGCAGGAAGATAAGTATGGCATGTTCCAGTCTATGTATTAACTATTCTTTGCCTAGAAGACAACGGTTCCTTCTTTCTGCACAGCGAGCTCAATGCTCAAAAAGGCTTTTTGATCTATTACAGCCATGGGTGGCAGTAAGACATTCTATTCTAAAGGTCTTTAAAAAAGTGTACTGCTATATTGCCTCTCAATTATGAACTCATAGCACAGACACGAGGGATGAGGAGACTGGATAAAATACATGTCCACAATAAGAGCATTCTGGCTTAGCAACAATAGGTTTGTGAAAGAGCTGAGCTGTCTTAAAGGTCTGATCTCATGAGAATAGCAACCTTCAGCCTTTGAGAAACAGTGGTCTATTCAGGGTTTCTTTTCTAAACTTTTCCCCCCTCTTTATGCATGTTCCCAAACACACTGATTTTGCCTCTGAAATAAAATGCATGGAGGGCACAGGGGGTTCTTTCATTGTTGGATAAAAAGGCTGAACACCTATCTCTGTGTGGATGACAAACAAGGACAGCTATGTCTGTATTCCTTATTGTCATGTTTCCTTATTGTTTGTGCTGTCCCGCCCATTTTCAGAGAACGGGAAACTGCTTAGGGGGATGTAATTCTGTTTAAAAGTCTGTCACTATGAATTACCATGGGGAAAAGGCAAATCACAGGGTAGCATAGCAGTACTTTGGTGCCAAAAAATCCGAGACCTTTGCAGTGTCAGGAAATAATACGCAGTGAATACCCAAGTTCCCCTTTATGATTTTCTTGAGGCTAGAAACATGCTAATATCTTCTATTTAGAGAATGCTGCATATTAAAGGCAGACTTGAAAAGAGAAGATGGCACTTCCAATTTCTACCACTGCCAAATTTTAGTCCTTATAACATGCATGTAAATAAGTGCCTTGCATTTGACATGATCAGGTCTACTTGTTCTGTGTAAGGTTTCCTCCAGTGACACAAGAGCTGTATTTGCTCTTTGTTTGCCTCAAACTTTTTTTCATCCTTGTTCAAAAGTTGCATAACTACATTGTCTTCAAGAAACAGGATGTTTATCATATAAAAGCAGTCGAGCCTGGGGTACTTTGGGATACTGTAGGTCACATTTAAAATAACTTTCATATAAAATTATCCAGCAGAAAGTGGTAGCCTGGAGTGAGTCAGTGGTTCAGATACTCCCTAGTGCAGTTAAGCAACCTAGAAGAATTGGTTATTGATCTTTTTAGAATTGTCATTAATCCCTGAAATTAAACCAATTCTGCTCGTATTTTCAAAATTTTTATTCAGGAAGGTTTTCCCTATGGAAAAGATCAGCAGAAAGCCAACGCATCAATGAAATTTTATGTTAATCTTCAGAAGAGGGTAGGAGAGCCATGGAGGTAAAGAATACAAAGTAAGGAATATACCTTAAGCAGACTTCGTTTCTACAGAAGCCTTAGAAGGGGAAAAAGACCTCCCTCTTTCATTAACTGAATAATGATTGGAACTAAAATTCAATTCAATTCAAGCCAGTAGACAGAATGTCCAGAAAATTCCAATGCCAACAGTCTATTCAGAGAGACAGACTTGGCTAAGAGCCACACATTCCTTATGGCCATTAGAGTCCTTAAACTTTTGTAAAATAAGATGCAAACTGATTAGAGACAAGTTTTGTTTTGGTTTTTTTTTTTGTAAATTAGGTCAGTAATGGTGACAGAGCCACCACCCATTTGCAAGTGTCACAATATCACCTAAAACCAGAATCTCCGATTTCAAGTAAACTGATACGACATCACGTGAATGAAATTTTAGAAACAGACAGGATGGACAATAATTTACTTCTCATTTTTAAGTGTAAATGTTTAATATGGAGGAAGCTCTTTGTCTCCACATGATGTGACTGCTTGCTCCTAATATTCAACAGAACCTAATTGGATTGATGTTAAATGATTAGATTTGCCAGTGAAAGGCTTGCCCTTGAATTGCCTACCAGGAGTCTGTCAAAAGACTCATGTTTTGTCCTTCTTATGTCCTTTCTGTCCAACCTGAAAAAACCCAAATTATTTTACTGTCAGATTTACAAATTAAACAACTTTGTCCCAATGAATCCAGTGCCTGACTGAATAGGGCTCTGATTAGCTGGCTGTGCCAGGGCTTACCATTACAGCACAAAGTAATGAAAATAGTTTAAAAAAATCTGCTTCTTACGCTATTTGAATAGGAAAAGAGAAAATAAAATTTAAAAATTGTTTTCCAAAAATTTAAAAAAAAAATTAAAAAAATCCCTGAAATGAACATTTTTAGCTCCCTTATTTTTTTTTAAACCATTTCATTTTTTTTCCATCCAAAAAGAGATTTTTTTTCTCCATTCTTAATTCAGTGAAAGAAGGTAGGGATTTGGTGTGTGACTGTCTTTTTTAAATAGTTTTCTAAAATTACCCCTCTTGTGATTTTTCCTGCTTTTACATGTTTCAGACTTTGATTTTTGCATTCTTGAAGAATCATAGTATATCCTGAGCTGGAAGGAATCCACAAGGATCATCAAAGTCCAATTCCTATTCTCTTCAAAGAGAGTAAAGAATGAATGAAGAAAGAAGGAAAAACTTGAAGACAAATATGTTTTAAAGCTTAAGTATTTAAAAACAGAAACAAAAAGAAATTACATATTATAAAAAACCCCAACAAACCAGGGATCTTTTTAAAGTAAGCTGTTTTTCAAATGCACTTACAGGAGTGAAATATCCTTTGGCAATCCCTCTGAATTAACATTTGGTATACCTGACATGATCTGGGAATGTTCTTTTGCTCTTCAGGTGTTTACAGCAATCACTTGATTCCATAACTGTGACTTTTCTATGGAATTTCAGCTTTCCATTTTAGTTGCTCTACTAATTTTATATAAATCAGTAACTTCACAGTTTTCAGTGAAATCAATACTATGCACAACAGCTAAACATCTCTATCAGCTTTTTGATGAGTACTTCCAATAGTGTTTTATGTTTTAATATGCTCTGACCAGTATCCAAAATGCTTTTGCAGGTCTGGTTCAAACTAAGAAGCTTTTTAAATTACTTTATAAGGACACTGCATAAAATTGAAAAACATTAGACAGAAGAAAGGCTGAAAGAGAAAATTATTTTGATTTGTGCCTTGAAAAATAATTTCAGGTCTCTGAAAGCAGAAATTATTCAGCATCTCAGAAACAGGCTGCAGCACTTGGAGAAAAGCACAAGATTGCAGTCTAATTATAAAGTACTGTTGTACTGTTTTCTGCATTTGTTGCCATCAAAAATCATTAAAATAAATTAATTTAGCATTAGTCAAGAGAATAAGCTAGAAAATGAAGTCAATTGCTCCCACACCTTATAGAGATGCTGCTATGGCATTTCATATGATTCAGAGGTCTCTGTCTGACCAGTGAGAGACTGAAGCGTTCTGGGTGGTTGCAAACTGCAGAGAGCCCTTTGACTTCTAGGATCTGTTCTGTGGGGCAAGGATGTGTTTCTGGTCTATATTGCATCACATGGTCAGGAAAAGAAAGTGCCTCTGTCCAGGTGAGCAAGGAAGATCATCCTTGTGGATCTGCTGCTGGACATCCCTCTGGGGGCTGGTTTGATGCTCTCATCAAAGTGGGGAGGGCACAGCACAGCGGCTGCATTCCCATGGGGAAGGTGCCACGTACGCTCCCCATGAAAGATGAAAGCAAGCTGAAATGTCTAACAGGAACATTGGGGGGGAAAGTGTGTAACAGGGGATGATGGAAACTGAAGGCAATGGAATATTTCACTTCTGCACCTTTCTCCCATCTCTTAAGTCTGTACAGTCCCATGGCTGCCCAAAAATATAGAAAAGAAGCTGCCTTGGCCCTCAGGGATACCCTCCAATTCAGGGGTGTGGGAAGCTGGAGAACAGTGTGTCCTGGTCAGACGCTGCCACTGCTAGACTCCTGAGTGAGAGGCAACCATTGTCATTGTCCTTATCCAGCCTTTCACGGAGTCAGCTGGATGTCAACTAGTGCCTTTTCTTCTCTTGACATCTCTCTCCAAAACCCCCAGTATTGAAAGAGACTGATGAGCAGAAGAGGTCATAAACAAACAGTTCCTCAAAGGTGCCCACCTCAGCCTGGCAGGAAAGCACAAATGTCCAGGAGAGAAGCCTGTCCCTTCCCTCTGCCCCTGGTGAGCAATTACAAATCTGCTTCTTCAGACCCTGTTGGAAGCTGTGACATTATCATAGGCAGGCAAGGGCTTCTAGGCCTCCTTCTTGGCCCAACACAAGGGCATTTGTTGCTTGTTTCCCTGCTGGGCACAAAGGCTAAATCACCTTTTCTATTTACACCATTCCCCTGGTCTGACATTCAGTTGCCTGTGCAATCCTGGGTTGCCTGTGCAATCCCACGCTGCCCGTTCAAACCTCCCTCACTTGTCTGCACAACCAGCTACAACTACAGTTAAGGAAGCAGCCTGGTTGCTCTGGAAGTTTTACAAGACTAAATATGTCCACCGAGACAGACTCTTAAACTACAGCCATTTTACATTTAATCATCATGTTTAAATATCTTCAAGCCACCCATGCACACAGATTTTCATTACATTTTCAATGGGCTAATAACCACTCTGAGCCTGTGCCCTACTTGTGCACATTTTGCCAACCTAAAATGCCAACTGGCACTATTTGGTCATTTTCAAATGCAAAGGCAGATGTCTGCTCTTGTAGGCAACATGGCCCAGAAGGTTTTTTTGTTGTTCTTGCCTTTTTATTTTTTTTTCCCCAGGGTTTGTGTGCATAATCATCCTTTTCACTGGTATAAGAGTATTTTTCTGAAATGAAGTTTGGCTTCCTGTCTGTCATGAGCTCTCTTTCATAAGAGAGCAAAGGGAGTCCTCATTAAAGAAACAAGCCTGTGCAGCTATAGAAGAAAGATACTGGTATTTAATTTTCACTTTTTCATTAGTTTTGCCAGAAGGAATATTTTTTGTTCATTTTTCAGTCACCAAGGAAGATTGTACTGAGTGCTCCGTGTGTGACTTGACCATTATTATATTATTTTATTGATAGAGGTAAAACATATTTATTCTTTCTGTCTGAAAGAACCTGTAACAATTGCTCCAAGAGATCCTTTTCTGTAAAGCACCTTGGCACATCTGAGCTCAGCATCACCAGTTTGTTGTTCTGTCAACATTAAATAGCTTTGAGCTCTTGGGAAGCATGAGGAATATGAGACAACTGCCCACAACAGCAGGAAGGGGACCATCACTGGGGAAGTTACATGTCTGCTGGTGCTGCTCGTAGATCTTGCTCCAGCTAAATTGCATGGCAGGGATGAGGTTTCCCTGTCCTGTGATAGCAGCTCCTGGGATGCATTCCTGTTCCCACCTACTCCCTCCTCCCCGTCAACTCTGTGCTTTTTTTCCACTCGCTTTTCACTGCCACTCTTTCGTGGCTTCTCCCCTCTGACTGTGCATCCTTTGCCCACAAACAGAGGGTGCATCTTCTCACAGCTTTAGTCGGACCATAACTAGGATTTCATGCTGTGTATACTTCATACAACATACACACAGATGTATCTTTGCTTGTCATATTACCTTGACATGCAAAATAAACCAAAGGGCCCCCAGGGACCTTTTTCTATAGCCATTATTCTTCTATTTTATTTATCCCTCTCCCATCCATTATATGCAAACAGGAATTATAAACTCTTTGGGACAGAGCGCTTCATTTTATTTGACTATTGGCAACAACAATCTTCCGCATGAGGAATGAATAAATAATAATTACATTTTTTTTATATAGGAGTGAGCAATGGAGGGTTTTTATTTTTATTTTTCTTCAGAATACAAATAATCAGGTAAAAAAACCTGTCCTTTGCCTCTTGTAATGGCTCTGGAGAACTCCTTCAGGGCTAATTTCAATTTGTGGGAACCTCTATTAGAGGGTGTTTTTCCTTACCACTTCAAGGTAAAAGATTATTGTCATAAAAGGATCACTCCTCTGCAATTAGAAAAACATATTTTAAAGAATAAACATATGTTTTAAAAAATCCCGTTGTTAGTGAAATTGAAGATAAGTTAATTATCTTGTATTTTCTGTCTTTCCTGCCCTGTTCTAAGAACTTCATCTCCCTCTAGATTAATAACAAGACAAGAGTTAGACATGAGATAATTTACCACATCATTTATTTACACATTTTAATGAAGGAAAGATCATAGAAGCATAGCAGGGCTGAAGTTTGTTGTCAGTTGTGTTGGGAAATGTATATAAATTCCAGGAACGACTTAGTCAGTACTGACATGATTTTAATTTTAAATGGAAATTATGCATCTAACAAGTCATATCCTGTGTTCTCACTGCTGTTGATTTGCAAAGCAAGAATCCTAGAGGGCATACTGGAGATCTCACAAAAAGTTCTTCTCAGACCTCAAATCTGATTTGTTATTCTCCTTTAGTTTTAACTGCACTGCTGCATTAGTGCAAAAAAATATTAAAAACAGGTATTTTAACACGATATTTGATATTTGATTTTATTATTTTGCAATCAAATAGCATGGACCATTATCTTGATTCATATCAAATCATTGGAAGCATCATCAATGTCATGATTTAACCCCAGTGGCAACTAAACACTATGCAACTCCTCGCTCAGACTCATGTTCTGCCATGCCCCCACGGTGGGATGGAAAGAAGAATTGGAGAAAAAGGTAAACACATGGGTTGACATAAGAACAGTTTAATCACTGAAATAAAATGAAAATTTTACTTCTGCTACTAGTAGCAATATAATTGTAACAAAAGCAGGCAACAAAAAGAGAGAGGAATGAAACCTGAGAAAGACAAGTGCTCACTACCTGCTGAGCAATGACCAGACTGTCCTTGAGCAGTGATGGGCAACTCCCAGCCAACTCCCCCCAGTTTATATTCTGAGCATGACATTCTATGGTGTGGAATATCCCTTTGGCCAGTTTGGGTCAGCTGTCCTGGCCATGCTCCCTCCCAGCTTTTTGTGTACCTGCTCACTGGCTGACCATGGGAGACTGAGAAGTCCTTGACTTATGATAAACACCTCTTAGAAATAACCAAAACATCAGTGTGTTATCAACATTACTTTTGTGCTAAATCAAAGCCACAGGACTGTACCAGTTACTTGGGAGAAAATTAACTCTATCCTAACCACAACCAGGACAAATCATTCAAGTATTTTCGTCAGTTTAGAGTAAAGTCACACTGACCCTGAACTGCCTTTGCAATGTCTGTGGAAAAGGATGGTGTCTTTTTTAAATACTTAGAGATATTTATTCTAAAAAATCAGAGAGAGAAAGCTGCAGGAGACAGGTATTGATGAGCAGACAAAAGATGCAGATCTTGGAAGTGTTTTGCACAGTCCAACCATGGAGAGGTAAAAGAGAAAGTGCAGATATCCTGCCACCTGTTTCAAGCATTACTTCTCTGTTTTGCAATAAACAGTCGGCAAAAGAAAAAAAAAAGTAAAAAAAAAAAGTAAAAAAATCTGTTGGAGGGTTTGGAGTAAAGAGTGAACATCCAAAGTTCTAGGCTGGGAGCCATAGATTCCTTGTGTTGTTGGAGGAGCCTTGGTTCCTTCTCTGTGGATGAAGAAGCCCAGAAGAGCACACAGCCTTTTGATATAGCTGTTCTCCTGGGAGAAGGTTGCTATGGCCCGGAAACCACTCAGGATGGGCATTTGTAGGACTTCTGTTACAACACAGAACAGATGGGACATGAGTCACCTTCTTTCACTTTGCACTAAAAGGCACACTGGTATCTGTAATAGATGCAGACCAGCTGCAGGAATGTGTTCTGTGAACACTTATGGGACCAATCCTTTCAGGATTAGGGATAGAGGAACACCTCCTTTCTGTATAACAATTAAGGTTAGGCATGAACATGATGTTGGGATTCCTAGTCCCATCAAAACTGGGGCATTTCTGGACTTGTAACAAAGGATAATTCTGAAACACACAAGGTGCCTCCAGGGCTACCTGGTGCTTTTCAAGATCAGAAGTCCAGAAGACACTGTGCATCCGTCTTCACATTCCTGTGTTCAGGGGGATGCTGTGGAGTGAGCCAAGTGCAGACATATCCTTGTATATCTGGGCAATGAAAAACCTACAGATAGGAGCAGGTGAGAAGGCTTCGGAGAGTTTATATCTGGGTGGCTTGGTGTTTCTACTCTCCTGTGCATAGGGTTAGAAAAATGTGTGTTTAATGAGGGCCGTGTTTTAAGTCCCTGGTGTAAAGTTGCTTCTGTTAGGCTTTTGTCCCATCCTTTTGATTCCCCCAGAGACCTGCTTCTGGACAAGTTACTGCTCATGGTGAGATAAGACATAAATGAAACTTTAGTATTATTCTATACTTACAAATCAGATGTCAGGTAATTCTATCTATTCTGTTTCCCCTATAAGGAGACAAGGATTAATTAATCTTCTTTTTCATTTCTTCAGTTAGAATTTCTATATTCTTATTAGCAGCCAAATAAAAATTTCAGCATTTTATAGATATTCACTTGGAAAAGGGAGCTATGAAGATAAGAAAAACATGTGTTATAGTTTAGCTATTTAAGTAAACTTCTATGAAACCAGCAGAAATACTGAGCCTTGCTCTTTCATTTCCACAGTGGCAAAGTTCAAGTTTAAAAAGAACAAGTGTAGGTCTGCCATGATACTTTTGATTTATCATTTCATATTTGCCCTGAAGTTATCTGTCTGAATCTTCACCGCCTTGCTAATAAATCCTTTCCATGACCTGGGTTTACTTTCCCATATTCATCATCTTCATTTCATGACATTATTTCTTTGTTAAACCTCCTGAAAATTCTCATCATTCCCTTGCCCCATTTATCACAGCAACATTTGGAGCCCAAATTACGTGAGGTCTGAAATCTTCATTATCCATTGTATCAAATATTTTTCCAAAACTGAGGACATACTACCCAAAATTGCATCTTGGGAAATGTGTCACAGGGGATTTGGGGATTTTTTTTTTCATGTTGCTCCCTTTGCATGGCAGAAAACTCTGCAAAATGACTTCATTTTCCATATGTAAGTTTCCTCTCAAAACTTAGTTGCAACACCAAAAGTCTGACTGTCAGGCAGCTGGCATGTTGTAACTGCTGCTTTTCATTACCTACCAGACTGAATCTTATCATAGAATCATAAAATGGTGTGGGTTGGAAGGGTCCTTAAAGTTCATTTGGTTCCAAGGCCCCTGCCATGGGCAGGGACACCTTTCACTAGCCCAGGTTGCTCAAAGCTGCATCCAGCCAGGTTTTGGACACTTCCAGGAATGCAGCATCTGCAATTCCTCTGGGCAACATATTTCTGTGGCCTCACCGCCCTCATTGTAAAGAATTTCTTCCTAATATCTCATCTAAATCTAACAAGGATGTTCTAAATTCTCCCCAAAGCCTTCTCTTACCCAGTCTGTACAATACCAATGCCCTCAAACTGTCTTCATATAAGAGCTGCTCCAGCCCTCTGATCATCTTTGTTACCTTCCTCTGGACTCGCTCCAACAGGTCCATGTCCTTTTTATGTGGGGGCCCCAGAGCTGAATCCAGGTGGCATTTCATGAGAGAAAAGGGGAGAACCCCCTCCCTCGCCCTGCTGGCCACACTGCGTTTGATGCAGCCCAGGACATGATTGGCCCAGCAGTATCCCATCCTGGTAGAAATATCTGACTTCAAACTGCAATAGGATAAGAGAAATGCCTGGAGCCCTTAAAACTTTGCTTCTTATATGAAGTTATTTACCCATGATCCCCTTTTATGAACATCTGATAAGCTGATTGTCCGAGGAGAGAAGAGAGACTAGAAGCCCTCTGTTGAAGCAGGTGACATTCAACGCTCTATCAAAGCATTGTTCAATCTCTAAAACGCTGGTATTAATAAATCTAGCACCATCATCTGAAAGATCCTATACAATACTAAAATATTCTAATATTTTCATTATTGCAGATACTGTAGTTTCCTTTTAATAATCTACAACTTCCTCATGAGGAGAGGAGGAGGGGTAGGCACCGATCTCTTTTCTGTGGTGGCCAGGGACACAACCCGAGGGAATGGCATGAAGTTGTGCCAGGGGAGGTTTAGGCTGGATATTAGAAAAAGCTTCTTCACCCAGAGGGTGGCTGGGCACTGGAACAGCTCCCCAGGGATGTGGTCACAGCACCAGCCTGACAGAATTCAAGAAGTGTTTGGACAATGCTCTCAGGTACATGGTGTGACTCTTGGGATGGTGCTGTGCAGGACCAGGAGTTGGACTCAATGATCCTTGTGGGTCCCTTCCAACTCAGCATTTTCTGTGATTCTGTGTTTATTTCTTCTGTGAGCATCAGACATTTCAGCAGTGAAGCATCATTTGATATCCCGTCCCTTATTGCTGTTGCAAGCAGATCATGATTAATGCAGAAGGAAAATTCTATGGTTACAGACATAGGCAATGCACAGGTTTTATGGGGTTTAGTGGACTATTAAGATGTGACAGTTTTAAAGGCTGAGAAATAAATTAAGCAGATGGAAGTACAGCCTGAAAGCACAGCTATAGCCGGGGGCCTTCATAAGGGCAGCTATCACAAATATACATGGCTGTGAAAAGCAGCTACCATTAATGGTTAGAAATTATGTTAAAGAATCAATTAGAATTTTTTATTTCAGTTATTGTAAGCATAATATTAGATTATTCATGACAAATCTAATGAACAAGACAAAACATGTTCATCTTCTTTCTGTAGAAACTAAACAAATTCGGGTAAAGAAATAATTGTAGTAGGAGCTGATGAACAAAACAACCTCACCATTTGAAGTTAGTGTTCTGAGCAGAAGCAGAAATTCCTTCATAGCAAATAAGCATTTCTGTGCATCTTGTTCCCAAACCTTCAGCTGTCACTCTCCTCAGCCTTCTCTAAGGCTGGCTCTGAGATGTTTTCCGGCTCTGTCCTCACAACAGCTCTTGTCAGGCAGCTCTCCTCGAACTGCCAGCTAAAACTCTGCCATTTCAGTAATTTGTCAGAAAATTCTTTCCTACCTTTTTGCCTTAGTTCAACTTTTTTAAAGAAACAACAAATGTGGGTGACATACACCCGGGCAAAAAAGTGCAGTCAGTTCCTGGACACATGCCCTGCGTTTCTTTGCTTTTACAGGTGGCCTCCCCTGCCTCTTCCCAATCCCTGACCACACCACAGCCTGCTATTAGCCTTGCTTTGAGTAGGAGCAACTCACAGCAGCTTTGGCCAGAGTATCAGTACCTGCAATCGGTGTTGAGGCAAAGGTTTAATTGCAGATGAGCAATACACTCCTTTAGTGTCTCTACAGCCCCTTCTGATAGATCTGGTAATTAGAGCTGGGTGATAAAGCTTTGGTGACAACCAAAGGAAATGCTGACTTGTTCAAGCTTCTGATGGGAACATATGGTTGTAATTAAATGTTTTCAGAAGAATTCCTCAGGGCAGAATGGACTTCTGGTAACTGTGACAAATGGTTAGGGTGCTTACTTGAGGTAAGGAAACTGGTGGGTGCAAGGTGCTGATGGTACCGTATGTAGAACAGCAGAATCACTCTCTGTCCAAGGCTCCCAGAGCTTTTAAGGGTACAGTAATTTGTCAGCAATTTCTCTCAATGCCTTTCTAATGCATGAACTGGTTTCTAGAGCTCTATTTTTCTGTCAGTTTGCCAGAGTTTTTTATACTATTAAGAGTTATTTTGTCTTTGATCTTTCCTAATTTCTCAGAAGAGACCATTTTAAGCATGCCCCTTTGAGTTTCCACCTCTCTAATACATTGTGTAGAGTAGCTTTTATTTCAGCAGCTCTGAAATGTTCTTCTCTGCATAATCACTCCTATGCTAAATAATCTTCACAAACCAGGAGGCAGAGAATTATGTGGAATAACTAGCTCCTAAGCAGCTTCTTCCCCACTGGAGTGCCAGCCGCTGCATCCAAATTAAAACAAATGCTGCAAATATTCACAGCAAAGGGAAAGGAGACAGTAACAGGCAGTGGGAAGAGAGGGGTAGGAAACTCTGCCATTAAACAGGCACAATATCCAACTCCAAAATCAGCATCTCTTTACCATGTCAGCATCAATGAACAGAAATTAATGAGCGACATGCCCATGACCCCTTGCCCATTTTACTTGTGACTTTGATCCCTGATGTGTGTGCAAACTTGATTGTGCTGACCTTAGCCATCACCAAAGGCAGGCTGAGAACAACAGGTAGCAGAACAATAGCCTCAAAAAGTGTGCAGCTGCCTTTTTCTGCACTGTAATATCAGTATGCATGTTTGAAAGGCGGTACCTTATTTCCAAGATGTCCACCACTAGCAGAGCCAGAAGAGATGATTAATCAGAAACAGAAATGGGAGCTAATTCCACAAATTCTAGAAAACATTTCAGGAGGTTAAAAATAGATTGATGTTTCTGGGTGTCTGAGCCTTTCATTTACAATCATTTCTTCACCACATACTCTTTTTCCTGTTGAACAAGGACTTTTGAGGTCACAGAGTAACACAGAGTTACCTTATAACTGTATTTTACTTGTCCCAGTATCAGTGTTTTCATAGTCCTGCTCTGTCACAGTCCTTTGATGTGTAATGCCCCATTGAAGTACATATTCTGTAGCTATGCCTTGAGCTATTGTGCTTAATAGGCTTTCTGGTGGCTTTTCAGAAACATTAAACATATATAAGGTTTAAGAAGATTCAAAGGCCAGAAAGACACTATGCACATCCAGCCCCTACAAGGCTCAGCATGAGAGCATGAGACAACTTCAAAGCTTCCAAACACAAAATTCAAAAGGCTCAAGAAGCTTTTGCCCAAAACCAAACTTGTGATCAAGCACTTTTCCTGAATTTTCCAATGTAGGGTGACATCCACAAGTGACATTATTGTGATGTTTTTACTCAGTCATATTTCTCTGGAATTTGTTTGGAGGTTTTTATGCCTGACTGCATGTACATTAGTGCTTCTTTGCACTTGAAAGCTAAATCACATTTAAGCAAATTATTAATTCAAAGCACAGCTATTGCATCTGAATTATGCCATAGGTGGATGCTACTATTCCAGAATGGCTGAGTTGCTCCTGCTCAGCTGGAATCTGGACCAAGCCCAGATTGGAATAAGGCACTCTGGAGGATATTAATATTTTCATGGGAGCCA
The DNA here is from genome assembly GCF_017639235.1 of Corvus kubaryi. Classification (NCBI taxonomy): domain Eukaryota; kingdom Metazoa; phylum Chordata; class Aves; order Passeriformes; family Corvidae; genus Corvus; species Corvus kubaryi. The sequence continues at coordinate 31,310,386 of NW_024580667.1, read as the reverse complement.
CAATTCCCATTTTTTGCATAGAAATAAACTCTAATGTGAACTGTCAGGCAAAGAGAAGTTGTATTCCTTTCTGTTAGAGAAACCAACAGAACAGTGACAGCACTTATTTTCTCTTGAAGATGAGCTATGAAAAATCAGTGAATGGGAGAGAATTCTGCCCCATTGTTTAGGTCCCTAACTGAGATCCCTTATCAATCACAGTCACACAATAAATGAGGTGTGGAAGACACCTTTGCATTTCTCCAAAGACAACTCAAGTCTGTGTCATTTAGTGTTCCTCTACTGCGTAGAGAACTCAGTCACCTCCAGAGGTTGTTCTGGTCTATTGGACTTGAGTGATGTCCCCAGAGAGTTTCTAAGAACCTGTTGAAAATATCGACTGCATCTATATACCAACATTTGTTCAGCCATGGTCTGAGACACAGGGGAAAAAGTAATGGGAAACAGGAATAAGAGTGTGTGTCTGTGTGTGTCTGTGTGTTGGTGTTTCTTTTCTTCTTTGCTTGTGGAGTTTTTCTTTAACAATCCATGGGTGTCCCAGCACATCTCCTGAGGTGATACTGAACAGTACTGCTGTGACACAGGCAGTTTGGGTGCTCTGTTCCTTCTTCTGAGAGCTGCTAGTAGTCAATCCTTTATGGTCAAGCATATGCACCTTCAAATATGTTGGGTTGGGAAGCACAGCCTGTGTCCAGCCTTAACCACTCAGCAAGGATCTCTAATTTATTTGTTTGTTTTTCCTCTGGGACTCCAGAAATGTTTTGTGAAGGTGAAACACCATGTTCACTGTGGATTGGCTTCTGCTGGTCTGAACAGTTCATAGCATAAAAAGGGAAGTATTAATTAAATTAAGCTTTTCTAGCACTTAGCAATCCTCAAAAGATTGACTTTTTTAAAACTCACACAGGAACACAGATGTGTAAGCTCTACAAAGGCACCATGGAGCTTGACAGGATCCTACTGGAGTTACTGCAATATACAATCAGAAATTAACTGTCAAAAATCAGGAAGTGCAAGGAAGATTAGATTTCATCTACTACATTTCTGTCAAAAATAGAATTTCTTGATATTTTCCTAATTTCTCCAGTTATGACAGGTGGTACTTGATCAAAGAAGATATTTCTGTGATTTTCAAGTTTTGGGTGTCATAACTACTCTTATAATAAATTGCAGATATCCCATCTGGGAATAACAAAAACACTGTAGATAGAGAGGAACAGAAGTTTGGATGGAAATCACGCAAAAATTGGTTATGAATTATTTCATCCTTCAAGTACTTTTGTGCTAGTTGATTCCATGGTGATTTTCCATTTGGTTTGTTTTGGGGTTATGTTGTTTGGTTGTTTGGTTGGTTTTTTGCCAATAAAGGCCAAAAATCTGGGCGACACAAAGTCCAGCTAAACAGTGTTTGCAAATTTATAGGTATGAAAATAATCTGCAGTCAAGAGGAACACATCTGTAACTGGTGGCTGAGCATTTCAGTTTACATTTCTGTGCTTTCCTGAAACTATTTTCACTGAGTAATCAAGACCATCTCAATGTTATTGATCTCTAACTTAAAAAAAACCCCAACAACAAAACACAAACCCCAGCAGACCCCTATGTCACTTTTCAGTTTTCTTTTCTTTTTGTTTCTGTTCCCATCCAATTTCTCATCTACCATCCTGCATTCTTCTAATGCTGCTGAGTTTAAACACTGAAGGACCCGAGTCTCCTGAGAAGACATTTTCTCACAGAAACTCAGGTGTTTGTGAAAGGGGCTGGTGTGTCAAAACAAATGTACTTGTAGGAGAATGTTGGTTGTGATGTGTTTTGAGTAGAGCAGAGGTACAAGTTTGATGGGCAGGCCTTCTTTCTCAAAATGCAGAGCACTGGAGAGGCCAAGATTTTGCTGTGATACTGGGGAAGGCTTGCCTACAGGTCACAGCCAGTTGGCAGCAGCTGGAGCTTGCAAGCTTTCCAAAGCTTCCATCTGCTGAAGGCCATGAATTTTTTTTCTTTCTAAATTAGGAAAGATTCCTTTCAGATTGTTTTTTTCCAAAATAAGAGTGCAACTCTTAAGTCATCTCCATTTCACACACTGCAATCTTCTTTGCCTCCACCTTTCATATATATATGTTACCATGCTAAAACTGATACTCGTTCTACTGATTAAGCTGGGGAAAAAAAAAAGAGTTGAGGAAATGCTGATTGCTACTACATTTTCCATATTTAGAAATCATATTTGTATGTGAAGACAATAACTCTTAAATGCTTGTATAAAGAAGCATAAGGAAAAAAGAAAAAAATACAACTTTATTCTAATGTTCCCTAAGACTATCAAACTAAATTGCAACAGTTATTACTAAGACTTTTAAAAACCTGTTGAGCATTTAATTTAGAATTAAAAGAAGATTCAGTTATCTTGAATAGAAAGTCTACTCCCCTCCTACCATGCACTGGAGCAAGATTAAGCAAAAAAAACAAAACAGTGAGAAAATTTCAGACCATCTCTTTTGAAGATAAAATTAAGTCACTTTTTTAATCTTTATTCCAAGGCACCACTTAGTCCTAGGAAGTATTTGTTCATGACTTTTGTCTTAATATGATGACCATGTTTTGTTCACATCCTCCCCCATCTCTTGAATGAATTGTGCGTGACAGAGTAATGAAATAAATGGGTAAGTAATATCCAAAATAAGGGATTTTTATCAAATTATGACTTTATTAGTTGACTGGATATTTTATGTATTAATAAACAATGCATTGGTCCTGATTCTAGTCCCAGAATTTGTGCTGCTATGCCTTGAAAAGTAAAAAAATATTTTTTTTTCCAAACTGATTTAGAAAAAAGCCCAAAATAATGTTTAGCCTCCAGAACCCTAAGAAATATTGCTGTGGTTAGGAAGAAAATAGCAGCAGTATACAGATTTTTTTTTCATAATTGTCTGCTCTGAAAAACAAAACAACCTTTGATTTCAAACGTCCACAGGAATCTGGGCTGCACACTGCTCTCCTACTGGGTAGGCCTTCCACATCTTTTAGAATCATAGACTATCCTGAGTTGGAAGGGACCCATAAACATCATTGAATCCAGCTCCTGTCCCTGCACAGGACAGCCCCAAGAATCACACCATGTGCCCAAGAGCACTGTCCAAATGCCTCTTGAACTCTGTCAGGCTGGTGCTGTGACCACTGCCCTGGGGAGCTGTTCCAGTACCCAGCCACCCTCTGGGTGAAGAACCTTTTTCTAATATCCAACGTAAACCTCCTCTGGCACAATTTCTGTAGAAATGCACCTATCTTCCCTAGACACAGCTGAGTCACCACGGGGGTGGAAACCATTCTCAGTTTAGAGAACATCACACAGATCCCTCAAGTGCTTGCAAGCCCATTCAGAATCTTTTCTAACCACCTGGGGCTTCACTAATAAAAATGTTTTGCAAATCTGTGTGATAAGGGAGACAGAGAGGAGGCAAAGCATTTACTCCAATCCCTTCTTTCAGTCAAACATAACCTGTTGATGGCAAAAGAGATGCCCTGCTGTGCCGTTCTCTCCTCCATGGGCAGAACCAGGGAGAGAACTGCCATCAGCCAGTAAAAAATAAAAGCTGCCCACAGAAACAGCCAAGCGTCAGGTTCACTCAGCATCATCTGATAACCCCATGGAACAGGTGATCAATATTCATCAGCATCACAGTTCTCCTGCTAGTGATAGTTAATAGGCTGATAATGCCATCCTCCTTGTAGCCAAATCCCATCAGGGACCAGACAGTTGGAGCTAAAGCAGAAAACTTATCAGATCTGGCAGGAGACAGTTTAGGAGGCTAAAATTAACCTTGTAACATTCACAGAAAGAACTAATTGTTTGTGACTGCTAGATTCCTGCCAGTGGCAAAGGTTTATTGCTGCACAGATCTTAACCTGGTACTGGGTTTTCTGCAGCACAAAAAGAAAGAAAATGAAGCAGGGGGGAAAAATTATATTTACCAGGGTTTTTTTTAACCCCTCTCCCACAAAGAAATATAAATTACTCTACATATACTAGAAATTAAAGCTAAAGACTTATGTATTTGTGCTATAATGATTCAAATTGTTTCAAGACTCCAGAACAAAATGTGAATTCATGAGCTTGACAAAGCCTTTGTCATGAAAAAAAAGCCTCTCAGTAAAGACCAAGCCTGCTGAATTACTCTTACTTTATTAAAACCTTTAGTGATATAATTTCCTCCCCTTTTCCTGCCAGCAGTATACAAGTGCACATAATGGTTTTGGCTGTAGAGTTATCAGCTGGAACTCATTAGAAAGAAGAGAAATAAGTGGCATAACTAAATGTGGTGACAGACTTCAGGACTCAGAAGATGTCCAAGAGAGGGAAGATGTAGTAATTGACAATATACTTGAGTTGTAGATCCCTTGAATTTTTGGCATATTTATGCTCAGGAAATGTGCTGCATAGTAGAACTACAGGGCAAACTCCAGAACAAGAAAGAGAATCTGAACACACAGGAAAAGAGAGAACTCAGAGCTGGAGAAGAAGTTTGCATCGCAGAAAAAGAAAAAAAACTGGTGGGAGCACAAGATAAGATGGAAAAAGATAAGACAGCACATTTAGTGCACAAAAGAAAGAGGAATGGAGAGCCAAGGAGCCCTTGGCAGCCGGCGTAGAGAAAACCAGAACTTGTACCAGGAAAAGGCCCTAATTATGAAAAGTAAAATTAAAATCCTATCACAGGAGCCGATGTAAAGAAACAAGAACTGAAAAGCAGGTTTGGGTTAGGGTTCTTGAAAATATCAGGGAAGACTCTACTGAGTGTTCTTGGCATCAGGACAAGAAGTTACACTGGAGTGGGTCAAGAGTTTCTACACTAGTCTAGAATGTGCAAAGAAGAGAAAGTTTAGGTTTTATCTCTGGAATTCATCCATTCCCAAGAGAGGAATCTAAGTGCATAGCAACAAGAATTAAAAACAAACAATAAAGGTTGCTTCTGATGGGAAAGATCTGACTCCCAGTAACAGGTATGCAATCAGGTAAAAGCAGTTTGTCTTGAGGGATTGACACCATGCAGGTGTCTGGGATACTGGGCTGTGATGTGGAAGACTTAAAAATGAGTGATGGAAGAGAGGACAAGTGAAGTGACACTTTTGAATCACTGTAGTATTTAAACCTGGCTGAAGAGGGCTCAGATGACCAAGGGTTCAGTAGCAGATTAGAAGTTGGAGGGTATGTAGGAAAGGATGTTTAAAAAATTTCTTCTGAGACGATTTGATGAATCACTGAAAAACCTTGAGGGTTAAATATATATATGGATCAAGGATCTCTATGATATAACTGTAGGTATGTCTAAATGCTGAAAGTTATGCCCTCAATGACAGATTTTAATTACTAGAAGACTATCACCTGAGATTGAGAAAGGTGAGAACTGACAGAAGTCAGATGAATTACACATCTGAAAGATATTCACAAAAGTAAGTTCTTCACCCATAAGAAGCAGGGAAGATGAAGGAAATTAGCGTCATTTGTTTCAACATACCAGAGTAGTTTAAGAGAACAAGGAAACTGTTAAGTGTCTTTCCTGGTCTTGTCCAGAGAGGCATGTATGATACCTGATTTCTTTGATGTTTTTACTCAGAAACATCAGTTAGCTGTAAAAAGAATAAACTTATGACAAAGTCAGTTAGCAGTCTAACTTTCAGTGTTAAGCTAAACCACTTGTAAGAGCAGTGTTATCTCCCCCTCAGAAGCAGCTTGGGCAGACATACAACAAGTTTTCCAACAAGAGTCTAAATCTGCGTTTGAATGGCAGAGGCTGTGTAAGGCAGGTGGACATCTATTTCATCTGTATCTCTCACATGGAAAGCACACTGAAAATAAGAAGAGCTAGATACCTGGATTCTAGTTCTTGGGATAAGTATGTATTTGAGGTTACTCCATTTAAGTTTCTTTCAGTTGAGATGTTTATGCATGGCAGAAGAACAATTTTTTCTATGTCCCACTCAGCACCAGCAAGATTACCTGATAAAGAAAGGTAACCATGAATTTATTTTCCTTGGCATACATCCAAGAACAAGCATTTTGGCCCTTGTCTGCACTGTTATTACTTCTTTCCACTACAAGCCAAGATCATACCAGAAAGTGTTGCAGTAATAATAACAATTCTCTGTCCAGAAAGAAATATTGCTGTCATTAATATTACATAATGATAGTAGTAGATGTATTAGATATTAGTTAGGGAAACTTAAATAGCTATATTATGGAAACACTTCAAGCTAACTCTTTAGCGTGCAAAACAAAGAGACAACAAAAGATGTGGAGCTAATTAATGTATTGATAACTCAGAAGTGGACATAGTATAAATACCATCTTATATTCAGGCTATGGATATGAAATATTTCATTTATGGATAATAAGAAATGGTGCTTTTTTTAGTAAAAGAGAAGAGAGAGACTAAGCCATACAGAAACACTTTCTTCAGTATTTGCATGCAAATGAGATGTAGGCAATTAAAAAGGTCCAAAATACCTCAGATAAAGATTGAGAAGGCAGACAGAAAACACAGCAGGAAGGCATGGACATCAGTCAGACTTTGATGACAAACATGAATAGACACAAAAGTAAATTGAAGGCCCCCTGCTAACCCTCTAAGGTAATGAACCAATATTTTCACCTGAAGAAATGACAATCAATTAACCACTCCTTCCCAAAAACACATCATGCAATTAATGCAAAGTTCATTGAAAATATTTTTTGTCTAAAATTGTTTAAATAAAATTATTTCAAATTCATATGATTCTGATGATAAACATTAATTCTGACGAATTAATAATTTAAATTATGAGGAAAAAAACTCAAGACCACATGACAAAGTCTAGTGTTAATAAAATCAACCTCACACACCCATACCCATGGCTACACTTAAAAGCAGTGTAATAAAGGAGTGAATCCATTCTAGTGCCGTTCATGTGAGCACGAAACATTTAGTTTATATATAATAATGTATGATAGATCCCCTGGTTTTATTTACATGCTCAAGAACTTGCAGAAAACCAAAGAAATAAACTTTTCATTGGTTCTGGTAAACAGCAATATATTTAGATGGCAGGCACTTGGTTTCTTCTAACAGTTATCTCTGCTTCTTTCTTGGTGGGAGCAAAGAGAATTCCTTCCATGTTAAGAATATTTGACACCTACAGTTATGGGGATGACCATGATTGGCTTTTGGTTGGCACTCAAAAAGAATTTTAAAATATTTTTTCCCAAATTGACTTCAAACAATTTTGTCAATAAAGTTAGCAAATCAAAACAGCGTGGATAGGCAAAATATGTAACTAAGAACACTTTTAAAAACCAAAAGAACTAGTTTTATAATGTATCCATCATTGAACACCCTCTTTGCTGGACTATATGAGATTCTGTGCTAAAGCTTTTTCATTCTCTTCTGCTGCAGCTTTAAAATTTCTCATTGAACATTTAATAGCAAAGGAAGCATGAACTGAAATGCAACCTTCTCATTTCTCATGCAAGAATTCTAATGTTCTATATGACTTTTCAGTTCCTTCTTTGATCAATAATAATTTATTATTTCTTCTTCCATTTTGCCTCCAGGTTTATTGAAATAGCATTGAAATTTTTTTTGAGATACTTTTTTCAGAACATATCAGGATGGTGTCTTTCCAAGTTTCTGGTATATAATTTTATTTGTTCAAGACTATTTTGTTAATCTGACTAGAATTTTAAAATAACTTGGAATAAACCTAAATAGAATTTTTTTATCAAACTTTAAAATCACTAGGTTCTGCTCATGACAACTCACTTTTGTTAGTTATGTTATTTTCCATACTGCATCCAAAAATATCACAGCTGTTCCTGAAGGGGAACAGAACAAAAATAACCCTGACAAGTTCATTTTGAAGTGCTCCTCCCACAAGTCTATATACTTAAATAGTCAAAACAGACAATTTAGCTAAACAACATTATCAGGAAAAAAAAATCTGCAAAACCAGTGTAGAACAGACAGTTTTCAATGTAATGCCTTGCATATTGAAACAACTTTCTTCACTTTTACTGCTGATTTCTGCTGGCTGTGCTATACCTGTGCTAAATGTCAGAACTAATAACAAGCAACTTCAGATGTTCAAAGGCCAAAGTGCTAAGAACAGATTGCCTTCATGTTCTTTATCATTCATTATTCAAGCGGCTGCTTGTAATATTTAACCTCAACCAAGTCATAATGTTCACTGCAGAAACTCATTAGTGCTCATTATCTTATGACCACTAACCTGCCAGGCAGGGCAAGTGGCAGGGGCAGTGTACCAAGGAGAATGGGTTAAGTGACAGAGACAGCTAGACAGAGGAAGAAGCTTTTTACCACTCAGAGAAAATTGCTCCTTTCATCCTACCAACAGCTTCACAGTTGCCTGTAGGTCTTTTGCTACTAGAATCATCTAGGGCTCTTTCTAGGAAATAAATACACAGTTTTGGAATTTCCCCTGTTTTGACAATCCTGAGCTAAAAAAATAGGTTTTGGCCAGCAGTAGTTGTGTCCAGATATGCTTTCATATTGATATTGCAGATCTCAGGGATGTTCATTTTGTGATATGAGTTCACATTTCAACTCCAGTTCTTCTTAAATGTTAGAATACAAAGAGATAGCATTCCAGAAATACCTAAACAGAATACCTCAGTGGCATTTGTTTTTGTTTTACTGTGCATTCACTCACATTTTTCCTGTGAGTGACCATAACGCCGCTGAAAATTATTGGCAATTCAGACCTTCATTACACCAGCCAAACACCTTGTGAGATTTTTGGTCACTCAACAATATTTTCCTCTCCTTGCCCCAGGTCCCCCATCTTTTTGAGAAAGCACAGACTGGCAGCTGATAGCCATGGCTGGGCACAGGGCTCACATCACAGCCACCATGTGCCACCTGACTCCTGGCCTTTAGCCTGATTGCAGTTTGGCACCTGAACTTGCAAATATTGATTGGTGAAACATTTATGATAATTGTGTTCAAACGTTTAGCTGATCTCTCATTAATGATATTACTGGAAACATTCTGTAACTCATTTGGCCCTCCCTTTATCTTGGCACTTAGAGGCTTCACCTTCACGTGAAGAAGGCCACACTCCACAGAGGATTTCACACCTAGGCTGACACACAAATGGCTGCTGTTCTGCATGGAGCTCATTTTGTTCCAGCAAACAGAATGACTTACGAATGTAGAAAGATAACTATATGCTTAAATACATATATACTTATAACTAGGCTCCTAACTGGGCACAAACAATGGAACAAGGATTATGACTACAAAGAGGAGGGAATGACAGCAAAATCTAAAACTGAAAAATAAGGACATTACAGTTTTATTATACTGTCACTTAAAATCACACTTGTTTTTCTTTTTTTTTTTTTATCACTAAGGATAATTATTCAAAAGTGTTCATCATACTGAAAACATTTTCGGTACAATTACCACTGTTACTCCTACAGTAGTCTCATGCATGTTGGTTTGAAATCCTTCTGGGATTTTTGGAATCCCACAACAACATACTGCAGAACTAACAGCATTTCTTTGAGATTTATACTCTGATAAGAGCAAGGGAACACAACAAGAAAGGTCCTATTGTACTGGGAGCCCTAGCAACAGGACCCCATTCTCAGAAAGGTTAATCCCCTGTTTCATCACATCCTGATGCTTTGCTGATAGTCCCCACTGAAACTGTTCACTTATAGCCTTCTGCAAATTCCTAAAGACAGAATGCGTCTGGTTCCACACACAGGGAATGTTTTCTTATTTCAAATGACAAAAAATAAAATTAAAGTTGTTTCAGTAAAAAGTTAAAAGAATTCTGCAGGGAAAATCCCCTTTTCTTGTATGTGTGAGATGGATTTCACTAGAACAGTACACAGAGCCATACAGCAAGCTGCTGAAGACAAATGGAATTAAAGAAAGGTTTGAAGCTGTTTACATGAAATGACCTAAGCAAAGATTATTGAATAGTGGTTTTGAATTATATAGTAAAGAACTAGATAAGCTCTGAGACAGATGCTTCATTTCTAAACTTTTATAATGTGTCTTCATTTTCTCTGCTCTATATCATATTACCAGTAAAAATGAGTGGGGGGTTTTTTAATCGCACATAAGCTGAGAGCATCAGGAAAATATGCCTTGTGTTCCATGTGACTCAAACATGATAGATGAGTTTTCATTGCAGTTTTGCTTTAGTGGTAAGCACTTAGAGAAAATTTCTTGAATGTTAAGAGCCAGGGTCACAGATGGAAAATGGCTGTGAAGAACTGAATGGATCTTCACTGATCAGGGATGGAAGCCATGTAGATCTTTCTGCTTGATATTTTTATAGCTAGAAAGCATACTTAGTTTCTTCTTGTAGGCATCTAAACCACCCTCCCTTCTTAGCTGCAGAGAGCAGCTGTATGGAGATTCAGGCCATCCAACTATAATGGCTGAAGGAAGGTTTTGAAGAAGCCTCTTTTTCTCACTGTCTAGAGAGGGAAACATATCCTAACACTGGATGTTTGCATTATGATGTGTAAGCTGTTGCCATTGTATACTTCATCAAATCAGTCCAGATTCTAGTGATTCTGCATGCAAAGTCTCAAGGACTATATCTAAAGGGTACATTTTCATATAGTTGGTATTTACCAAGACTACAGAGAAATTCCGGAGAGGAGTCAGTGACCAACATCCACTTTCCTAGGATGTGAGCTTCAAAACCTTGTCCTGAGAGTCCTGCTCTGCTGCTGGGAGTTTTGCCAATGAAGCCTGGCAACCCATGCTTTTTGTGTCCTTACAGTTAGACAGTTCACAGCTGAATGACAAAACAGGCAGCTCAGAAAAGTCACCAACCACAGGTGCACACACACACACACACATTTGCTTGCTGCAGTGGAAAGCAGAGGATTTTTTCTGTGGGCAAAATTAGCAAACAACAGGCTCTGGCAGCTGCTGCTCTCCCTGTGCTGTCTTGGATGGCCTTGGAGGAGAAGAAAGGCAAAGAATGCCAGGGTAGGCTGCAGGTTCTTACCTGTGCTAATTTACTCCCATGAGTTTCACAATTTCAGCATCATTGACACAGAAAGCTGTACAAACTTTTCTCTAAGGTATGCTTTGATTGCCCTTCCAGCTTTACAAATCCTAAACAGCTCTCATAAAGTTATCTATGGACAGCAAACATTTAGCATAGTATATATACAAATTGCTACTTGCATGTCCAAAGAAATTGTGTGTCAATGTTTAGATGACTGTTCAAATTCTTTTCTGTATAGCATGGAGAAAAGGAGCCTGATTTGTAGAGCATGACCATAATGAAGCTGGTTTTTTGTCATAGTTTGTGCCAACAGTGTCCTTTGAATTCTCAGTGAATTAGAGCTGTTTTTTTCCAAGCAAATCTGCTGTCGTAAGAAAAACAAAGTTCTGTGAAACTTGCAGTATATAGAACTATTTACTTCATTGTCTATAAATCAAAATATGTTTTAAAGTTTAGATGTGAGGCATGCCAGAATTGAAGACATTGCTGTTAGTTCCAAAAGGAGCTGACAAGAAACAAAACAGATTTGAAAGATACCCTCATTAGAACACCTCTTGTAACAAGAAATGCAAAAAAAAAATCTCCGTAAGCAGAAGGAAAAAAAAGAACACAAGAGAACAAGAGGTTCTTTATTTATTATGATTTTATTTTCCACTTAATAGTGAAATTTCCATGGTTTTGTTTCAGGTATCTGAAGTCCAGTTCTCCCTCAGAAACGTCTAAGATCCTGTATACTGCTTGGCCCGAGATCCCTGTTAGCCAAGACTCAGGTCAGTGAAGCAAATTTTTTTTCATGTCACTGATGTACTGTGGTGGGCCTGGGAAAAGCAGTGTCTTCTATGTGATTTGTTATGTTGCAGACTAATGTTAATGTGAATGTGACACACAGCGAAGACATCTAGCCTATTGCATGTAGTCCAAATTAACACATGGACTCCCTGTTGATTCTACTGGATGTATCTAGAGGCATGTGCCAGCTCTGGGGATGCCTGCCAGGTCCACTGATAACAGAAGGAGCCTGATCGACTCTTCTGGAGCAGATGTCCAAGTGTTTCAGCAACATAGGCTAGTGGAAACTAAAATGGCCCTAGGACAACTGACGTGGAAGCTCAAAGTCAGTGAACTGAGATGTGAATAGCAAGAGAGAAGCTCAAAAGTTTCAGTGTGTTGGTCATGTCCAACCAATAAGATACTGTTCAATTTCCTTTTACAAGACATAGGGGAAAAAATATTCACTCATTTGCATGAATAACTTTTCTTCAACTGTAGAATGGTACATCTACGTGATACAACAAGTAGAATGATACATCTGGATGTGGATCTGTGAAGGTCTTATGGCAGTCTCTCCCCAATGGTTTGGAAGGCAGGACAAATCCACACATCAGTATGAAGTAAGTGACTCCAGATGCTGTACACTCATGACAGCAGAAGCTTCTGGCCACTGTTTCTACCACTGAACCATGGGGAGTTGTATTTCTTTCTTTTATCTCCTGAAAGAAACTTCAAGATAATGAGCAGAAGTATCAACAAGAGGATCTGATCTTAGTTGTTTAATTTGGTGTTAGCCCATTTTTGGAGGCAGGAGCCAAATCCTAGTTCTGGTATCCTGTCTCAGCATCTGCCTAGTGCCTATCAGCTCTATTTCTCCATCAGGTACAACAAGTTACAACAGTTACTGGAGGCCTGAACTTCCAGCTTGACATTTCTGTGCCTGCAAATCTGAGGTACCCTTCCTCCAAAGCGCAGCTGTTCTGTTTTGATAGAGAACTGTGAGAAATGTAACCGAGTGAAATATAGCACATTTGATACTAATAGCACCCCTTGGCCCAAAACAAGCCTTTACCAGAAAAGGTGTCCTTAGCAGCTGAATTTGCAAAAGCAGTGGAATTTAGTGGGTACCCCTTAGAATAAAACATGCAATGAGTGTGAGGGTTTCCTGTGCCACTGATGGCTGTTCCAGCACATATGCTCTGGATTTAAAGTCTTTTAGCGAACTCAATAAAATGAAATTATTCTCATTGTAATAAGCTAATGGCGCACCTGTTCTGTTTGGGAAAATTCTCAGAAATTGGAAAGTTAATTGGGTTCTCTGGACCTTTGATATTGGATTTCACAACAGGCTCTATTGTAAGCACATTTTTTTATATGTAAAACCACACCTTTATGTATCCTACCATTCCTGTTCTGCTTGGTTTCAAGATTTTGGAGACATCCCTTGAGTACAACATCTTGAAAACGTCTTCTTAGATCCTCTATGCAACTGGATTTTTCCTAGATAAAGCTCCAAACACCTTGATTATCTATATACCTCAGATAAGATTTTTTCCAGTCATATAGAATTTATTTCTGTTACATCTGCCCACCATTTCAGACTCCCATGCAGAAGAGCTATGACAGGGCATCAACTAGAATGGCTTTTTTATTTTCTATGGTAAAAAAAAATTACCACATTTAAATATTTTCAGTTGTAAAGATACCTGAGTTAGTTTGATACAGACTGCATCAGTATTTATTTTGGGATCTTGATACATCCCGTAGTCTGTCCTTAGCCTCCTGGTATCTTGGCTTCACTGTTGTCAAGACCCAAGTTGGCAAGCTCCAGAGTCTCTGTGAGGTGCAATTTATCTTCTGTCATAGACATAACCTTAAAAATAAGACGGCTGTCCGTGCCTCTTTACAGAGGAGGCTCAGTTTCTAGCTGCTGCAGTTGTGACCTATGTGATGCTCCTGACAACGAGAAGGGAAGAGAGAACATGAAAAGTAATCTTCTGTTATTAGAAAAACACGTATAACACCATGTGGTGAAAAAGAAAGTCAAGTGTAGGTAAATAACAAGTAGCACAGGAGCTTAACTAGTCAATACAAGTGGAGGCAACCAAACACACTAAACCCATTTTCACTCTACACTGGCATCTGACTTTATACTTGTTTTGAATGCTTTAACATGTGAAAGGGAAACAGTGGCTGAAAACTTAAAGAAATACAGGTGTGACTCAGGTGTTAATTTAGATAAGTGGCTGGGAGGGAGCTAACTTTCTTCTCGTTAGCCCTTATAGTACTCTTCTGAATTTGGGACCCAGACAGTATTGATAACACAGGGATGTTTTAGTTGTTTCTGACCAATGCTTGCTCACTCTCAAAGCTTTCTCTGTTTCTCACTTTGTCCTGCCAGTGAGCAGGCTGGGCTTTGGCAAGAATCTGGAGTGCGGCATGGCCAGGACGCATGGCCCAAACTGACCAAAGATGTGGTCCATAGCATGTGGGATGTGTAAAAGATGGGGTGAACTCAGTAAAAACTGGGGAGGGAGACTAGATTTTCCAAGGTAGTGCTTCTCAGAGCCTGTCTGAGCATCGGTCTGGTATGCACATCAGGAGGCAGTGAGTGATGGTCTTTGCACCACCTGGTTTTTTTTCCCCTGTTTGCATCACTTCAACTGTCTTCATCTCAGGCTTCAAGGGTTTTTTGCTTTTCTAATTGTGTCCCCAGTCCCTCTAGGGGAGAGTGAGTGTGTTGCTGGTCAGTGCTTAGTTGTTGGCCAGCGTTAACCTCAACCCTCTACAGCCTGTCAGTTCTTTTGTTTTAGAGAAGTATAAAAAAGGACACAACAGCCTAATTATAAATCCAATCTTTTCTCATGGTTGTTATGGAATCATGTCACCCTGATTGACGAGTGTAAATGTCAAATATATTTAAAAATAAAGGGTTTTCAGTTTTCTCCCAAACCAAAATGGTAGAACTGTATAACTATAGTGGCAACCAGTATTATCTTACATAAAAAAGGTCATTTTATGAGAGGATAAGGTATGTGAAGACCATGTGTGTGCATAAAATTTATTCACAGTTTCAGTTTATATTCCATATAGTATATTACCGAAATAATGAACCCTGTGCACTCAATTTAACACCTTTGACACCTTCTACTTCCTTGGCATTTTGCAAATTGGAAATCTTTTTATAGAGAGCCCTTCCCTTAAATTGCAAAAAGTTGACAATCCCATGTCAATGAAACCAAGACTTTCTGCCAAAGGCAGAGACCAAAGGCAGAGACTGAGGGCAGCAGCAAACCGTGTTTCAGAGTACATCTCTTCCCCTTATTTCAGGGATGCACAAAATTATCAAGGGAATGAAAAAACCCCATCAATACATGAATGTGTCTTCAAAATTCTTTCTGTTTTCGGATTTCCTTCTCTTAACTTCAGCTTCTTCTGCTCCCACAGCCTTCACAATACAAAGGGCAACCTGCAGAATAATCTGGTAAGTACTCACATATTTGTAGATGGATTCACCCAGGTGAGGACTCCCCACCACATGAAGGTCTAAAAATATGCTTCCCACATAATTATACAACCTGAAGAAAATTCACAGAACCAAAAAAATCGATCTAAATCAAAGACTCTTTTTCCTTAAATTTCTGAATTAGGCAATCTGAAATATAATGAAATTTTTGGGCACATTTTTATTTTATCCAAGCAGTTGGGCATCCCTAATTTATATGACAGAGGCTGAAGCTGATGGGGAAAGGACAGCTGGGTTGATTACTTTGCTTCATTCATAATGCAGTTCTCTTCTCCTCCCAACATGTGAAACATCTCAGTGGTTTTATGTTCTCCCTCCCTTTCTCAAAAAGCACCAATGAAAATAACTTCTCCCTGACTGAGCAGATAGTTAATTTTAAATTAAACAGCTGTGTCCAGGCACAATGAGCATATATCTCTGCTGCATAGCAAATGACTTGTAACTGGAATTACCAACGTTTTGGGGTTTGACCTCCAAACAGTTAATTAACATTTGTCTTAGGTGAGTAGTATGAGACTGATCCTATTGGTGGTAATGCAAAAAGGTTTTGCAGTTTAAATCCAGTTCTCAGTGTGCAAGGGTGGCAATACTGGTGGCTGTGTAAACGAGCTGAGAACCTACTGGAGGTTACAGCAGAGACATCTCGGGAAGTATGGAGTCCTTGAGTACTTTACTTTGACACTGGATGAAAAGACTTTTGGGAAGCGAGAGTCATTGCTTTCCTGGATGAGTAATTGCAGACAAACTTTCAAAAAATGAAAGTTTAAAAGCTATTTTTTAAGACAAAATAGGAATCTGAATATGGGATCCACTCCATGGTGATAAAACATCAATAAAACTTTATGTCACTTTGGCACGTAGCAGGGACAGAAATTTTGAACTCAGATGGAAGGAACCCTCTGAAATGCTTCAGTTCCTTTGGCACAAGGGAGAAATAAGCATCTCTGAAGGTCTCATCTCCTCAGCAGAGGCATCTATGTCAGCCCACTTATACCTCTGGAAGCCCCAGCCACCTCTTCACACAAAGATAAAAAAGGACTGGAAGAGACTGCAGCACCAGACTGGAAAAATGCTAGGTGCAAGTTAGATACCTGAGGTGGGCAGGCTGGTTCCTTGGCCATTTTTTATACTGCTAGCCTGTTGTATTTATTCATGTAATTATTTTCTGTAAATTGTTCCAGAAGTCAGTTGATCAAGTATGTCATCAACATTTCTTCTTGGTATGTGTGAGTTAAGTTTACCCTTAACTTACCCGTATAGTATAAAGTAGTTTCACAATGACTGGCCACTAAACAGTATTTAATTCAGCCGTGCAGAACTGCAAGTCACAAAACAATGAATCATTGTTTATGTAAACCAGAAAATCTAGCTCTGTGCTAAGAATAATTCAATCAATCTATAAAAAGGACTGTCCACAAATAGCTTCTACCCTCTAAAATGCTTCACATTTGTTGGAGTTTTCCAAGGACTGGTTCTTTCCTTTCATCTTCTGAAAGTTCAGATATGAGAGAAAGGTCAGAATTGCTAATAGCAGACCAATTGAAAAAAGCTTGTGGCTCCCCTCACCCCTCCATTTGTGTATGTTCTCTTTTTCAAACAATTCTCAAAAAAAAAGTATTTCTCTGAAAGGAATCATAGGAACATGCTTAAGCATTTGGTTAGTCTCTGATTTCATTCCTATGTTTTCAAAGTCTAACTTTAGGGTTAATTTAAATCAACATTAAGTGCAGCCAAGCAGCTGAAACCATGCAGTGCATTTTTCTGTGTCTGGCATGTCTCTGGGTCTCTACACATGTGCTAATTCCTTTAATACCTTTGTGGCTCTTCATTCTACTCACTCCAGTATGTCCATATCTCCCCTCTACTGCTGTACTGGGCAGCCCAGAACTGAGCCTTCCAGGTGTGCCTCTCCAGTGATGAGACCTGTTGGCAACACTCCTCCTAACGAAGACCAGAAAGCAGTTGGCCTTTCTTGCCTTGAGGGGGCATTACTGGCACAGGTTGTCTTGCTGTCTGCCAGAATCCTCAGGGCCTTTTCTGCAAAGCTTCTTTCCAGCTGCTGGATCCCCAGCCTGTGCTGGTATGTGAGGTTATTCCTCTCTATTTGAAGGGCTTTGCTTTTGCCTTTGTTGGACACCATGAGATTCTGGTTGACCCATTTCTCCCCCTTCTCAAGGTCACTATCAACTTGAACCCAGGTCTGTAATTTGCATTTCTTGTAAGGCATAGTGAAGCCTGCTTATGAACTCAGAATAAAAACCCAATTCACATCCATCATGAGGACCAAAACTTAATTTCTGTTTGAACTAGAGCTGCCCTTTTAGGGAAGCCTTCAAATGTAATTGCCGTTTTCCAGTAATAAGTGAAAACTAACAAAACTCTTTGTCTCCCCCCAGGCTATAACCCTTGACACCTGTATGAAAAATCCCATTTCAGTTTTTGCTAAGAATGCATCTATCTTTAAGTGGCAGTCAGCAGAATTTCATCTTTTAGATTGGAAACCTTTGTATTCTCAGGCTTAATTTTCCCATATGGAAACTCCAGCCTATGGTCAATTGCATTTTTCTTTAAATCTCACAATATTTCCTGAGTTTCCTGTAGCCATCATGATAAGATGTTGAAAGTAGAGCACGATACCATGTCCTGGTAGTAGTTACACTGATACTAAAATTTAGTAGTAACAGACATAGGGTTTGTTAGCCTAATTGTATGTGTCCAGTGAAAATTTAGATGGTCTCTTGCTTAACTTCTATTTGCCAACCCAGATGGGTATTTATCTCTGGTACGTCCTTTGCCATATCTTTGCACCCTGGCCTTGTGTTTTGGGTACTGAACAGCCCTTCATACAGCTCTAGACACCTGTTCAGGCAGCTGAGTCCTGCTCACAGTGTCCCTAAACAGTTCATCAGTTCATGCATACATTCACTTTATCATGTCATATCTCTTGATCATAAAATTCCATGAGAAATTATGTTAATCTAAATATTTACCTCTGGGTTTTTTCAGAGGAAGTTTTTCCTAGGCTAGCACCTGTTATTCTGCTTGTCCTGCAGTCTTATTAATTTTCTTGGCTTTGGTAGTACACTTCAGCTGGTGCTGAAATTTCCACTTTTCTGAGCAAATCAGAATACCCCCTAACCATGATCCCTTTATGGTTCCAATTTTCTCAGTATTTGAATATCAGAAAGTTGTATAATAATATAAGAAAATGATTTTAAAGTTGTATTCCAAAGGCTAGAAGGATCTAATTTTTTAAAATGTCCCTTTACAGTGATTTACTCCTTATAATTATAGGTAGAGACATACCATCATCCTTTGAACGAAAGGCATACTTCTTTTATATCATTCATTCTCCTAAATGATTTAGCGTAGTCTAACATTTTAGGTGCCTTACAGAATCTAAAAATGTCAATCTAAATATGTCAACAACTTGTGTAATCTCAGCCTGTTTCATTTTCTTTTCAGCAGTTAAAGAATTATAGAGTTCTCTGTTTACTGGACATTTTGTCCTTTGGCTTTGATTTGGTACGTACTTAAAGAAAGGTACATCAGCATTAAGACTGTCAGACTGATGCAGTCATACCGATGCAAGAGATTTATTTAAATGAAAGGAAAAGTGTATTTTATTCTTGCTGATGCTAATGGGCCAGTACACCTTCATGAATCATAAAAGAACAAAGTACCCTCATCTATACAAATATTTAGCTAAAGTCTCAAAGGATGGCACCCTGAGGGTACCTTGAGGACAAGGAGAAAATAGAAACTGAAGAAGAAAGACCAGCAAAATGCAATTTGAGCTGCACCATCCCACTGCTTATTGGTAGGAACTTGAAGAGGGTTCCAAAATCATATGAACCTCCTGAAAAGGTATCCGTGTTTGAGATCAATATCACAGATTCCTGTTAGGAGGAGGCAGGGGAGAACTACCTCTTTCTGCTTAGTGGGACTGACTTTTGGATCCTGTGGGCTCAGCAGAAGATGCAGAATAGTTCTGAGATGAGGGAATATTTATCCATCTGTCCCTTGTGTACTCTTTGTGTTTCAGTGGGAACATGTCAGTGAAGGAAACTCGGGAATATTGTCACGCGGGACTTTGTGCTCCACTCATGTGGGAGATGACTCATTACTGTTTGATTCACCCATCTCCCAAATATTTCTTTCCTAGCAAAATTTAAATGTTAAACTCCCAAATTTGTTTTAGAATTGCTATGTCATCATTGATATTCCTCAAAGGTGTTGTTTCCCTGTTAATGAAATTCTTGACCTGTAAGAAAAACCAAAACCAACCAGAAAAAAACCAAAAAACCAAAACCAACCAACCAAAAAAACCACCCAAATCAAATGAAACCACAAAACCAAAAAAAACCCACCAAAAGCAAACTCCAAAACCAATACGAGCATAAAGAATATGTGTTGTACATAAAATATTTACTACAGACTTCATTTTCAAAAGCATTGTCATGTTTGGTTATCTTTGCATAACTAAAGATCCCATCTAGATGCCCCATAGCAGGCACTTAAAACTGAAGAGAAACAGAAATATTTCCATTAGAGCTATAAGCATTTAAGTGACAACTAATTCTATTTTAACTTTTATAGGAAAATTTGGTAGTAAAATAAAATGTGACAGTAATTCCACATAAAAGTATGTATTCAGTATTTTACACATATCCATTCAAATCAATCTATTTCTATGTACTTAAGATGGAATCATTTACTATATTTCTCCCATTCTTTTAAGTTGTACAGAAATGGAACAATAGTGCTATTTTACCCTACTATCTAGGTACAAATATCTGGTGGGAGTGTGGACAAGATAGAGATAACTTAAGCTACAGTACTGTTGGATGGTGGGAGCATGAACAGGACAGATGCACAGCCCCTCCAACAGCACCCAGCTGTTCTTTTCGTCTCAGTGCTAAAAGTGTGGTAGCCCTTCTAGCCAGTTTACTACTTTAAAAATGTTTCCAGAATATTTTATTCAGCTAAGTAGTGTTTTTCTTTAGTCCTACTGTACAATCAAGCTGCATGAATAACTGTCTAAGAATGTTTACAGGACATTTAATCAGCAGGAGATATTTACATTTATGAAGGTAATAGGAAATCCCCTGTGGATTTGTATCTAATTTAGTAATCCTTAAATCTCGGTGTATTTACTGTTGCAGCTGGGGATTAGTACTGTCAAAAGATTCTCAGCAGAGAAAGAAAATTCAGCACCTCATCTGTCTAAAACAAAATTTCTCAGGTTTCAGGAAGGTCTAACTCATCTGCTAGATCAGGGAATTATAGTCATTGTGCCCTGAAAAATTTGAAGACGATTTTTCTTTATGGATAGAGAATAATGAAAGGGTTGGTCTTTAGTACTCGATATTGAAAATGGAACCTACTTTCTCAGCACAGAAAGAAATTGCCCCAAAATTTAAGAAACAAACATCAACACTGAAGAGGACTCCTTGCTATATCCTTCAAATCATACCAGATCTGAGCTGGCAAGGCTAGCTGCCAACCATTAGTACCACATACTATGTTTAGCTCCTGGATCTTTTATCTCTTGTGCTCAAATTCCACCTATTTCACCCTTATAGAGATGAGAAACATGTATCTGAAAACATTAACAAATTGAAAAAAAAAATATCTCTGGGATTAGCCAGAATATTTTGCCTACTCATTTTTTCCAGCTCATTTTGGAAAATGGGAGCTAAAATCTTATTCTAACCTTTTGACTAAAATGTGAAATATCATATGAGGATTTGTGCTGAATTAAGTTAGATGCTGTAGCATTACATAATACAATAGGAACTGATACAGTGTTCTAAAGCACAATCTGAACTGTACTGTTCCTTAAATGTAAGAAGATCTTGTCTTATTGTTCTTTTTATTTTTGCAATACTAAGCCCAGATGCTTTGGACTGAACCTTTCCCTTGATGCTCTGGGCTGTAGCTTTCATTGCTATTTTTGCTTGCAGGCAGATTCCATCTCTGGTATTACACCACATTTTGTTTGACAGAATGAGGAATAGACCAGATTGCTTTGTAAAACTAAGAAATGGAGAAAATTTGGCTTGTAGTACCTATTTTACCAATTTTTAAACAATCAGCTGTGTACTTAAGCACATGCTCAAGGACTACTGGTGTCATTAGTACTTCTGAGAAACTTGATTGCAAACACTTAATTCTCTGTTAAGTAAAACCTCCTGTATCATCAGTAGTACCAAAAGGGGGGAAAGGGAGGCAATAACAGTGCAGCTGTTCACAACCTAAAGCACAAATTGCAGAATCATCTGGCGGAGTGAGGAATGGTCATGTAGTATTTTTTTGTATTAAAATCCAGATTGCAGCCCTAAAAGCAAATATATCTGTGCAGTTCTCTTGCCTTGATTTTATATCTGAGAAAAGAAATATTGGGGACCAAGACCGGTTTTCATTAAATACCAATATAGGGATCAGTCCCTGAATGTAGCTTAACTAAATTTCAGTTCATCACAAAAAAGAATCCCAACAAATGGGAAGCAGAAACTTTGAAAAAGTCAGCCAAAGCAGAAACTTATCAGAAAATCAGCTCTGACATATGATGCCTCCATTTCCAAAAACAACTAGAAAGTTATCCAGTATAAATTATCTCTCTCACAGATGTCTCAAAGGGAAAAGCTATAATGATCATGATGCTTAAAAATAATTAACTCTATTTTCAAGCTCCTGGCTTCTGGATGTAAGCCTTCCTTCCCATTCCCTGGCCCTCAGGCTGGCATCAAAATGAGTTCTGGCCAAAATTTAGAGCGTCTTAATAGGTGGTTTAAAAGATGCCAGTGCAGAGGGCAGGACTGTTTGACATAACTTTACATCTACAGTGTAGATAGCTTTCCTGTAAGTTAGTGAAGCGCTGGACCCTGAGATCCAAATGGATTATCCACCCCTAACCAGCTGCTACGTTGTACGTACCTGGTGTTTTTCACGAACACTCGCACTTTGCAGTCGTCGTCCTAGACTGCAGACAAGTAGATCACAAAAGCTGCTGAAAGGGGGCACTAGCTGGTGTTCTCCTCCTTGTGACCAGTCCCTGCACAGCATTGTCGGGACCACACTGTCCTGGTTATTCTTCTCCAGCTGCAGGGCTTCCTAATGTAGTATCCACTCGGGCAGGAGATGCTCAAGTCTGCTGGCAAAGCATGCTGTGCATTCTCTCCCTGACTCTAAAAAGGCTGCCTAAGCTCAGCCATGGTACAAACCGCAGCAGAGAGCCAAGGATATTCTTTACTTACAAAGGGGAAGCAATAAAGGATGAGATTGTTCTCCTTTAAACAGCTGAACATCATTCCTTATAAAGCATATACAGTCCTGTTTCCTGAGATGCACAGAAAGAGTGGAGCAGAGCACAGACAGGGAACACTAAAAGTCACCCTACAGCCAGCTTTTCATTACGCAATGCTGCAGTGCCTGTGCTGTAAGGGTGACTGAGCAATCTCCTAGATGAAAATCAGCTGTGAAGAACAAAATGCCAGCACAATTTTCTGATGGTTGGTTTTCACTGCTTCCTCTGTTCTTATTTTTGCCTTTATAAATATTTTATGCTTAATTAGTATATTACTGGGCTTATTGTTAGAGGTGAACATGAGGCCAGAGAGGCAGGGAAGAAGTTAACTGCTGACCTGCTACTTGGTTGCAGGTTTCCTAGCCAAGGGTTTTCTTGCATTGATTTAACTGATGTGATAAGACACACCTGTCAAACCTTTGAAAGGTGACTGGTGACTTTGTGTACTGCCCTGAAAAGGCAGCAATTAAGAGTGATGAGGACTGAGAAACAAAATTCTTTCAAGGTCTCCAACTGTGCATGCAAAAAGACCCATTTGAATTTCTTTGAAAATAAATATACATAACATTAGAACTATGATTTAATCATGGCATGGCTGATTTCTAGGCACTGCTCAGATTTGCTTACCTCTGAACCACTGTTTTTCTCTTTTCAGGATGTGCCTCTGTGTAATAAAGGTTGTCTGGCTTCCCTTTCCTTGGTCTGTGCTATATTATCCTGCCTGAATGCACTGAGAATCAGAATGTGCAAACTCTTGGGGTAAAAAATAGCATCAGAGGCAAGATCCCAGAGCAAGTATCCTACAAAGAGTTGCTGAAACTATGGCTGAAACCAAGTGGATTCCTCTTACCTGGAACTATAAAGGCTGGGCTGGATAAGTGACTTTTTCTAGGGCTGAGATTAGGGTGGAGAAAAACAAGACCAAGGCAGGTTCTCCATGGGATCCTATGGGCATGATCCTCTGAACAGCTTGGCAGTGTTACAAGGGGGTAGTGGATGCATACAACTGGATGCCTGTTCATATTAAGGTTTCTTCAATCAAATGTTTTGCAGGCAATTTCCTGGAAAAGGCCAAATCTAGATGCTTGGAGTCAAAAAGACTGGATTTTCCTCCCTCATAATATCAAAAATAGAGTTACATTTCTAGTTCAGTATCCCTGCACTTGTTGGAATAGTCAGTGGGCAAGCGCCCAGCAGTTTTTAGAGGATCTGTGATCCAGCAATCCTTCCTCAGTGCTGTGGAACCACATGGTCCTTCCCTGCCTCCCCCTCACCTGTTTAGCAGCCAGATGTGCCATGGACATAGCCACAGTTCTCCCTGAAATGTTTTCAGGAGCAAATATGGCCCTTCCCATCTTCCAGCACGAGGTAACAAGGGAGGGTCTGTTCTGAGCTTTTCAGAGGCTGTGGTTTATTCGGTGCTTTAGTGGGGCTCTGGTTCTGTTGTGGCCATTGGTTTCAGTTTTGTTTTGGTTTTTTTTAAGACTAAATTATAAAAATCTGATGTGCTTTGATGAAAAAAATCAACTCTGGTAAAAGATTAAAGAATCACCTTTTGAAAGTATTTTTGTTTTTTGTTTGTATTAAAATAACACCATTTTTAAACATATACTAGCTGTAAAGAATGGAGCAGTGCAGGTAGTATGTTTGCCTTATGTTAATATCTGCTTGGCATTAGATGTGATTCCTTTCTTCTCTGGGCCAGGGGAGTGAAAATTCCATGCTGACCCGAGTGCACTCGTACCCATCTAGATACGCCTGCCTGGAAACAGACAGGACATGGTGCTCTCTTGGATATAACACTGACAGTCCACAGCTGGAAATTGACTCTTTAGTGACTGCCAGCCAAGGGGAGCAGAGTGCAGGCAAACGCTGTGACTAGAGCTTCAAACCAAAGACTGAGGTCTCTGGATGCTTTACTAGGAGGGTGATAGCTGGTGCAGGGAGTGAAGGAATCTTGGGGGTGGTGAGACAGAGAAGTGAGAAACTGTGCCAGCTTGGATGTGTGTACATATTTTGTTTTCTGCATTTAAAGCAGAAAAGACTCTTAATCACTAATGCTTTATTTTTAAAGGCTGTTGTAGACTAGACTACTGTCCTGGTTGCACAAGATGTCAGGCTGTACTGCAGTTGATGAAGGAGCTGCTCTGAGACCTACAGGAGCCAGCAGTAGGAGTCTTATTTGGAAGAGGAGCCAGGGCTGAGAAACAAAGAGACACATCATGGAAAAAGCCAGAGGTGATTTTGCTCCCTGGACCTGGGGAGAAACTGAAACATTTTGTTTTCACTTCTCAAAATGACGTGTTGCTTATTGGCTCACGAATAATTGTAGAATTTACAGGGAATTTCTGGAAGCTTTTTTTTTCCATGCTGGAGTGGAAGAAATTTTGAAATAATGGGAATGAATCAATTCTACCCCATCCTTCATCAATGAAAGTTTCATTCTGCATCGGTACCTTGGGTGACCACCTTTCACGTTCTTAAAGAGTGCCTCACAATAACGGCCTCGAGGAGGCTTGCAGACTAGAGAAGATACGATCTGTTAATCACTGTTGCCTGGTTCCATTCTTGTGCATTCTTGTGCCGTGTTAGATCCAAACAGTGAAATGTCAGGAGGTTAAGAATCAATTTTAAGCAGTAAAATACATCAAACTGTGTAGTCTGCTAAAATGTTCTGATACAGATGAATGCCTTATTTTTTAAGGAGCTATCAAGTGCACAGCTTGAAGGATAAATTGTCTTGTTTTCTGTGTGTTTTGATGAACATGTCTGCAAGATTAACATCTGCTATTTCATTCTTGTACTTGCATGATATTTTGCAGACAGGACACAGGAATATTTTTGAACAAAAAATCATAATTCAAAATACACAATAGTAGAGAAAAATTAGGTACACATTAAATAAAAAAAAATTCTTTTCCTTATTTTGCTTTTTTATCTTTGTTTTCAAAAACGAAAAGGGAGAAGAAATCTTGTGTTTATATATTACAAGCTTCTTTACCTACTCCTAAGACCAGGCATTTAGGCCTCTGAGAGCTTCATGTACCTTTTCATTTTTTCTTGTTAAGAATATCCTAATTAAGCAGAATCATTTAGGAGTTGGCTGGAATACAATGGTCATGCAATGACAGTAAAAAGAAATGTGAAGATGGATGTTTGCTGAGTAAAACTACTGAAGACACAGGAAGGAAGAAAAAATGCACGAAGTCATAGGTGCTCCCTTCCATTAGAGCATGCATCCAGCTCTGACTGTTGCAGTGGTGCATGGCTGTAAACACAGCCAGAGGGATTGCACCTCCACCTTACCAAGCCTGTCAGTCATCAAGTCAAAGTTAGTTTCTAGGCTCCCTCTACAGTCGATGGAGAAAAATAGTTACCTCTGCAGGGCAGGTTCCCCTATTTCCTCTGGACGTGTCTTTTACAGACTTCAAGGTGACTTAGCACAGAATTAAGTGAATTGTCTGAAAACTTGAGCATCTTAACAGTACAGGCTGGAGTGTGGAAATGGCCATCTCAGCTTACACATTTTCATTCATTCCTTAACTATTACATATATTCATTGAATAGGAAAAAGATACTCCAGTATTTCTCAGTATCTTCAAAGATGCCTTCTATCCTCTTTGACCAGTTTCAGCAATGTGTAATAGGTAATATTTCTTCTTTTACATTGATTCCAAAGCTTAATAAAAACTCATATGTAACTTTTGAATTATTTCACTTAAAGTCATTAAGTGAAGCTAAGCTCCTTCTCATCCACAGCCTCAACAGGAGATCTGCCATTTGAGGATTTGTTATCATTAGCTGCCATTAACGTGGGACAGCCTACATCCTTTATGGTGCTGTTTTCTACACTGCACTAGTCACCATATTTGGAAAATACACCAGGATTCCATGAGATTTTTTATCATAACACTTAGCAGATTTAGCAAGGCTGGTTCAGTCTCTTTCTTAAGCTATTCCTGGTTGTGACCTCATCTCTGTTGAATGATAAGGATTTGTTGTTTTTTTTGTGTGTGTGTGTGATTATTTTTGTTTTGAAGGAACACTATTGAAATCATTATTTTTTGTTGTTAAGGACTATGTTGTAGAAGGAGATCTTCAAGGAGATCTGAGTGCTATATTCATACAATAGACAAGAACAAGTTGTTCCAGTGATAAATACAAAAGATGAATGTTAGGATAACCTTTGTGATAAAGACTCTGTGTGAATTTAAATAAGAACTAAAATAAAAGCGGGGTCAGACAAAAGGCAACGAGATAAATTTTCTCATGTCAAAACATGCAAAATTGATTCTCCTTTGGAGATCTAAATTAATATGGATCTTGCAAATGTGGTAGCCAACTGCAAAAAGAGGGAGGGAGAAAAAGGCTGTTTCTACCCTCTGACAGGGACACTGTCAAAGTCAAGGTGCAAACAGCTGTAAGTAGCTCCTGAGTTAGTATTCACTGCTCCTAACTCCAGGTGCTAAGCTCTGCCAACAAACACTGACAGACAGTGGCAGAAAATGGACCTTATTAACACTTACAGACAGCCTCAAAATCGTAGTTAGACACAGCACTCCAGAATTTTTTTTTGTAAATATCAGAGAACAACTACTCTTGCAACATACTTGTTCTCAGTACTACATACTGAACAAAAGACAATAAGTAGCTGTGAAACACAGCTTTGTTTTCACAGGTTGCATGATTAATTCTCCCTTGCAATGTCCCACCACAGCCGCTATGGTTTATGTAACAGCATCATGCTACAGTGATATTGAAAACATACAGGCTTAAGCTGCTATGGTTTGTTCCATACTTTGTCTCTAAATTAAACAAACAATAAAACCCCTCCATTATCAGGCTGGAACGACTCATATTTCTGAACTCAGCTTTGAAAAGGCGATTTTTCTTAACATTGTGTACACTAGATCCCAGTTTCATTGTTGGTGCCAAATGTTCTAACAGAGCAAAGGCAAGAGAGGAGCTCATACATCAAGAGCACTCCAGTTCCCTGGTAAGATCCCCAAACTGTGACACATACAAGAAAGCAGTAATTCCTTTTTTTCCTCCCTCCCATGTAAGTTTTGTTTTTACCTTGTAGAAGATATAAATGCTGAATGACAAAATTCTTCAAATATGGTAGAGAGTAAAGTTTAAAGACAGAATTTTCTTTTTAGTGCCTCATAAGATAGGAATAACTATGTCAGGAATAATTTGGGGATAACAATGAAATTATTACAGAAAATGCATGGTATTCATCAATAAAGAATATTATCAAGTGGTCCAGTACCATCAGAAAAAAAATCATAGGAGCACTTGGGATTGTGGAAACCAAACTGACACTTCAAGTGCCTGTGTGAAAACTCTATGACGCATAGTAGAAAGGAGCTTGAATTTTACTCAGGACCACCAGCAGCCATGCTCAGATTTCACACTACTATGCAGACATGTCTTAAAAGTGCAAGAAAATGAGTGTTGAGCTCTACAGCTGCCTTACACATCCAGAGAGGCAGGCTTACTCTTCTCATTCTCTCCCACATGCCCTGGAGTCAGTACAAAGTCCTGCTGCGGAAAACCTGAAATGAGGCCAAAACAGTCGTCAAATCCAACCCTAGCCAGTCTTCTTAGTCCTCTGGCATAACCTGGGAACCC
The DNA here is from genome assembly GCF_017639235.1 of Corvus kubaryi. NCBI lineage: Eukaryota > Metazoa > Chordata > Aves > Passeriformes > Corvidae > Corvus > Corvus kubaryi. The sequence goes on along the minus strand of NW_024580667.1, from coordinate 31,282,115 downwards.
CAAGCTGCTTTAATAACTAAGCACATTATTTTCTGAGAAGGTGGCTGGTGTCAGTGCTGTTTACATTGCAGCTTTATCAGGGGCACATGCAGGTGTACACACCACAGACAATCTGTCTATAATGTTGCAAAAGTAGTAAGCTCTTTCTACTTATAACAGAAATGTACAAAAACATCAAAAGATATATAGATAATATATTAATCTCTCCTTCCCTAAAGCTACCAGGGGTTCTTTGGATGCTTTTCTCTGCTACTGAATAATTTTCCACACTCTTTTCCCTCATATTTCTAAGGTGAAAAAGCTTTTTTGTCTGCAAAGTGGCCCTCTCCACTCAGGCAGTTGAATAAATAGTGATATCCCCTGCCTGGCTGATGAACAGCACAGCACTGCAGACAGAGTTCAAACTGTATATTTATTGAGGACTCCTACAACAGTTCAGATTTCTAATAAATTAGGTGTGCATACACTTTACTTATTGATTCCCTCAGATCCCTTTGCCTTCACTCCGTGTCTTTGACACACTGGAGAAAAGTCTAGTACAGGCTGAATGCAAATGTATATGTAATAAGTCTCCAAATTCCATTCCTACTTACACAGGAACAGCTTTAGCTTTATAAAAATGTGATTCATTTAGATTGTCTATCTGCTTTTAACATTATTATTTTCAGTATAAATCTTTGGAAAGGTCACCAGGTGCCCCAATTTCATAAGTGTCCCATTTTCATAATGACAGTCATGGAGAAATTAAGGTGCTCTGGTTTTTAAAACTGTTGGAAAGTCTTCTGCTGCCTTGGGTGGATCATTATTAAGCCTTTATGAAAGAGAAAAAGGATTGTCACAGGGAAGAGAGGCATTCTAAGGTGACAGCAAAGTAAAATAGTAATTTTGGTTTCCTGTTGAAAGTGCATCAAACTCTCCCTGATCATTTACTGTTATGTTTTCCTGCCATGTCAGGTTGCTCATATACATTTCAACAAAAATTCAGATTTAAATGAACAGTAATCTTATTCACTGTCAAGATAGATAGTTACAGCTGTCAAGAAAGCTATTAGATTTTATTCCACCTAATTTTTCCCTAAAGCTACTGTAGAAACTGAAACCAGAACACTGATCCAAAGCATCTTTTGATTTCCAGTGGAAATACTTTTGCTATTTTTTTTTTTCCAAATTAGTGCTTAATTTATATCACACACGCTGAGCCAAACTCTTGCTAGTTCTTCCCTGGCTTCATCTAAAAGGTGAGTGAATCTGAAGCAGAGAGCAAATGGTGCCAAGCGACGGATGGCGTCAGCCCTATTTTCCATAGCTAGTTCTGGGTCTGACTGCTGAAATTCCCACCACCAGGTGTGGACTTTCAATACCTTCCTGCCCATGGTCAAATTCATAAAAATTAAAGCCAAAGGCATGTAAAGAAGAAAAAATGAGTTAGGAATATTAAAAGCCTGAAAAATGTTACCTGTTTTGGAAACAGCAACAAGCTTTACTTCGTCATGGCTGATTTACATACCTTTTTGGATCACTGCCATGCTTCTGTTTAGATGTCTTCATCAGAGCACTGAAGAAAAGCATCTGAGCCAAGCATAAACCCTAACATCTGGTATTCAAAAAATTAAAGTATTGTTGAAACTGTATACAACATCAAACCTTATTCTTCTCTTTGCCCTTTTTTTTCTTTTGTATTTGTTTAACACTTTCCCTGATAGTCAAGGACAATAATTATTACTTTTGTAGATTCCTCATTGAACTCCTTAAGACAGTTCTTTCAAGTTGGTATGCTCTCAGTTCCCTTCTGCCAAACCCATGCTTTCATATTACTCTTGCTCAAGTCAAAGCCCAATGGCAAAAGCAAAATAGACCAAAATGTGCCATTTCTTTTTTTTATTTTTTAGTTAGAGAACACAGCAATGATAATGTGTTAAATAGCAATGATGATTTTGAAATGCATAATAAACTATAAGGCCATGATTAAATGAAACAACATGGCTCCACTATGTTTCATTTGTGCACCTCATTTCTTAATTTCAGCTCTCAATTGGTTCTGCATGTCTGTTCTTCAGAGCTTTAAGTGCTTTCTAAAGGGAATTTGATTAGATCCTCAAATTTCAAGACAGCTACTTTTTCATGTCCATGAGTCCTGCAAGCAGATTATAAGCTCTATAAACATGTTTCCTCAACTGAAAAAGAAAAAAAAAAAAAAAACAAACAAGCAGATTGCCTCATAGCTCTTGCCCTGAAAGGGAGCAGTAGCATGCTGCTAGCTGCCAGTGCTATCTGCACAGGCTGCTTCATTAAAACCTTTCACCCTCCTAGAGGGGATGGGGAAACTGAACCTAAGAGATAAAAAGCCCACAAGGACTGCACACAATTTAGTTCCCTAATGGGCTTTAATATGATTAAAATAATAAGCATCACACTGTGCTCAACAGTACTTCAACTAGTATAACTAGGGTATAGATCATTAAATATGTCTCCAATGCAAAATGTTTACATTTAAAACTGCAACAGCAAGTCTGGGATAGCACTGCCATGTGGGTTAGACTGCTGTCAGTCTAAGTGTGCTAGTAAAGATGGGGACAGTTTACTGACATGGCCAAAGTCTGTTCAAAAATACAGCCCACGCCTTCCTCTGGAGAAAATCATGTGATGGAAAGGTTGGTCCCACCACTAAACATGAGTCTTCAACCAAGTTCTAAATCCTGAGTTTTTCATAATGCCACTCCCTAGATCCTTGCCCAACTACCAACAGGGCCATAGCCTCTGGCTCCTCTAAGGCAACAGCTGTCCCCCAGGCCAGAAGTCCAGGGCTGCTGGGAGAGTCTCACAGGTCAGCAGGGAGCAGTTTTCAGAAGGTACACCAAGTTTTGGGAAGTATTATGAATGGAGAAGCAGCAAAACAGCAGCAGTTCCATGCCTCAGTGTAACTCTATAGGGCGTTTGCATCTTGAACACTTAAAGAGATCTTAGATCTTAGGTTTCCATCCAGTAAAGCAGAAGTGAAAAATATCGTCTGAAGGCAATGACAACGGCCAGAGGAAAGAAATGGTGTTATAAATGAAGAATGACCAGATGCAAGATCTCACCAGGTGGGATATTGAGAGGAACACAGTACAAGTAATACACTGGCTGACATAATTGTCAACAGGTCATGGATTTTCCCAGTCTTTTTCAGTGCAAGGGGGATCGAGTAAAAGTAGCAAATTGCATATTTAAAACAAACAGAAATAGAGACTATTTCTCACATCTTGCATAATGAATATTACAACTGAATATGGTGGAGTTAAAAGTTTGCATGATGTCAAGAGACAGCTCGACAAATCAAGAAGGCAAAAACTCTGTTAATGACTCCCAAAGGCAAAGACTCTATCCCTGCCCAGGAGATCTCCGAGCCATAGCTTGTAGAGACTGGAAGAGCGTTATGAGGGAGTATTTCTGAGCATGGTAATACTGTTAAATAATTATTAATGATAATTTTTTATACTGTTAATATGGTTCTAGCCCTTCCAGGCACTGCTGGAGGACACAGGGCTGGATAGACTTGATGACTGGCCTAACCCTTCTTCATATTTTATTTTGAGTACATTAGAAATGGAAAAATGTAAAAGGTAAACTCGCAGTTTAAAATATGGGGAAGATACAATGGAATATTTTGTTGTTGTTTAAAATACAACCCTTGATGGCTCTTCTGAAACTGATTTTCCATGGTTTCAATCATCTTGAGGTCAGCAAAAATACGCAACTCTTTTATAAGCAGTAAGTACTGTACATAATTTTCCCTAGACGACTGTGGCGGTGCAGGTGGCTCCAGCCACACTTTCTCCTGAGGAGAACTCAGACAACCAGCTGTGGGGGTCAGCAACCAAGTTTAGCATGTAGCTTGCAGTCATGGTGAGAACCCATTACTCCCTTGTTCTGCTGCTTGCATGTTTTCTCCCAAATGGTTAATGTTCTCCCCTCCCTGTTTCATGTATGAAATTATGTATAGTCATTTCCCTTCTTTAATATGTATCAGTTCTAGAAAGTTCTTTGTTCCTTGACACCCCATTGGGTCTTTTCCTGAGTCTCTCTGATGTGTTGTTCCCATTGGTTCCCTTCCTGTCAATCCCACCTGCTTGTCTCTATCCCATTGGCTGAGATCCCTTTCCCCACCTATTCTGTGCTCAGTATAAGATCCGTGGACCCTCCCACCAATTGGCCTCTTTGTCCTTGTCTTTTTGCCGGAATAAACCTGTGTGGAACGCGTACGGAGAGTCCCCTCTCTTTTCTTCTTTGCCTTCGCCTGTGTGCCTGCTTAACAGTGACAGGAGGATACAGCCCCTTTGGGTGAGGAGCTCTGCCCCTTTTTCATTGTGTGTTGGGCACTGAGTGCCACCTTCCAGAGGGGTTTCAGCGTTGACCTCCAGGCTTCTTTGTGTAAAACCCCCTTCTGCCAGCCCCCAGTGGCTGCAATCCCCTCCAGATGACTGGCTCTCTGGAACATCCACGATTGCTTTTGACTATTCACTGGTCTCTTTGGGAACAGAAACAATTTCTGACATACTAAGCTGTGTCTAACAAAAGGGCTCCCACGATTTTCTATTGTATGTCAATTCTGACTTCTCTGGCAAACAGAGAATCTGTTGATTAACAGCAAAATCATCCATAATACATGGAATGCACTGTGGTACATACCATGAAATACTTGTTCTATAAAGTCACCATGAGCAATACTATTTCATCAGATTACTTTCGTATCTCTGGTTACAGAAAAGTAATACGTGTCATGTTAAAAAAGCAAATGTGCCCACTGTTGTCAGGATATCACTGTGTTATGAAGACAGTAGGGTTTGCAGCCCACGCATCAGACCTGCACTGACAATTAAATTCCAACTATCTTCTGTTTGTCATTTTGAGAATGGAGGCATAGATGTTAAATGTCTTGAGTGTTACTTGAACTTAAGCAGAAGTCTATTTTCTGTACCAGAATTTGTTCCCCTGATTTATGGCATCGATTCAGGCCTCTGAGCCTTTCAAAACACCGGAATGTACTCTACGTTGCACTTCAGATTATATAACTACATTGCCTGTAGCTGCATAAGCTTGGGGTTGATTTTTATAAATTTTCTTGCTTTCTATAATAGGAATGGGAAGGTTAATGGCATCTGAAACAGTTCAAGTTACTGCATTTCTGAGCTGAAATAATCTATACCTGGCCAGAACATGGTCTTTACACAGTCAATAACTTTTATGACAGCAGCTGTCTGTTGAGTCTGGAAGAAAGGAGCAGAGTATACTTGTCTGTAATTATCATTGAGCAGTACATTAAATAGAATGGGATGATTTTTCTGATTCCTATTGTTCCACTCTCATTCAGGAACATCTGAGTCTCCATTTTTACGTCAAAACGTTGCTGGAGGAATGATACGCACCAAACGCTGTCCCCTTGATGTGATGTGAATTGACCTTCTTCCATTTAAGAAAAATGAAGTCTAATGTAGGAAAGGGAACTAAACCAATTTCATCCATTGATGAACCTTTTAGGGTATTTTATACTTGGAGAAATTATGCTCATTTCTACAGAAGGCAAGAGATATGCAGAAAGCAATTGATAGTCCAAAAACAAAAGCTTTTTTATTTTTTTTCAGAGACTAGTTCTGTATCTTTGTTGATGGGTTTTGGGTTTTTTTTTACTACTCTTATAAACTTTCTGGAGAAGAAGCAATAGCTAACTTATTTGTGCCTAGGTTAAAGAAAACACTAGTGTGAAAAAATAAATGGAACTTACAGTTTCTCCTTGAGTTGCAAAGTGCATTTTGCTTTTGCTGATCATACTTCAGGAAAATACATTTTCAGTGGCTCTAGCAAACTCCCTCATTTCTAAAGGTGTGTGTTCAGTACTTTTTGTTTTAATCATTAACTGTATTGATATCAGAAATAGAGAAGAAGAGGATATTATGATATTATTTTTACAGTAATTTTTCAGATTTGAGGTGAAAGCTGCTGACTTCTGAAACATCGTAAGCACTTTAAAAAAATTTTTTTCTCTCTAAAAATATACTTGAGAACAACTATCTAGAATAAAGATTGCCTGAACTTCTGCTGAAGCATAAACAAAATAGCCGTCTTCAAAAATTAAATCAACTTTTGCTTCGGTGGATTAGAATTCACTGTTAATCTCAGTGGGATCTGGACTGCAAACATAACCTATGTGAATCTGATATTGCACTCCTTGAAGACAGGGATGTTTGGCATACTTGGTAATTTTTCTGACATGCACCTATTTGTCTGTTTTTGTTTATCTTGCTCTTGATGTCTGTTCCCATTCTTCTTGCTCGTGATTCTTCGGTATGTGGTGTGACCTGTACTTGACAACTCCTAGAAAATTGTAATATCTCACATATTAATGACGTACAACATTTATAGAAAGAGATGGACGGAGCCACAAGGAAAAAGAAGGCTGTGTGGAGAGCAGACTGGCTGGTGTGACTGTGCAACTGTCATAAACCAATCAAGGCACACTGGAGCAGACAACCTTTGGAGCTCAGATGATGAGTGGCATTGTGCTGGATGCGGACCTGGGCAGCGAGTGGACAAGGAATGACATTCAGCAATTCATCAGCCATCAGACAGCAGAGACAGAGGCTGTGTGGCAAGTCTGTATGATCCACCATCTTTCATTGCTAAGAAAGAAATAAGGGTGTTTCATGGTCTTGTTTTAAACTGTCATCAAAAAAGTGAGGTTTTCCGCGTGTACACCTTTGAAAAGCTGAGGTATCTGCCCTGGCTCTCACAGCAGCTGTTTGCTGCTTCAGACAGAATCCTTGGGAGTGTCTCACTTCTGCAGCAGAATCACAACATTCGTACTACAGTGGTGGTCAGCAGAAGATTCTCACACCAAGATCATGCCTTAAAACCCCGGAGAGAAGCACTGTTTGGGCTCTGAGTACAAAACGCTTAAAATTCACAACCCACTGGTGTGAGTCTCAGAGTGAGGGAAGAGCTATTTCAGTGTTTCAAATACACCACATATATTCTAAAGCTATTTAAACCCCTCCCAAATGTTAGATTTTTCTCAGGAAAGATCCATGTTTCCTGCTTGAAGTTTGGCTGGAAGAAACTGCCCTTCTAACAGCTTTCAGGACACGCCATCTCAATGTTCTTCACACGGCTTCAGATGGGTTGCAAAAGCACTGGGGCAGGTCTCCCAAGATAGAAGGTCTTGGGTCTAAAGGAAATGACCCTGTAAGAGATCCCCAAGTTTTCTATACCTTGTAAGAAAAGCATAACCTGAATTTTAACCTTAATGTTGGATTTTATATATGTGAACTTTGAATTAAACATGTTAGACAATGTAACTCTTCATGGGATTCATTATTTAAAGAAAATTACACTAAATAAAACAGAGATATGAAGAAATAAATATTAAAATAAATTCCCACTCAAATGTATATTTACCTAGAGAGAGGAAGAAAGATGGCTTTCACATACACGCATAACAAACCTGTACAATCTCTACCTGTGAGTATGCGTACGTGGATGCACATACATATACATATATGTGTCTATATATCTGAAACAGTTTAGTTCTTTTCAAGCAGAAGGTTTAACTTAAGTACATTGTCCTAGTATCAGCTAAGGCAAACTGGCAGCAGCTTCCACTTTCCTGGAAGTTGAGAGATGCCTGATGAACCTTTGTGGCCTCCAATGGGACAAGGCATTAGCAGCTCTTTGTGTTGCCAGCTTTCCTCTGATGGCTGAAAGTGGTTCTGGTTCTTATTAAGCAAATTCTGTGCAGCAGCTGTGGCAGGGATGTAATGGGGAAGTTTTGTTTATCATTGCACAGACACCTGAAGACAGAGGGCTGAACTCCTTCCATAAAGGAGCTCATTCTCGCCATCTGGCCATCTCAGAGGTAAAGACACATAGATTACTGAGCAGGTATACTGTATTTAAAGTTCATCTTACCATTAAATGAAGTTTTGGTGCATAATTTGAGTTACAACCCACTGCAGTGAGACTTTTTAGACATGTTACTTGTTTTCGTTTGAAGTATGTAAAGTGAGTAGGTAGCTGTTGGAATTTACACGTAACACATTGTTTTGTGCCTTCTTTGATGTTGATACCCTGTATAGACCTCTAGCTATCCAAAATTTGCCTATTTGCCCAGTGGATTCTGCACAAAACTCTAAATGCTTCTTAATTATGCACTTGTCTACCTTTTTATCATATTTCTAAAGCCTCTGTCATTCTCATGAGGTATGGTTTTCAACATTCAGGTTGAAGAACAAGAGAACTGAAAATAAGTGGGTGTCAAGGCTGTCTTCCTGACATGCTTCACTGCCAGCAATGCACTATCTTAGGGAAAATAGTATTAGGATGCTATGGTCAACAGAAATACCTGGAAAGCAATAGCATATCAGAGTGTCCATTCATTTTAGACACATTTCATCACAGATGTTGCTAGTTATTGCTTTCAGCAGCAAAGCCACAGAAATTTTGTAATAGAGTATATTTTTAACACTCCATGCTGCAGATAAACCTGTAAAGCCTGCAATCTGCTAATGGAGTTTATATCCTGATTTTCCTTGATGTTGTGGCTCAGTGAGAACACAACTTGTTGTTATTCTCTTACTCTTAATTTTTTTCTCTGCTTTTTTACTATAGTAGCAAAACAAATGCAACAGCTGGAAGAATAACTATATCTCAAATAAAATAGTGCATTTAATAAAGGCAAAGAGGTGAAATTAGTTTCTGGAGAAGACATACTTAAATCATGGCAATATAAGGAACCAAAGTATTTTTCATCTCGATCTCTGACAATTTCAGGTATGAATCAGGGGGTGAACTGAGATACTGACCTGTAAACCACTGCCCCAGTTAAAAGTAGTAAAGCAGAATGTTTAGGATCCAACTACAGTAGACATCTCCTGAGGCCCCTTCCAGCCTGAATTATCCCACGGGGAGAGGAGGGCCATGTCACTGCCTTGCTGGCACACAAACAAACACGGGTGATATGCATGTTCAGGAAGGACAGGGATGACTCATGGGGCACAGCTCTGCACTGCAGTGTGACTAGAAACTACTTTGACTTGAGAAGAAAAATCTAATAATCAAAGATTTATTAAGCAGCTCTTACCTTTGTTTTAAGATAATATTACAACGTCATTCACTATTGTAATTATGATTACCTTGACATTCTCTAGACCCAAATCTCAGTATTTTGAAATGAAAACATCTTCCCAAATAATGCTTGCAAATATCATTCCTACAGGAGTTTTTGAAGTGTCTGAATGAAAAAAATTCAGAAAAATAGTAATTCTAAGAGTCTATCTTCAGTGTCTTGGTAATGTTCCTTAAAATATCTCTATACCCTATATGTAAGTGGAAATGGCACTCTTGGCATTAAAGTTGCTTCTTTATCTCAGAGTAGTGAAGGGAAAGAGAGACCAATAAGCCTTGAAAAGACTTTTGCAATTGTTTGTAACAAATGCAGGAAATGTGAGGGGAATGGAAGTCGTTCTGCTATGTGCCTTAATAGCAAAGTCCTCTTTATCCATAACCTTTTCCATGCAGTTAGTAATTAGCAGTTTATTATGCTGAGAACAAATTTCTTCTTTCTGACTTTCAACCAGCCTAATTAAACCCAGTCATTAATGTAAAGACTCTGTATGAAAGAGACACTTCTTACCTGATCAAACAATCATTTTGGAAGGTGCTGATCCTCTTATAACTATTCAGTATATTTTTCGGTTGATTGGAGATGTGGCAATGGCACAGCATATTAACAAAATAATGGAGATGAATGGCTATGAAGTTTAAAATTATATTTCTGCTCTGTTGCTTCAATGAAAACTATGTAAAAACTGTCTGGCAGCGATGACAGGAAATATTTGTAAAATTAGCACGCAACTTTCATTGCTTGCAATGGAGGTCTTAAGTTTTTAATGGAAAAAAAGTTCTTTTGAAATTTCCCAGTACACCAGTAAACATTGCAATGGGTGTTATCACTGTATATGCTATATCGCTCATGATTGCACAACTGCAGCCATTATGCTCATTTTTCTGAAAAGATTATGACTAATAGATCCTTTTGTTTTCTGCATGTCCCTATGGACAGATTTAACTAGATTGTTCATTGTAGTGTTTTCTATGTATCCAAACTGGTTTGCTGCCAGGAGAGAGGACTGGGCAGTGAGGAGATTCTCCAAGTCAGTTACCCTGTCAGAAATGGGACCCCAGGATGGCTACAGCAGGCTGAAAGGGGGCAAGAATTAACACTGAATTTTGCCTGGGGCTTCAACTTGGTCAGGTCACATAATTGAGACTCTGACTGAAATGGAAAGACTTAACATCTGGTGAAATTAGATGGAAATATAATTGTCCAAGGAGGGTGACACTGGCCAAGGTCTGTGTATAGGAAAGGACTACCGCTCCTTTCAGAGCTTCTGCACAAACAGGGGTGGCCGCAAGCCTGACCCTCCGTACAGCCACAGGGATTTCTCCAGGCATCTCCTGGGGTGCACACTATCCAGAAAGGGAGGAAAATAGGAGAAAAAAGGCAGGATCTGTATATTCAGAGAGAAGTGTCCTATGAAGAACTAGCCTGAAATACCTTTTAAGTACTTAGTATATCCCTGCAGCAGATTGTCACGTTTTATGGCTCCCAGCTTCCAGACATGAAAGGTTGTGTCATCTGCATACATCCTGCCTTTAGAGTAAGATTCTGGTAGCTAAGGTATTGCCATACTCTTTTATAAGTAGGTTTTTTGATCTTTCAAACTAATGAAAAAACTCACACAAGCAAAGAGAATGATACATAGGTTGAGACACTGTATGTATCTTTGATAGGGAAAAAAGCTGAATGCTCAAGCATATTGAAAACCAACCAAAAACTTAAAGAAGTATGTTATCTTTATGCTTCAGACATTAACAAATACCAGTCAGTAGGAACTGGGAAAGTATTTTCCTTCTGAGCAAATAAAATATCCATTTTGTGAACATTATTATTAGACTGTCACATGAACCATCTGTTACTGATCACTGTCACACCTGATGGTACTAGATGCAAAGGCTGTGGGGTTAGATCCTGAATGGTTACACCTAGTTTCATACTTTTTGATAAAAGAAAAACAACTGCATTGCATGAAACAGTGTAAGAAAAATAATTCCTTGACTTTATTTTTGACAAATGATTGGTTATTTTTATTCAGTAAAGTAACAGGGAGCAAACTCGTGAGGGATTTTTTAGGCTTTCTGCCCATTGTCTGCTCATATCAAGGGCAACACAAGTCCCAACCAGCAATATGTTGTCATCTCTGTGTGTGTGCAGTCTAGAATAATCCTTTGTAGTGGGATGTAGAAGTAGTGTAGATGTAGTGGGAAAGGATCAGAGTAAGTATTGCTTAGGGAGGGCAAACGGAATATACAAAAGGTGAGCACTTACCAAAAGTAAAGATGACAAATCTCTATTTTGTTTGAGGAAAGGGTGACTGGAAGAGCATAAAAGAGCAGGCTGTAACCTGCTCAGTGTTCCTGAAAACACAGGACCTTAGGACTTCCACTTCTTATACGAGGAGTCCAGATTTGCATGTGCCCCATCCCACCACACTGGTTTCACATTCATGCCAACTCAGGGACCATTTGCTACTTTGTGATTAGATCTGTGCCTCTGCAAAAGTTTCTGTTCTGCACATGAAAAATACTAATTTTTTTTTTTTTTTGTAGGGGAGGATGAAGACAACACGATATTTAAAAATAAAATTAGAAAAATTCATAGAATGATAGAACATTTGAGGTTGGAAAAGACCTCTAAGATCATTGCTTTTGACCCTTAACCCAGCACCACTGTGTTCTCCACTAAACTGTGTCCCCAGATGTCACATCCACGTGGTTTTTGTACACTTCCAAGCGTGGTGACACCATGACTTCCCTGGGAAGCCTTTTCCAATGCCTGACTGCTGTTTCAGTGAAGAAATTTTTTCTGTATCCAATCTAAATCTCCCCTGGCACAACTTAAGGCCATTTCTTCTCACCCTGTCACTTACTACCTAGGAGAAAAGACATTCCCCACCATGTTTCAACCTTCTTTCAGGTATTTGTAGAGAGCAGTATGGTCCCCCTGAGCCTTCTTTTGTTCAGGCTAACCAGCTGCAGCCTTCTCATAAGACTTGCTCTTTAACTCTATTCTATTCTACTCTATTCTTCACAAAACTTCCAGTTTTGATAGCATTTTCATAGAATTTATTTTGACAGAATGAATGATCTGTTAGAAAATTCCATATATGAGTGGGTAGTTATGCCACAAATCATGAAAATTTGATGGCAAAAGTAGATAAAATCCTGTTGAAGATTCATGCTGAAATGATGTGTGGCCAAGGATATCAGTGTGAATGTCTTGTAGCAGCGTTGCCATGTACTACATTGTTTACAGATCAAACACTGCTAGAAAAGAGCACCTAATCTTGGGTTCATACAAGTAAATGTTAAGTTTCTGCTCATTTAAATAGTAAATGTTCCCAAAGAAACATCTTAAAAAGCATTGTGCCTTCGCATTGCCCCAGTCCATTCTACTTACAATCCAATAACAGTTGATAGTTCCCACCAAGGTTATGATGTGAAACAAGCAGTGAAAAATGAGATTTTGAATGATAATGAGCAGTTTTGCAGTCTTATCTTCATGAGCTACACCCTACCTGGGTTTCTACACTTTAAGATAGGAATGCACCTTCTTTGTAGAATGAGTACCTTCACCCTTCCTGTGGTTCATGTGAATAAAGGGTATTATTTAAACAATTTGTAATGCTATTCCCATTGTCCAGGCTCTCGAGTGCCTTATAATTTTATCATCATCTTCTCTGGCTCTTGTATTGCACTTTCTGTTATCTGTGGATGAGATCAGATCCCCTGTTGGAGCTGTAGCTTGCTGGCTTTCATCATCAGCAGATTACAGCTTTCAGGACTTGTGGGTGTGCACTGCTGGAAGTTATCCACTGGTCACACCTTCACTTCGGTTTTTAAAACTTCTGAATGTGAAATAGTCACTGCAGCCTCTGTCTAGAAAGCTCATCATCTTCTTCTCATACAAATGTCGGCAGCAGTGGGGAGGAGTTGCCCTCTAGAGCTGTTACTCCTCCATACTGACTATTGCAACTAGAGAGAGCCCTTTTGATCTGATTACATATCTGCATTTTCAGTGGTCACAGACAAGTGAGATGAACTTTGCCCCAAAGACTATTTGGTTTGAAATATGCTGTTTGGCTCCATTGATCATGGCTCATATTTATGTTCATAATTAAATACACCTCACAGACTTGGATTTCTAGAGTGAATAGCCTGCGTTAAAATATGATAGTAAATTTATTTCATATTTTACTATTTATTTTCAATCTGCTCTTTTTTTTTTTCCCCCTCCCTAACATTTCTACCATCCTGGGTTTTGGAATATTCATACACAAAACACAAAAGTAGAGTAAGACTGTCAAGGCTAATTAATTGGAAAATTAAGAGAAGAATTTCCTGGATCACCCATAAAATATTATTTTCTCATTTCTAGTCACACTTCCTCTTAGATAATACTGCCTAGAGACAGTCAAGTGCATAGATATTATGAGGAAACAGCTTCATGAGGTAGTTCTAGCAGTGCAGATCCTATTCAAAGTCCACTACTTATGTCACAAGGCTGAAGTAGAAACTAAGAATGTGTCCCAGAAGACATCCTCAGCAAAATGAAACCAGGGAAAAGTGACTAGAAAGTGAAGCTTCTTATGAGCTCAATTAAAAGACTACTTCAAATTTGCAAACCTTATCTCCCTGGCCAGCACAGCTGATGGAGAGAAACAGCTTCAGCCAGAGGGCAATTCAGAGCATGAGAATCCAGATTCTCACTCAGCAGAGGTTTCTCAGGCTAAAAGACAGCCAGTAATTTTTAGTAACAAAAATCATCTGGAACACCTGTTCTCATGAGAGAGAAAAAAGTTTCAGCACTTGTTCCTGCTGTACCTCCTAAACTGAGTGGGACTTGCTCCAAAGAGTAAGGTCTCAGGAGTGTGCAGTGTCACAGTGGTTAAAAGTTGCAGAGCTGAGTACAATCATTCACATCCCTCATGGCTCTTAATCTCTTTCTCATTTCCAACTCTGCTGAGTAACGCAGTGCACATTTCCAACTTCATGTTTCTGCTGAAGCTTTCCAGTCTCCAGCAGACCAGCTAAGATTGTTTGGCTTCTGCCATTTATAAAACTAATTGGAGGGAAATATTTGCATGATGTAAGTAATTTTAAATGTTGTTTTAGGCTTAGATTTTGGAACATTAGACTGCTGATGCAGATAGCGTGTTTTATACCTGTTTGTCATGAGAGAAGTGCCATGAAAAAACTTAGTCTTCAAATATGCTGAAAACCTAGTAGGCATTTTCACCTGTTCATGTAAGAATACATTTATAAAAGACAACAACATTTTTTGACGTGGGATAATTACAGCAACATTGATGTGTCCATTCTGGCAATACTCCTTAGCCTCCATTATTAAAGGAAAGATTGCCTTCAAAGACCATGCTTTCTAATTTGCTGAAGGGCTGTTAGATGAAGATTTTACCACGGGGAGATTAAGAAACAGTTGTTTTGCAGGGTGAGCCAAATGAAAGGACACGATGCATCTTTGCATCTGCATGCCTGACTGAACACCCCAAATCCTGTTTCTTGTCCTGCTCAAGATCTGAAAATTTGTGTGGCTTCAGTCCAGGCATGAAAACCTTTTTTTTTTTTTTTTTTTCCTAATAATTCAATCCCTACTAAATTGGTTGCCTATAAATAATCCATAAAGAGGGAAAAAAAGCAATATTGGTAGGTGCATATGATCCTGGTAGAAATAGATTACACACCCAACCAATACCCCAGAAAAATAAAAAATTAGATGCAGATCACTTATTTTTAATGACAATTTTAAAATAAACTGTGAATTTATGTAGGATGGAGGTATAAATAAGCATGCCATAATGCAGTATATTTCAGCATTCTCAAGCCAATTTGATCAATATTGCAAAATTGTAGAAGAAAATTAATCAATGGGGTAAAAGCAGTGCATCAAAATTCATTGTACATGTACATTCCTTATTAAGGAACAAAACACCTTTATGATGTATGTTTCTGTGAATAAATTTTACTGAGATATAGTACACCATTAGCAGACATTTCTCAAAAGCATGTTCTAAAGTATTGAACTTGGCTGCATATAATGCATTTGAAAATGTGTACCGAATTTGGAGAAGAAAGTATGCAAAATGTGCATTCTAGTTAAAATTCAACATTTCTTACTTCATTGGCACAACATCCTTGGGTTTTACTGTCACTTTTCAGACAGATGCAGGGGGACATTTCCTTGCTCAGAGCACTGGTAGAAAGCCCATGGCCATGATCCTGCCACTGATAGCGCAGGAGGAAAGTTGCCTCTAAGTGGAGTGTCCTTGAAAACAAAGGGTAGTTTGAGGATGAATCAATCAGTTCACGAGCTATCATTTGAAGTGCTGTAAGCCTTAGACGTTAGCTTTGCTCCTGCTGATCTCTCACTGTTACCTTCAAAGGCTTCAGGATGAACATAAAGAGTGCAGATAAAGAAATAGAGGTGAGATACAGATAAAACACAGAGGAAGGATTCAGGACACTCTGTAAGCTCTCACCAGAGCCAGCCATAATAAAGCATTATTGGTAAGGAAGCCTAGAGATGGACTGAGAAGGCAATTTTCTTCTCATGGGAAATCTGTTCTGAACTCTGTTTCCTTTCTAAATTTAAGCAAAAGTTGAAATTCTAAATTTTTCATGGACCCACAGGAAATTCCATAGGATCTCAGTTCAGAAAACTGAAATTTCCTTCTCTCAAAAGGATAAAAATCATTATATAGAACAAAAAACTACATGTAAATGCCTTTTAATGTGCATTAATATGCATTAATATAATCTAAATAATATTAAATAAACTTAATTAGTGCAATTCTTATTTTCAATTTTATTAAGGAAACATTGCAAACCAGGATATTGATCCTGGTTCAATGAACAGCTGTTTCTTCTCATCAGTAGAGTTGCAATAGTCCTAAGTCCTGTTTCAGTCCCTGGAAGCCTTCTGAGTGCATAAGGAGAAGAAAGTACAACATCTTCATCTCCTTCACTGGTTCCTTATTTGAGCGTAAGATCTGAATCCTTAGAGCCAGGCCAAAAGTGGGCTTGACTTTGAGTGCAGGGGGTGCCTCCTGTGAGCCCAACAGAAACCAGGATGTGCAGGGCTCTTTCATGCAGCACCTGGCTTTGAAGAATCCTTTCTTAGCAACTATGATAATGTAACCAAAACTGATCCAGCAAGACAGCCAAATGCTGATTTATTTTTAACTCTGCTGTTACTCCTGTATGTCTCAATGGCAGTTCCATGCTCTCCCTGCAATCACTGCTCCTATAGAGGAGGCACTGCTACTGGTACAGCCACAATTTATGCTCAAGGGCACTTCTAACTTCCAGTTAATTCAATTTATTGTAGAAGGAGTTTGGGGAGACCTGCTGTTAGCTTTAGTGTGTAGTGCTTACTGGGTGTGCCATGCTTTAGTGTTTCCATTTTGGCTGGAATCGAGGTTTGGAAGCCGATCTTATAATTTCCCTGCCTATTGCACCTTGGTTCTTGTCCAGAAACTATTCCTAGTACTTAGGCTCCAATTCTCGGGTGAAACTAAAACAAAACAGGACCCCAAAGCACACTTCAGTCAGTATTCAGACACCAGGACCAAACTGGTCCTAATTAGACTTAATCCATAGAAAAGAGCTCTTGAAATGCATGTAGTTTGGATGTCAGGTCTCCAGCAGCAACTAATGCCCTGGAAATTGGTTCCCATTATACCACAATACTTTCTGCTGGATGCAAGGCTCTCCTAGCCGATCTAGCCTGGCAGGGGATAAGACTTACTCACATTACAGATCTACCACAAGGTTTGTGATGGAAATATGCACCAAATAATTCCTGTAATTGTTACGATGTGATTAGTGAAAGATGCCTATGTCCAAATTAAAGTTCAAGCAAATCAATAATACAGATTTCATTTAACAATTAATGTGAGGTAGAGACATAGAAAGAAATAGATAAGAGAAAGAATTAGACAAGAAATAGACAAGAGAGGAGAGACAGAGAGAGGGAACAAGAAGATAGTCACCACACATGCATCCAGAGGCATCCCCTTGCTCCTTCTTTATGTTGTGCTTCTCAGTCGTGGGGGGTTGCATTATTGTTCAAAACTTTTCACTGTTTATACATCTTAGCAAACAAAGCAATTAAGGCTCATTGAATACACAGTTCTCCTATTCTATTCGTTAAAGGATTCCCTCACTTCTAATGCTCATTAGTCCATATGTTCAGTCTTGCTCTTCTTTTGAGTCTGTGGGTTTCTTGGGCTGATGGGCTGTGAGTCAGTCATCACAACCTCACCCTGACAGAACTGACTTTTACCCACTGGAGCTGATTCCAGCACAGTTTCAGAGTTGGCTTTGCTTGTGCCCCATAAAGTTCTGCATTCTTTTAGTCAATTATCAGTGACAGATTCTTCTCCCCAAGCTTTGTTAACCTCCCCCAAGGTCTGAGACATCACCTGGACCATAGTACCACCTATTCTTATCTCAAGTTCCCACAGTGGTGGCTTCTCTTATAGGCCAGGTTCCAGGTATCCACAGAGGCATATTCAGGGGGGCTTTGGTGGTCATTGGTGGTCACAGATGCCATCTGTCCCATAACTTGGGGTGATCTTTGTTTGACCAGTGATAAGCATATAAGCAATTGCTTCTTTACACTGTTTGCCACAGTGGGAATTTCTGTCCAGATGCATTAAACCAGGATGAGCTAAGCAGCTCTTGCCTCCACCAAGCCTTGAGTTAGCACCACCCTGGCACTCCATTCTGTGCTTATCTCATGGCAAAGTCCTTCTGTGGCCTTAATAGTGTTTGAGACGGGCAACTGTGCTCTTTAAATCCTTACAGTAACAGAAATTGGTATGCCAGTTTGCTAACAGTGATTCTCCTCAGCAGTGTTCTCTGCATATTAATTCTAAAACCAGGACACTTGGGAAACAGGGCACAAGAACAGACTCCATGACAACAATGTGGCTCTTTGGAATGACAATTACAAACTTATTACGAGAAATTTGCAAAAGTATTACATTGTTTCTTTGTTCTCAATGTCTGGCACTTTTTTCCTAGTGGATAAAAGCTTTTCCAAATGGCTTTCTTTTGTTCTAAAATTAGGTATTAAGTTAATATCTTTGGCACTGGTTTTATCCTAATTGTAAGATTTATGCCATTTCCTGGTACTAATAGAGTGTTCAACACACGCCTGGGAGGTTCAGTAATAGGTATGTCCTTGACAGATCTCAAGTCAGTATAGTTCTTTTGTAAGAAACCTGAGAAAAAAAAAAAAACAAACTATTTCTATATTTCTTACAGGGAAAAAAAAAAAGGTCTAGTTAATGTTAAATATGTATGGAAATAATTCCTAAATATTTGTATTTGAAAGTAGAATCATAAGCAAAACTCTAAGTCTTGGACATGATATTTTCTCCCTCTCCAGGTTTTACCTTGTTCTTCTGAATGGATATGCCCTATTCTGACTAATTTCCTTGTCATCTCATGCATACTCTGTAAATTAAAACAGATCTTATTATACCTGTGTAACTGTTATCTTGCCATTGTTTTTAAGGATTCCATTTGTAATCCCGTTTGCTGTCTTAGAACTTTCAGAGGTGCTGGTGCATGAACTGGAAAAAACACTGCAGAGCTATTGAAATCTGAGATGAGTTTGAGGGGAGAGATGATAAAATCCTTTTTTATTTGTGCACACAGAAAGTGGGATATGGAAATTGGTAACACCTTGAAGGTAGAAAGCCACTATCTCATATAACAGAGCCCAATTTTATGGTAGAAATGTAATTCCGTTGCTGCAATTGTGGAAGCAAATGTGTCCTTGATAATGATTCCAATGTAATTGCCAAGATTTATATAATCCCAGGTAATTTTATCTGAACGACCTTGAAATTACAAGGCACAGCCATAGAGATATGAGGTGAGGTTCCTGAGACACTCACCTGGAGTCACCTGTATTTTACCTGTATTCAAGGTAGGAATGGATGCACTTACAGAAGAGGATATGCAGGTAGGTAGGTAAATTGCTCTCTAGAAATACTTAGGGGTGACCAAATAGGTCATATGTGTGTGCATAGGCTGCAAAAGACAGCAGTGAGATGAGACAAGTGCCATCTCTAAAACCATGATTGTAACTTGTATTGCATTGTGCAAGCAATCCTGCTTGTGTGAGAAGAGGCTGTAGAATTGACTGTTTAACTTTTGACCTTTACATACTGTTAGGGAAGAGTGTTTTGTAGGCCTATGTTAAGTTTATTTAAAACAAAGGTGGTTTCTTCAGATTTGTTTTGTTTTTTTGTTTGTTATTATTTTTTTTAAAGGGCCTTTTATCAATTTGTGATTATAAGTTTCATATATAACTCAACCCTTCAATTTGACATAAATCACTACTAGGCCTGGAAAAAAAATGCGTGATGCATGAAGAAGCTCCAGAAGAGACAAAACACACTGTTACACTAAATGACTTTTGGTCTGGTTCTGAGACAGGTTTGTGTCCTGACAGAAACCAACTTCACCAGGTCATCTAGTACAGGCATGAAATGAGAAACTAAGGAAACAAGTACTCCTCTCTCCCAAAAAATAAGGTGTATTTGAAAGAAAAGCGTCATTTTCCAGGTGCAATGGAACTGATTAATGAATTGCTTCATCTGACAAAGCAAGCCAGCTATGGGTGGGACAAAGGGCAAAACACTTCTAAGCCATAGGTAAATACTGAGAAACCTCAGAGCAAGAGGATCAGGAAAATGAGTGATCAAACTCCAAAGAATATTTAGTTATGAATAAGAGACCAAGTTCAATTTACAGATGATGATGATGACCATGATGATTATTATTATTTTGTCTGTTCCCTGTTTGCACAACACATTTTGTATTAAAAATCTCTCCCTAGTGCTAACATCAATTTATATGCACTCTTGTGTCTCCCAGAACAAGCAACCTCCAAACCAGCCCAGCCTGAGTAGAAAGACACAGAAAGCAGGATTGCTAAGCCACTGGTCTATTTGTGAGGTGTGGGTGTACAACTTTGGGAGAAGCCCAAGGAAAACACAGCCTTGACAGAAGACTTTGTAAACACAGCAAGCCAAAGTTGAAGTTTTGGTGTATGCATCATCTGTAGGGAGCTTAAAGACCCATATGGAGCTTAAAAGGCCCATAGGGCTACAACAAGAGTTTGTTCAGCTTTGTGATGCCAAGAGAGATTTCAACAACAAATAAAGAAGTGTGGGTGCAAGAGACAGAAAACACACTTGACAAATATCACCTTACATAACGACTGCCTACAGGTTTCCACAGGTATAGAAAGTAATGAACATACACAGAATGGAATAAAATATATGTTGACAGTTGACTGTTCACTTTAACAGAGACCTGCATAGAGCCATAGAAAATAAATATATATAATGACAAATCATACTCTGAAGAACATATGTTACTCCAGGAAATGACTGTAACCTGCTGCAAGAATTTTTTACTTTGTCAGTGCTCTGTACTGGTCTCTGCAGAGAGTGAAGGCACCACAGGAATGAGGGCTGTGGTGGAGCAGAAAAATAGTTCCCTGTTGGCCACCCTTCCAGTTTCAGACTGAAAAATGCACAGCAAAGCAAGAAAGGAAGAAACAGTAAACAAAGAAACAAAACCCCAACAACCTTCTCTTTTCCATACAACCCCCTGCTAGGTACTTTCTCAGAACATGTATACACTGCTTTATTTAGTGCTATATTATTCATGCAAAAGCTCCATTTCTTCATCGGGTCAATACCCAACTGCTTTGTGCCTGGCAAGGCAAGCCATTTATTAATTAGAGCTGCCCTGCAGTCTGTCACTCCTGTTCCAGTACACTTTGTTTGTGCCATTCCCCAGCTGGTACAGCCATGATGTCACTTACTTTCAAAGATGATTTTAAAATGTGAGGAGAAAATGTGAAAAACAACAGAGTTAATCATGTTTTAAGCAAAGTTCTGAAGCATTGCCCAGTGTTACATCTTCTGCAAGAAAGGGACAGCTCTATACATGTCTCTTGGGAGGGTTTTTTCTATTTAAAAGTTTGGAGTGAACACTCTAAATTTCAGTTTGAAATGTTGTAATACATTTGTTTGACAAATAGTACTGATAACAATACTATGCTTCACATTTGGCTTTAATCTGCTGGTCCAAAAACACTTTGCAAAAGAAGTCTGCACTACTACCTTCATTTGCATATTTCTGTTTCCTCTCGATCACTTTTTCATAAGATGCTCAGTAGAAGGTGTGCAGATAGGAGCGGCAGTGTTGAACAATTCTCTGCCTCAGTGATTGTTTCAGTCCTTGTATTTCATCACTCAAGGGAAGCAACCTAGTGCCTACAGCACACCACACAGCCCCATCTGCCTTCACTGGCGGGGAATCAGATGTGTGAGGTCGTCCTGTGGCACCGTCATCTTTCAGCAGAACTGCTCTGTGCAATCTGTTTTCTAAAGAGTGTTCATTTCACTATCTCCCAAGCTACTGATAGCATCTTGTGACTGAAATCTGTCATTTTTATGTGCATGCTATATCTCACTGAAGCCTCATCTTACCAGACCTCTGATACAGTCTGTAATACATGTGAAAGGAGCATTTTCAAGACATCCCAAAACTGAGATCACAGTGAGAAGGCTAAGGCCATTGATGGGCCTGTACTGTATTTCTTAACTAAAAGGAAGTTAAATGATATGTTTCTGCTGTTTATCCATTTCTGTTGTTGTCACTATCTGTGACAACAGATATCTGTGGTGCTCTCCAGAAGAAGAAAACCTTAATGATAAGACAGAAAATGCTGCGGAGAGCAGAGGCCCTTCCCTGTGTTCCTGTCAACTTTTACCAAACCCTGCGTTCTTAGACCCACAATAAAAAAAAAAGGCCAGCCTTTGTCCTGTGTATAGAGACACAGATCTTCCAATTAAGTTTGCCTTCCTCTTTCATAGCTTTCCTCTTGAATAGGAACGTGCATATGAGTGCATAGGGAACGGTGATCTAGGGTTACTACTTAGTGTTAGAAGTACAGACTTAAAATGTCAGGCAGTTTTCTGATACTTGGACCCACATTTCACCCCACATAACAGAGCCGGGGTGTCTCTGCAACATGGGCCAGGCCTGCAGTGGCCAGCCAGCAGGAAAGACAGTAGATGTGCTCATAGTAAGAAGGTTGAAAGGCTCCAATGTCTCTGTTTGTCAAAACAGGACTGAGAGGAAATCCTTCCTAAATCTATTTCTATTTGGCAAATCAATGGGTTGACAGCCTGTATTGGGCTTGTGTGGCCAGGTTTTGGTAGTGGGAGAGGCTACAGGAGTGGCTTCTGTGAGAAGCTGCCAGAAGCTTCCCCCATGTCCAGCAGAGCCAATTCCAGTTGGCTCCAGGATGGACCTGCCCCTGGCCAATGCCGATCCCATCAGGAATGATAATAATGCCTCTGTCATGACATATTTAAGAAGGAAAAAGAAGTTACTGGTAAGATGTAATTGCTCTCAGAGAAGAGAGGAGTGAGAATGTGTGAGAGGAACAGCTCTGCAGACACAAAGGTCAGTGGAGAAGGCAGGGGACATGGTTGAAGAGCAGAGGTTGCCCTGCAACCTCTGGTGCAGCCCATGGTGAAGCAGCTGTGCCCCTGCAGCCCATGGAGGACCACAGGGATGCAGAGATCCAACTGCAGGTCATGGAGGAGGCCCTCACCACAGCATGCGGATTTCTGAAAGAGGGCTGTGAGCCCATGGGAAAGCTGTGCTGGAGAAGACTCCTGGCAGTGACCTGTGGCCTTGTGGAGAGAGGAGCCCATGCTGGAGCAGGTTTCCTGGTAGGACTTGTGACCCTGTGAGGTACCCACTCTGGAGCAGGCTGCTCCTGAAGGACTGCACCCCCTGAAGAAGTGACCCATGTTGCAGCAATTCATGAAGGACTGCTGCCCGCGGGAGGGACTCATGTTGCAGAAGACCGTGGAGGCCTGTCTACCATGGGCGGGACCCCATGGTGCAGCAGGGGAAGGACTCCTTTCCTTTCAGTGTCTGGGAATATCCCCTGCATTATTTAAACTGCTAGTTCATGCTTTCTCTCTGTATCCTCTCTGTCATATTGTTTTTTTACCTGCTTATTATATTGCATAATAATTCATAGTATTTGTGTGAAAACCTTTTTTTCTCTGAGAACAAACACTCGCACCTCTGTGAAGGGACTGGCATTGCTCTGAACTTGCAAAATTACTCTTTTCTAAAAACTAACCTATATGACATTAAAATTGTAGCACCCAGTCAGCAGACTGTGTACCATCAGATTTAAAGTAGATGAAGTGAAAGGAGAAGTCAAGGTGGAAATTTGAGGTGGTCAGTTGTCACAGCTAGAGCCTAGCTGCATATAGCTCCAGTCTGATTTTTGTAAATGGTTCTGGAAGTAGAGAGTGGATGACAAAGATCAGGACAAGCAGTGTCCTTCTGTTATGTCAAGATTTTGAGAGACTAATGGGAGCTGCAAGAAGAGTGGCAAGAAGCAGCTCTATTCTTATGCAGTGCTCCTGTCAAGATGATCACTGCAACTAATAAATGGGGCTTTTTTTTTTTTTTTTTAATAAGATGGTATCAGAATTACTTGCAAGGATTTGCTTCCCAGGGAACAGCACATGGGAGGAAAATGTGACATTATTCCTTAAGAAATGAAGAGGAAAAAAATGTAACTATCTTTCCTCAATGTGCTTCCCGAAGAAGCAATTTTTCAGTGGAGGTAGCATTCCTCTCTGGATACTTGCAAGCCTACACTGTGCCAGGTGCAGATATTTTTTGAGGGAGCAAAACAGAAGCTGTACTTAAAATATTTAGAGTGCTTTCTCTTTAAGTTTGCTGAACAAAGATGTAATTTCATCAGTTATCACTGTGTAAAATCAGATATGAGAGGATATTGGACCCCAAAGTGCAGGGAGTGTTTCTCTGCCTGTCCTGAAAGTCCCATCCCCCCAGGAAAACACTGGTTTTAACCTTCATCCATGGAGAAAGCTGCCAAGGCTTTGGGATGAATTAGAATCTACAAGGATGTGAGTTAGGTGGTAGTATGATATATAGTTTGTTACAGAGTGAAAAATTTAGGGTTTTTAGGTTTATTAGTATGGTAAGTAGATGAAGGCAAGATGGAGGATCTCTGTGGTTTATCAGGTCTCTTCCTTCTTCTTCACCTACTCCATTTTCTGCAGTGCTGGTAGCACAGAATGATTGGTTAGAAAATGCGGCATTACAGGGCTACGTGAATGGAGAGTTCATTAGGCATTGGTAGAAAAGTAAAAATAATATACGTACTTAGTAACTATTGGGTAATTTACCTTTAAAAGGCCTTAAACTTTCCTGCATTTGTCTTTTGGTATTTGCTCTGCTTCATGCTATGTTGCCAGCATGTAAATTACTGATAAGATATAATAAACAACCTGAAGACCGAGAAGATCCAAAAGTTGTGTTCGTCTCCTATTCCTGGGCAAGGACATTCTCCCCCATCTGGGGAGGACATGTGGGGGTCGAAAACCTGCACAAGAGGTCATTCCCTGGCACTGGCAGCTCTGGGCACACTTGCTCAACAACCTCTGTTCTCCTCATGGATGAATTCATTATGTGATTGTCTCTGCTTCAAAATAACAGAGTTCTACCATTTTCCACATGAAGAGATCAAACAGTCCCATGTGACTTGCAAATTAGTTCTCTAAATGAAGGTCCCCACACAAACAATTAGGTTCCTTTAGTGTGAGATGGTAACTGCCTATTTTGAGTACAAATGTCTGGAAAGTTCTCTTCCATTCCTCCTTTTTAAACTGAGCTTTCATTAAGCTTAATGCCACAAAGTATTTCTGACACTGCAGGCTTATCAAAACAACTTAATGAAGAAATAGAAGGCGTAGTTTCAGTGTCAATTACAGATCTTAAAAATCCAGTGGTTTGAATGTTGCGTGTTGTTTGTGAATCTCAAATATGTGTAAGGATCTCACATACCCTGAGTGTGTATGCAGGTGTCTGTGTGGGTGCCATCCCCAGCCTGGAGTGACCAGCAGGGCCAGAGCCTCTGCCTTGATGACCCCAGAAGCAGCTTGTGCTTTACCAAGGTTAATCCTGCCTGGCTCATTGTGGGAATACCCTGCATTTGCAGGGAAAAAGCCAGGAGGAGCCAGTGGAGCATTGCTTTAGCTTGTCCCTCTGAAAGGGAGGAAGGAATACACCAAGGGACAAGGCTAATGGAAAGGCAAAGTTCAAGCAGAAAGGACAGCCCAAGGGAGAGGCAGTCTGAAGCCTGTTTATATAAAATGCAAATGTATGGATAGAAAACAATCAAAACATTAACATTAAATTATAGCCTCTGTTGTTGTTGTTACATCTTTTTCAGTTGTTTTTCTTCTTTGTTTATCTAGTTGCCATTCTGTGGATCAAATTAGTATCGTGAAGTGACATCTTATGTGAGAACTGTTTTTTTTACTAGGTATATACATTACTGGTCTCAGATGTAAAGAATATGACCCAGAGAAGTGATTATTCCTTATCTTTCATGGCTTACATTTTGGTGAAGAAATGTAATTTACACCTTAATTGAGTATGTGATAATAAAATAATAATTGTTTCAGTTGACCAGATTGTTCCGTCCCTCAAGATTATGAGAAATGGAAAAAAAAAAATCTTAGATTGTCTGCAGATACATGCTTTCTTTCAGTTGTAGTATTCAATCCATAGAGCCATGTGAATCCCAGGATGCCTCTCTGCAACCTCACTCTGCAACCTCACTCTCTGCAACCTCACTCGTCTCTGGCTACCTGACAGCATCACCACCACACTTTTTCCTTCCTTTTACCTCTATAAAAGAGACTTCCAAAAACGCTAAAGCAGAAACAGAAAGGGAAACGTGGGTCGAAGAGGCAAACAAGGCCTATGCCTTCAGATTTTAATCTCAATTATCAGGTATTAAGAGAAAACTCAGATGATAACTCTCTGCTGTTAGAATAATGAAGCAGAATCTTTTCAGGTCAAAATTATCATAAACCCGTTGAAACGTTTGTGTTTATGACAGCAAACAAAACTGAACTTCTGTTTCAGTTAGTGTAAATGGTTTAGTCATTGTTCCCTTGCACAAAATCCAATGCATTCACATTTCTTCTATTTTCTGAATGACAGGTACAACACTCACTTTAACAGTACCTATTTTGTTCTAAATAGCATAGTCCAGAACATTTTGTAAAGAGGGAAGTCTAGTAAAGACTAAGCCTTCTAATGGTATTCTGCAAATCAATATATTTTTCTATTTAATAACTACATTACAGGGAATCACTTTTTTTTTGCTGTGTTCTTGTAACCTGTAATTATCCTCTGATTTTGCCTTTCAGACCTTTAAATGTTTGACACTAACTGAATATTTAGCCACTTGATGTTCATTTACTTGCAGGAATGCACATGCCTGTGTAGATCGGAAGATGAAGTATAGGAGAGAATGTTGGATTTCCTGCACACACAAAAAAAATCTAGTATTAAACAAATAAAGAGCACAAACTCTAATAAATGCAATAATAAAACTCACTGAAATGGTGCAAATACCCTTTTAACAATAAATATGAGTGCAATAACATTTTGGTTTTTATAAAATCAGTCAGTGTTGAAGCCTGTTAAGCAACATGAAAGAAACATAAAGAATTTTCCACCTCTTCTTTTGGATTTAGTAAGGAGATGGAAGTGACTGCTTAGAGAATAAATGCAGACATACATTGCTTCTGCCCTAAGTAAAGTAGATTTCCACTTTATAACTCTGTAGATCCATGGAGTGAGCTTCTCTCCAAAAATGGAAAAGAGCTTATCATACTGAAGAAAATCTTGCACACGTTTCAAAGCCTTAGCATAACTTATCTCTAAGCTGACAAGGCATCCTGACCCTGTGAGCATCCCAGTGGCTGCCCTGGTGCCAACATATGACTGCCTGTGGGACCACCAGCGGAGCCAGACAGAGGCACTGGGAGAGGGACCACACTTGGGGTGACAGGCCTCAGACAGAGAGCTAGCTATGGCTGGGTTTTGCCCTAGGAACACTGCTGGCACTGCTGCCAAGAGAGGAAAGATGAGAAGGCAGGGAAAAGCATGCTGTTATTGTTTCCTGGGTCCAGAATGAGATTTTTACATGCACACAAAGTGCTGAAGCCACTGGCAGCCAATCTGAAAAACAGCAGGAAGCCCTAAGGTCGTGCTGTACTCCTTTTTGGGAGTGTCTTAAAGGAGCAGTGCACACAACTGAGCCAAATGCCAGGCAGAAGTCTCTATATGTTTATAAACACACATCTGAGTAAGATTTTGAACCACATCTGGCTCATCCTAAACTGTCTCAAACTTGTGAAAGTGGCTGTGGGGAATCAGTGTGCTATCATACAATGGACCCTTTTTCTACCCAGCTGTTTTAACCTAAAGAACTGCAACAAGGGTGTTCTTAAATAATCCATATCTTGTGCAGGCAAGACCTGACAGTCAAATTAAGGAAATGGCAGAGTTCAGTACCACTGAGTGCTTCTGTCATGGCATTGCTCCACAGCATGCTGCACAGAGGGCAGCTACATGGACATCTCTTGAGAGCTCCTGCCTCTGACGATGCAGAGACAACGTTAATCTCAACATCTTCTACCTCCTGCATGTTCCCTTGGCTTACTTTACTATACTTTGGGCACTACTTTCCTCAGTCAAATACAGCTGTGACACTGTATTTAGGAGTATTGAAGGACAATGTGGTGAACTCACCTGCTCAGGAAATGCAGCAGGTGAACAAGATTTGTCTCGTGCCCCTGCAGCTGCACCGAGTTACAAGAGTGGGGTATTCTGTTCATAGGCTGTGCAAGGGACCAGCTCATTTTTAAACAGGAAGATTGTTTTTTTACAACTGTCCCTGAGAAAAAATTTGTCCCCACAGTGGACACAGGTGTGTTGGTTTAGCTGCCTATAATGAGGAAAACAGCCTTGACTAAAACAGAGGTACAGTGGAAAATGGAGAAGAATGTCACCAATCCAGGGTAACCACCAAAACAAAATTGTAAATATGTCAGTATTTCAGTTCCTTAGCAGTTAGAAAGACTGTCTCCGTGTCCCAATGCTGGTAATTACTTCTTATCTTCCAAGCCTGATACTGAATGTATTTTGAAGCCTTCACTAGGATACTGTACACTCAGAGCTTGACTGAGTTCTATGCTGTGCTGAGCAGCATTTAGACGCAGTGCCTGCTGAGTAAGGAGGGTGCATTTGCACAGAACAGGTTTGGCTCTGCCTGGCCAAATGCCAGTGAGAGCCTAAGCACAACACCATTCTCTTACAGCTGGACTGGAGGTGCCCTGTTTTTCATCAGCTTGGGCCACAGTACAGGGAAAGTTGTTTCAGTCATCCATGTAGATACAACAATGGTGTATCTACACTGGTGAATTTTGTTGGGCCTGATCAGTGATGGCTTTCATGCTCAGAGAAGCATTACAGCTGCGTGTGCCCAGGTGTGTGCTCTGAACATGGCAGGAGGGTGTCTGCTGGGCTCCCCTCCTGCCAGTCACTTCTTTCCATTTTTGTACTATCCTAAGGTATGAAATGATCTTTACTATTAGCTCAGGCAGATGATTTCTTATCTCAGCTCTGCAGTGGTTTTTGTTGTTCTGTGTTGGTCCTTCACAACATCTGGGAGTGCACAAGTGGCTCGAAATTCCTTCGCAGCCTTTGAACCACCAAAACCACGTAAGGGCCAGTGGCATGGCTGCAATCGGAATTATCAGCTTACTGTGTTAATGACTATGTTATCAGCTCTAATCTTAATGACGAGTGGGTCCTTATATGTTGCAGAACTGATCTGACTGAGGAAGACAAACAGAAATGGTTTTCTCTCCTTTTTGTACTGGAATATTCTCTACTTCTGTAGATAATTTATTCTTGAAGATTTTAGGGAGAATAAGCTTGTCATGTCATCTTATAGCAACAAGAAAAGCTGCAGGAGCAGCAAAAGCAATAGATCTAAACGATGTTTTGGCTGGCCAAGACATAGCTGTAATGGTGACTGCTGAGGAGGCAGTTTTCCTCAGATGTGTACATTTTATCTCCTGTCTCCCAGGCAACTTCCTAATGTCTTTTTGAAATTGCTAAAGACCAACTAATGTATTCTAATACTGTGGCAAGCCTTATCAAGCCAGTACAATGCCACACCATTTTCCATTTCGAGTCACGTACAGTGAACCAAGCCCAGTTACTAAATACTGATAGCTGTAAGTATTCCCATATCAACATGTAAATAAAGCTACATTGTTTTCACATTTGGTATGAACAATAGGTTGAATCTGTACACTGAATTTCTACACGAGCTGTATATGTAATTCTATTGTATACAATACGAAATTCCTTGGAAATAATTTTCTCAATGTTCCTTATGGTTTAGAAAATATATTTGTATTAAACCAACAAACTTTCATTTCTCAATACCAAAATTCTAGCTTTGTATGTTGCAACATTCCCAGTAATCAATATTTTAAAACATATAATCAGTAGCATCAAAAATACAGAACTATTTTTTCTGCATCTGAAAGTACTTGAAAAATAAATGAAGATATAAATAAATAAATAAATAAATGCAGTACGTCTTGACACAGCAGTTCATGGATATCATAAAACATAAAGGCTGAGTTGGGATGTAGACTGTCAGCTCCCATGGCATAACTTGACACAGTACAACGCACTTTTCAAACATTATTAAAGATTGAAAATGATCTTATGGTATTCTTACAGTTGATGCAGAGATAGAGAATAGGATAGCTTATAATTTTTAATTTGAGTCTGGAAAATATTTCTGTAACCTATACTCCTATGCATAAATAAAAACATTCTCTATCTACAGGGGAAAATATTAAAAAAAATATTACCAAGAGAGGTATAGTTAAAAACTCAACAGATCCACGAATGCAGAAAGAAATCTGTTTTGAGATATATTACTGCTTCAAATAATAATCTACAAAGAAAAAATAGTATTAAAAATAACAAAAGTAATACCCTTTTTTAAAGAATAGTAGTCTTGCTCACTAAGCAGTCAGAAGACAGGAATTCCCATTTTTAAGAATGATATTTTCAGTGTACATGATAATGACTGTGCTTGGCATCAGAGATAAACTCAGTATTAAGAGAAAGTATTCAATCCTTTTAAAATCCTATTCCAGACTGCTAAAAACAAGGATACATCTCTTTCCTGCAATCTCTTTATCAAATTTGCTGTCCCTACTTTGTGGTGAATAGAGAATACTTCTGGATCAATGGTTTCTTTTAGTTTTACTAAAACTTGCATCTTACAAAGTAGTCACAGGATTTGCTGAAACAGAATTGCATAAGCTTTGTATTTCTGAAAAAGCATGCTAATAGTTTAATAAATATTGCAACATACTTTACTACATGTAGAAAGTTAGAAAGAATAATAAAAATCAGGGCTAAATCTTAAGGCTGTTCGATCCGCATACACCATATGAGTTGAGAGAATGGTTTGTAACAGAAACAATTTTTAGTGATGTATCAGGCTTAGAAGGTGTTGCAATTTAATTTTTAAAGAGCTTGAATTTGTAGTGGAATGGCAATAACCATCAGTCACTGGAGGGGCAGGCTGCCTTGAACAAATGCAGAGCACAGATGAGGGTGAAGGACCAGCAAAGGTTCATTCTCAAAGACTGAAGTTTTATCTTCATTTGAACAAAACAGAATGAAGTGTTAGGTGTGAATTGCTTGTTCTTTTTCATGTTGCTATATTTCTGCCTACTATAAAACCTTTGTTGATGCGGTCAAAGACAAGAGGATTGAGTGCACCCTCAGTCGGTTTGCAGATGACACTAAGCTGGGCAGGAGCGTTGGTCTGCTGGAGGTTAGGAAGGTTGTGTAGAGGGATTGGACAGGCTGGATCAATGGGCTGAGGATAATGGTATGAGGTTTATTAAGGTGAAGAAGTCCTGCACTTGGGTCACAACTGCCCCATGCAGCACTACAGGCTGGGGGCAATGTGGCTAGAAATCTGCCCAGTGGAAATAAACCTAGGGGTGATGGTTGGCAGGGGCTGAACATGAGCCAGCATGTGCCCAGGTGGCCAAGAAGGGCTGGTATCAGCAACACTGTGTCCAGCAGGACCAGGGCAGTGATTGTCCCTGTGTACTCGGCACTGGTGAGGCTGCATGTCAAGTCCTGTGTTCAGTTCTGGGCCCCTCAGTTCAAGAAAGACACTGAGGTGCTGGAGCGAGTCCAGAGAAGGGCAGTGGAGCTGGTGGAGGGTCTGGAGCACAAGTCCTGTGAGGGAACTGGGGTTCTTTAGGCGCGAATAAAAGAAACTCAGTGGAAACCTTATTGCTCTGTACAACTACATGAAAGGAGATCGTAGCAAGTTGGGTGTCAGCTTCTTCTCCCACACAACCAGGGACAGGACTAGAAGAAATGGCCTCAGGTTGCACCAAAGGAGGTTCAGTTTGGACATCAGGAAGAATTTTTTCACTGAAAAACTGGTTAGGCATTGGAATGAACTGCCTAGAGAGGATGGGGAGTCACCATCCCTGGAAGTGTTCAAGAAATGACTGGACATGGCACTTAGTGCTATGGTTTTGTTGATGTGGTGTTGGATCAAAGGTTTGACCCAATGATCTTGGAGGTCTTTTCCAACCTTAATGTTTCTAAGGTTCTGTGTCCAGAATGTGGTTAAATACACACTGCTAACCAGTACAGTTTGCTTTATTGGTAACAGCTTTAATTGTGCACAGCTAAGCTTGGGACACTTGGGTTTTGCTGCTAGAAGTGCTCACATGCCTGCTGCC
This sequence comes from Corvus kubaryi, assembly GCF_017639235.1. NCBI lineage: Eukaryota > Metazoa > Chordata > Aves > Passeriformes > Corvidae > Corvus > Corvus kubaryi. The sequence continues at coordinate 31,250,184 of NW_024580667.1, read as the reverse complement.
AGGTACCAGGTGCGAGAAATAATTATCCAGAAACTGACATCTCATCATAGTTCCTACCAAAACCAATACAACAAACAGACTACTTCTAAGCACCTAAAAGAAAACATAGAGTAGTAATAGTCAGAATGAATTTTATAAAAACACATCATAACAAATCAAATCAGTTTCTTTATACTCAGGGTAGCAGAGAGAAGAAGCAATGCATGCCATATACCTTGGCGCTTATAAGACTTTAACACTATGTTGCATAGAAATCCAGTAGCCAAGCTAAGGAATATTTAGGTAGGGAAAAAAAAAATTCTAAAGTCATGGGAAAATTCTGCTTGTGAATTCATTATCAGTGGCTCAAGTTCGCCTTGAAAAGGACTTAGTAATGTTCTACTAGGATCAGTCCTAAGGAAGTGGTATCATCAGATGTTATTTTCAATGATCCAGATGATCAAATGTAAAATGTTTTGATTACATTTGAAGACACCAATAAGCTGATAGTGTAATTGCGAAATGGGAGTAGAGTTCAATGGAATCCTGATACACAGGGAAATGATATTAAAAAAAAAAAAAGGTGCTGTTTAACATGTGCAACTCTCAGACCATGAACTTGGGTAAGAACAATTAACTGCACAAAAATAGGGAAGGAAACAAAGGGCTGAGTTAGAGCTCTCTAGAAGTATATTTAGAATTGTTGTGAATCATAGCTTCAAGGATTGTGTAAATGCAAAGCCCATGCGATTAATCACTCACAATGATTAATAAACTGTCATAGCTAACAGGACATTTCAAATAATCCTTCTCCTTTCAGCGCTGCCTCTACTGAAGTGCAGCAACACTGGATGTTGAGCAATGAAATCCAAGAAAGACAGGAGGTACCTGGACAGTTTTCAGAGATAAATTTTTCTCAGAAGAGAAGTGAGAAGGAAGAGAGGGCTGAAAGGAGAAGAGAAAAGTTTGGGTGAGATGGAGTTCTGTTGCTAGCTGCCTTATTAATTTCAGGATGACAATTAAGGCTTCAAGTTTTAGACTTTGAATGTTGAATCCTCTCACAGGAAAATGAAATTACTCATATTCCCCACAAAGTACTGTCATGGCATTTAATAGCTTTTATCACTTCCCAGAAACACTGCAAGTGACAACGAAATATCTCACAATTTGACCAGGTTTTTTTCAGTTCTCAACTAATGCCCTTTTTCATCCTCAGCCAAAAATATCAGCAACATCCTTTACTTCACTTTCTAGCTTTAGAGTTTAGGAAACTCTTATATCACATCTTCAAGCCTTGCACATGAGCCACAACACCTAGAAGTGTCTTTTATATATTCTTTTGAATCCAGCACTTTGTGCCTCTGGGTCTTAGAAAATCTGACAGACACTGAAACTCTTGCCAGCCATGATGGTGCTTGGCTTCTGACCCAGCACTTACTGAATGAGGTGTTCACTACTCAAAGTGCTTTTTTCAGTCTACACCTGAGCTCAAGCATTGTGTCTGGATTGCATTAATTTCACACAACAGCCAATGCTGACTTCTTTGTCTTAAAGGAAGAAAGCATAAGAGGCAGAGGACAATTAAAAACTTCAGTTCCTTCTTCATTCTAGTTGCTTTCATTTTGTTAACTCTATTCAATGTCCTGTGAAACCCCCAGAAATGTGAGATAATTTTTTCAATCTGCAGAGCATATGTAGCATAAATCCCACTTGCCTGGTGGGAAAGAGAGGGGATTCATCCAGGTCCCTTGCTTGCAGTGCTACATTTTCTAACTAAATATGTGCTCCTCAGAAGAGGCTGTCACAGCAGGGGTGTTTTCTACAGCACAGTCACTGTGCTTACACCTGGCAAGCATGGTATTCATTTCCTGGCATGCAGAAGAGGCATTAGTAAACTGTGAAGTTTTCAATGCCTGGTGTTACCCAAACTACACCTGTTCTGGTGCCTTGATCTGATGGGAGGTGTTCATGGCCCAGGTTTTCTTCCTCAATATAAGCAAGGTGTGGGCTGAGAAGGGATGGGGCTAGCTTGATCTTGCCCTGTCACAGCCTTGGCATCTAGCCTGTGCTTGCAATGGCTGGGAGTGCTCCCAACATCCACCCTATAGAAACAACTCCTGAGACATGGGTTTGCCTAGAAATAAATCATTAGCCTGACAAGAAAATCTCTTTGTGTAAACATCACTCTGAGCATCCAAGCTTCAGACATCTCTGAAATTCATGAAATTGCTATTCAGCTGCAATATGCTATGGAAAAAGTCTTAAATGCCTCAAAAAATAAATGCCAATGAATACCATCTTTTACTGCTACCCTTCTATTTCTTGGGATGGATAAGGACTGATATCTCAGGGGCATGGAAGGGGAAGAGGGAATAAAATGTGGGAAGTTTCTCACTGACAGTCACAGTGTGACACTCTCCTGGTTGCTTTCTAGGAGAAAAAGCATAGCCTTGTATGATTCATGTAACAGCAATCTCTGCTCCAGATGAATGCTAAGCAGCTGTGTCCCCTGATATCTTGTTTCCATGCCACTTCTAACTTCTCAATAATGGCAAAATAAGTGTGGCCCCTTCCTGTTTTACATAGCTTCTTTGACAGTGCTTCAGTTATCCATCTCTCCATTTTCCAGGGCCATTTTAGCATAGTGATTCATAGCAGCCCAAATTTTCTCCCTTCAGTAACCAGCATAATAATTACTCATCTAATACTAGGAAGTCACATCAAATTCTGTCACCAGTGACTAGCCACTATGTCCTAACTCGTGTTTTCCCATGACAACAGTCTTTCTACAGTGCTTGCTTTCCACGTTGTCCAGAGTAATTCAAGCTGCATTCTAAAGCCTTGGGTTTTCCCATTTCCTGGTAGTTTCTTGGCCCAGGGATTTAAAGAAGCTCTGTTTTTGCCATGTGCAGCATATTCTACACTGTGAAAAAAGTGGAATAGATCCAGTACTTGGCATTTATTAAGCATCTGTATTCCAACTAACAATTAATTAGGATTAAGGGATGTTGAAAATACATCTTATAGAAGAAGAAAATAATTACCAACTATTAATCACATATTATGATTATGTATTATTCTTTCAGGTACTTAAAAGATAATTGTATGCATTTTCCAGAGGATCTAAGGAAACTTGTGAAATATTTAAATTGCCTTATAACCCAGGATCAATTGAGAAATGTCCAAGTTTCTCACAGGCGAACTAACGCTTTACTGCAGCACTTCTGTCTCTCTGCTCATGCTGTTATTTCAAACTCAACCTGCACCTTGCAGCTCCCTAAATCACAGTTTACTGCTGCGTAGCAAGGTAAACAAGCCCTATCTGTAACACATTGTTGTAGATTGTAGAACTACATCCCATGTCAGTGAACAGAAAAGAGTATCACTCTGGGATGCCATTGCTGGGGGAGGATCTCCTGCATCCACTCGTCAGTGGAGGGGTTTGTCAGGTGCAGCTACAGACCCCTCAGTTTCTACTTAATGCCTCATAGATATGTACCTGATGCTGTAGTGGTGGAAAAGGATGTATCAGGAGAGCTCTTCTTCCCCATCATATACATTGAGAGGAACTCTTCTGCAAATTGGTCATTTATACCTTTCAAGTGATCTAGACAGGCAGTACTCTCTGGTTTCACATCAAAAGATCAATCAAAATGTTCCTGGGAAATCAGTGATGAAGCTGAGTCTCTCTGGTTAGGCCTCCAGGTCTGGAAACATTATGTATTTCTAAATTCAATGTAATGAATCTAAGCAATAACTGTTTGTAACTCTTAGTAATCCATTCTTAATATGAAGGCTAATTAAACCAAACATAACAAACTTGCCTGCAACTAGAACTGGTTGTACGTCATTTGAATTAAAAAATAGCAAAAGATTATTTGCATATCCATAAAAGTTAACGCCCACAAAAATATTCAATAACAAAGTAAATCTTAGGTTTTGAGTACTAGATCTCACTCATCAGAATAAAAAGAATGCAAAAAATAATTATGCAAAATTTATTTTAACTCCAGAAGGAGATATATCAAATATCAAGTCTGAAATACTAGAAAATGAAAAAAATGCTTCTGGGTACAGTGTTTTTATTTTGTATGTTGTTGATATCAGAAATGCATATGGTAATACCCTTTCTGATTCTTAGGTATGTGTTGTATTCAGAACAATGATTCAACAGGTTTTTATTTTGTATTTTTCATCATGTGTAAAACACTGTTTGTCCTTTCCCCAAAACAAATGTTTAATATATATACAGATTTATTTTACTAGCCACTTAAATTGCTGACTCACTTATAAATGAAGATTAGTCCTCTAAGAGGATGACCATTTGTTTTGGCCCTTTCTTCTCCATAATGAAATTGGAGTGAAGTGATTTTAACAATGGAATTTTAACAGCCAAATGATTTCTACTCCTGGGAAAAAAAAAAGTCTTGAGCCTTAAGCTATTCTTGAAGACAATACATTATAATTGATTTAATTTATATTCTTACTATTGTTAGGAATAAACATACTTCCGCCGAGGTCCAACTAGCAGGAAATCATGACAGGTAAATACTGAATGGGACCATTGTGACCACCGCAGTTGAAAACAGGCCTGACCTTACAGAAAATTTCCATGTAGAAATATTTTGAGGACATGGAGCACCATTCAGGAATACTCTGCATTATTTGACACAGATGACACTATTCTTTAAACAGGCACAGATGTTTGTGCTTAAGAAATGTTTGTAACACTTATTGACTGCTTATTTTGTGCTGCTGTTGGGGAACTCTGACCAGGAGTTAGATATTGATACATAGATTTGAATATTGATCTTGAAAGTTAGGTATTGAGGGTCTGGGATAAGGGTCCTCATTCGCCTTTTTAAACACAGGCCTCTAAACCAAAACATTTCCAAGGACTTCATTGCTTCAGACAAATTTCATTTTTCTTTTTTAAAAGCTTTGTATCCCACAGAACTGCCTCACCAGAAAAAAAAAAAGTCATCCCTGTGTTATCAACACTGTTTTGTTCACAAATCCAAAATACAGCACATAATAGCCGCTCGGAAGGAAATTTACTCCACCCCTGCCAGATCCTGTATGGAGTGATATTCAAACACAAAAGTGGAGAATAATTGAAACATATTATGAACTGTTCCTTCAAGCATGCATATGTATTAGATACATTTTGCACTAATACATTGTGAGTGTGACAGGTATGGATGACAAACATAATTAAACCTGATATCTAAGTCATTAACTAATAAAAAACATAATTAATAAAGAAGGAGTAATCAAACTCAAATTATTCTGGATGAATTATAAACAGTTTAAGTATGATTTAACTTTTCTGCATTTTCTTTTATCAGAAGATGAGACTTCTGTTAGATGTTCCAAAAATTTTTTTTGCTAAGAAGTGAAGGCTTGATCTAAATACTGAAATCTCCTTGAATATAAATGACAAAATGACTTAAATCTAATTTGTATGAAAGTGCCTTTAATCCAACACTAAGTAGCTAAATTTTTCTTTATCATCAACATTTTAGAAAAGAATGTTCCAAAGATCCATGAACACCTCACCAGATTTCAGAGTACAGTCTAGTACTATCACTGCTGTCAGTGGGGATGGACAGGACATGTCCATGGGCCTGGTGACCCAGACAGGGCCACCTTGGCACCAGCAGCTTGCCTTGGGGCTGTTGGGAGAGCAAGAACAAAAAGCAAGGCTGTGGGTGTGAGCAAGGGCAGGTCTATTCTACTCTTAAGGTGCCTAGCAAGGTGGTGTCAAAATGATGTCTTTTAACCACTGAGGTGACTTGCTGAGGCCAACATACTTGTGGCTGTCTGTGCCAGTGACAGGAACCCCAGCACCCCAAACACTGGCAAAAAGAGAAGTCAGAGTGAACAGTGGCTAAATTAGAAACTCAAATGCTTTATTCTCCATTTGAATTACAAGCCAGGATGTACTATATATCCCTGGATTGTGACGGAATACCTGATGTCACAGCACCATCTTACTCTGTCTGTCCTTCTTTGTCAATTAGGGATGATAAAGTTACAAGACTAATACTGTCTTCTAATGAGACTGACAAGGAAGTCTGGTTATTGGGAAGAAAGAAGAATTGCTTCGGTAATTAATCCATTGTTGCTCAGAGATTCCAGTAGCATTGCTTACAGTAACTCCTGCAGAGATACTCTGTTTGGTTGGTAAAACTAATAACAATTTCATTAAGCTAACAGCTCCTCATTCTAATAATAATTCTGTTAAATCTTAATTAATATACTTGTCCTTGCCTTACTTTTTCATTTACAATTTATTACAGATACACTTCACGGTCTCTTGTATCTCAGTTTAGTGTTCTTTATTGCCACAAGACCATTGTCAAGTCTTACTGTGCCTTTTAGACTGTGAAATACCTGTCTCACATTGCCCTCAGGGAGTTCAGTAAGAGCAGGAGTAGTCTTTATCTCAGTTTGAAATCTATTATATGTGTTTATTTAATTTTTTGCTTATGAACGCATTTATCTTTAGATGTATTTAAAGAATTTTAAAATAAGTACAAAATAGGAGCAAAACTGTGACAGGAATGTGACAAAAATTATTTGCCAAGATCTTCCCAAATGAAAACTCTGCAGTTCTCATTCATCCTCTGGGGATGACTGCAAAAAGAGAGCTTTTATCCAAAATTCAGTACCTTTACAGTTTTAATCATCTTATGGACTCTGCAAAACACTGTGAGCTGCAATGCAGCTAGTAACACCCTACTGGGTGCTATAGCAGAATTTTCTGTATGTGTTGTGTGAGATCTGGCAATTCAGATCTTAGAGGGACACTTGCTGGGAGCGACTCACACAAACCAGCCATGAAAAGGGAGACAGAGGGAGGTAGCCAAAGGTAGCAGCAGCCAGCTGGTGCCGATGTTCCTGTGATTCTAAGAGTGCCATATCAGGGAGGGAGGAGAGGCAGAGAGAACTAAATGTGATATGAGACAAAAAATATTCATTTTCATCAGAAGAGTAAATTAATAGCAACAGTATAACTTCTGCCACTTCTCAGGACTAAAATAAACCATGTGCATAAAATTGTTTTCCAGATAGTATGAGAGTCTTAACCATCTCCCCCTCAAAATTAATACTGGATAAGTGAAGTTGTTAGCGAAAATGCAGACATCAAAAGAGCGCATCTTGGGTGGATGCTTTTCTAGGGTGAAGTGGCAAAGAAAGAGAATTTTAAATTTTTAGAACGATCAGCCTGTGGGGAAAAGAGGCAGGTCTTCAGTGAACTCTGCATGGCACCACTGAGGGTATGTAACAACCGAGTAATGGTTCCCCTAGATTTGTCCTGCTCCTTTTCTCACTGCTTGCAACATGTCCAAGTACTGTCTGGCTCAGTAAGGCCTGGATTAAAAAGTTTTGCTGTGAGGTGTTCAGAAGCTTGTACAGAAAATTTTAGTGGGCTCTATCCAAACCCTAGTGAATAGATGATACCCACATTACTAGGACACTACAACATCAGGCATCTTCAGGGCTGGTTCACCAAGAAGGCTTAAATGCCAAGATGTCCCTTCACATCTTCGTGTGATTTCCCAGCCACAGTGTCAGGGAAGGATGTACTGCCACAGGAACAGTTTGCCTAATCTCTGGTTATGGGCATGGTTGAATATTTACAAACACTAAATGTACCCTTCCCAAAATATTATTGTATATCTTTTTTCAAATCTGCATGAAGTTAATTTCTCCTTAATATCACATTACCACCTGAGAACCTGAATTTTCTCTTAATTTACTTTGCTAGGTAAAGAGGAAACAGCCCGGGGCAATTACTTTTAGATTTGTTAATAAAAGTGTTAAATTGATCATGCATACTGGTAATGAAAAAAGCATCATCCTCCTTCTTGGGTGGACTCATTTAGATTCTCATCTGAGAGGCTGCAGTGGTTCAGCACTACACAGATTTCAATTAAAAATTTTAGGAAAAAAAGTTATTCTGTGTTATTTAATTATGTACTTGTCCACATGTTAGATTTAAAATAATAAGAATAGGTTTAAAATAATAAATTTCCATTGCATTGGAATGTTTCTTCGTCTGAGCAATTTTACTGCAGATTAGATTTCACAGACATACAGTATTTCTATTCACTGGCTCTTTATCAGACTTGGCAAGAACTGCTGCTATGAAAAAATTCTCAAGGCAAAACTGAGATTAAAAGATATAAAAGATCCGTATCTGAGGATGGTGATAGAACTGCCAGTGAGATCTGTAGTGGCTCAATGGAGCCATCCTTTGTAAGCATATTTAAATTATACATATATGAATATATAAATTCAATCTATTTTTTTTTCTTGAAGGTACAATGTGCAAAATAAACCTAACAAAGGCAGGCTAGGTATGTTTATAATACATTTCTGGAAATAAATGTGGATAGACAAGCAAAAGAAACTCATAGATTTATGGTTATGATTCCACTAAATGACATTATTTTTGTAGAAGAAGGCTTTTAAATTGACCACTTAGAAAAAGCAATGGTTTTGTGCGATGTTTAGAGCTGAAAGTGCTGGCAGAAGTTTTGAGAAGAAGGTTTGAGGCAAAGTTCAGAAAATAAGCAAAGCCTCCCTTGGCTGGATCATGAAGCAAAGACCTGAGGTAGATCTGGTATAGAAAGATAGACTGGAGCAAAAGGGGAGAGCCCTCATTTTATTAACAGCACTCTTTTGGTCAAGACATAGCCTAGAAATTAAAAAAACCCCACAAATAAACTGTAAATTATTGCATTGCTGGAAGGACCAAAAGGCAGATTATCATATATATCTACAAAATATTAAATGTAAATAAAAAACGCCAGAGCAGAGTGAAAACACACAGATACAAGACAAGGTATATTAGTGTCTTCTTGGGAAAAGGATAGCTTCAGATTAAACAAAAGCAGTTGACCAGTATTGTATTTGACAGACTAATGGAATTTTCAGTCAAAATAAAAAATAAATCATAGAAGTCCTAAACCAAATAAATACAAGGAAACTAATTTACATTATTCCACACTATGCTTTTCCCAAAGGACTTTCACTAGAAAGAAATGGAAACAAATGCTGAACATTTCACTTAGTGAAAAATTTAAATTCTTGAAAACTGGGAGTCTGGAAAGGGCCATTTTCTATCTACTCAGTTCCAATTAATCATTTAATTTTGGATTGTGTAGCTGTCATTTTATGGAGCATCTGTATAGATAAAACAATTATGTTACTTTGTTGAGCTGGATCAAGAATAATAAGATATTTCTTTTCAGTTGGATTTTACTTTAATTAACTAAATATCAGTTGCATGTAAAATCCCGTAAAAATAAAATACCCAGTATTTAATAAGTACTATTGCCAAAATAGCTGCGTTTTGCACAGTGTTGAGTCTTTGCAGTGAGCAACAGAAGTATTTTCTCTTTGCCTCAGTCTCTGGTTATCATTGCTCCTACTTCAGTGTTGTTCTAATAAGGTGTTGAAATTCCTGAAAGGATGGATTCACAGCAAGGTGGTTAGTACTCTCTGTTCCATGACTAATATTTAGTTGCAAATTAAATTAGTTATTTTCGCACTATCTCCAGTTCTACCACCCCTAGTTTTCTACTGGAAATATGATTTCAGGAACATAATGTCTCCTACAACTCTGACTGTTTATGTTGGTATATGAACAAAACAACAGTGCCACAGATAAAATAAACTATTTTGAAGATAGTAATTATTTTGATCTTACAAAACAATTAATCTGATGTACTTTGATTCCAGCCCTCAGGATATGACTGATGTTGTCTTATCATGATAATGTGTTAGTCAAATGCCACTACCCCCTAAATGTTTTTCTTGTAGCCAAAATAGCCAGGAATTTTTATCTCTTTCTGAGGTCAAGATGGTCAAGAAGACCTTGAAAACTTATCATTCTGTCAAAAGCATATCAATTACAAAATATAAAACTGGGATTTGTGCTGCCTTTCATCAGAACACTTGCTGGTGTCTGCCTTTATTAGGTAAAAAGCTGGAACTGAAGTATCCTGCCATAGAAATGATGAATATCTGCTTGAGAAAATGTTTTTACATATGATGAATACAATAAAGTTATGAATTTTAGATTTAAAAACTCCTTTAAAAAGTTTTATAAAGGGGTGGAAGGCAATATAGACTGAATAGCTTATGCATGAGCACAAAATAAATGAATGACATGAAAATGCACGCAAACTTGGTGCTCACAATTTCAGACTGGATGCCACTTTTCTCAGTGCCTAAATCCCCTAATAATTGGAGTTTACTTTTAACATGCTACAAGTACATTGAATTCATGTTAGTCTGTCACTTAGGGTCTTTCAAGAGAGATTTGCTATCGTGACTTAAAAAATCAGTTTTTATCAGCACCTATTCGAACAAATTCATCTGATAACAGAAGAAAACTACTGGTTATAAAAAGAAACCTACAGAAGTACTCAGTCATTTCTGGTTTTAGGCCTCTTCAACAGACTGCTTCAGTACAACTTGGCTGCTCTGCTTTCTCTCTATGCCAAAATGATATTTCAGCCTTGTTGAATATTTAGTGGGCCTATTTACTTACAGTGTACAGTATTCATCAACATTTTATTTCAGACCAGTTCAGATCCCTGTGGTATGTCTTTCTATTTTTATTAAATTCAGGCTAGCAATACAGACTGTGATCTATTTTGCCATCAACTGGCATTTAGTATTAATGATACCTGGAAAGATCAGTCATCATTATTTAGGATTATTCTATTATGCGTGTAGAAAGGGAATAGGGCACCTAGCCAGTTACACTGGAGAAACCTGACAAGAAAAACAGTAGATATAGGCAGCAGTTTTTGGCTCTCCTGTTTCCCAGTGGTACAGTGATTACTCTTCCATTACCTCAAGTTTAATCAATAGAATTGGTACCAAACCAAACAGTTGCATTTGGACTACTATTGGTCAATAGAAGAGATTGGTGATTAACTGACTTTAATTAATGAATAGACAGAAAAACTGATACTGGCAATAGTTCTCTGTTGTTAAAAGGTTTGCCCAGTTTTGGTATTCTGGTAGGTAAATGTAGCGATTGAGGCCCGGACCCAGACCGGCAGGGAATCTGAATTGTTTTTTCAAAGAAGGGAGCTGGTTTTATACACTTTTCCAAGGCATAGTATTTCCTTACATGGTAATTCTCACTACGTGACCTATCCCGTGTTGCCACATCAACAACACACTTTCTCAGTGTCCTTCTATGGGGTGGTCACTCGCTGTTCTCTTGTCCATCAGCTCCAGGCAGGCTCCTCGCCGTAGGGGTCTGCCCTGTGACACCTCCTCCCCCCAGGTCCAGTGGAGACAAGCCTCTGTGTGCTGCCATGGGCTCCTTTGTGCCACCATGTGCTCCTTTGTGCCCCCATGTGCCTCTGCAGGCAGTCTCACCGCCTGCAACCCAATTCTATCTTATCTCTCCCCACAGGTAAACTAACAGGTTTTATTGGAGGGATCATGTTAGAGTCAAGATGTCAGGTACCTGCTTTCTGACATTCACAAAGTCTGAATTTTCAGTTTCTTTTAATTTCTAAACAATGTTATTTCAGACCACTTGTGCTAACAAGTGCTTAATAGACCTATCAAATATCATACATGAGGTGATTTTTGCAGCAGCCATGGCAAATAAGAATCTCCCATATAGTAAGTGTCATTGCAGATGCTTATTAAGAAAGAAAAGAAAGGTCATTTGGTTTCAAGTTTAGAATACTGTCAACTCATTCCTCAGGAAAGATTGTGTTCAATTTGAAATGCCATCTGAAAGCCAGACATAGTTTCTGTAGCTTTCATCAAGCTCAATGAAATTTGTGTTAGGCAGAGTGGTAGGCTGTATAATCTACTGGATCAATGGGAAAATCCCTTTGAAGCAACTTATTCATACCATCGTGCTTATGTGAGCAGGAAGCTCTCCCCAGCCAGAAAGAATGTGAGATTGCAACCTACACCCCTGTCTCTCTCCCCAAAACCTGGTAAGGTATCAGAGCTGATAAGATCACTGCTGGTGACGGGTGAGTTTTGCGGGGTTTCCGCAATGTTCTTATATTCAGTGGGTACTCTGTCTTCCATAAGATCTCAAGAAAGGTTCTGCTGAAAAATGAGGTGCAGGACTTGCACAGAATCTGCAGAAGCCTTATAATTTGGTCAGCTACAGTGAGTGTCTTTGCTTTTGTATCCATGCCTCAGTTAGCAGCACACCTTGGGACAAAAACGGAAAATTTGGTGTGGATTTAGACCAGATGTTTTGTCTTCTATGAAGTTGCACATTACAGATGTTTTCTGAGGAAATAACTGGGTTTAATGAGACATACCCCATTCTTTTTGTCTGTCTCTTGTTAAGCACTTGATTCAGCACATCATGCAATCCTAGAAGACCTGAGGAAGTGACTCAAAGCCCCAGTGAAGAAGTTACACTGATGAAAGAACTCCTTAGGGGAAGGGAAAGTTCAGTTTGTGTGAATGACAGCTGAATGTCATTTTTCCTGAGTTTCCATGGGTGCATGGCACAGCCAAGTCCTGCCTGTCCTGACTGTTCTCAGCTGATGGACACATTGGAAGAAACAGCTGTTTGTGATATTATGTTGTACACAATTTTGCTTAAAGAAGATCTTAGATACACTGAGGGCATTTGCCTTGTGCTCTCAGCATGGTGAATGTCTGCAGCTGACAGTCAGCCTAGTGAAGCAAAAAGCAATGTGTAGTGGAGGAGAAGTTGTGCATCAGAGTGTTGACATGTTCTATTTATAAATTTCCTGTTAGAAGTACATGTTCCATAAACAGAGATTACAGAGTAACAGAACCGCAGAATCACAGAATTGCACAATGGGTAGTGTTGGAAGGGACCACAGTAGGTCATCTGGCCCAATGTCCTTGCTCAGAGATGGACAAATGTTACCTGTAAATCCTTTTGCAGTATGTTTGGTGGTCCCATTTGCGTATTCAAGTCCCTGGCTGAAGAATGAAGTGTTATCAGAGTGAACTGCTTCTTGTGCAGCTTCTTTTTAACAACTGTGGTCTCATATTTCCCGTATTGTCACTCACAAAACCAAAACAACTTCCATCCTGTCTTCCTAAGATTCAAGGCTTGTTCTCAAAGATGTCTTCGACACAAACAGGTAATATTATCATCTGGTTTTAACAATGCAGACAAAAATGTTAAAGTTGTGATGTTATTCAAGGGTGTTTAACCACTAATTTATCACAAATTAAAATACAGTACATCAGTCCTCAGAAATATTCCTGAAGTACTCTGATATTTTAGATAGTGCTAGTTTCAAGCTGATAATACTGTTGGTTTGACAAAAAAATAGTTCTTTGGGCAGAAATAAAATATCTTGTTGATACCCAATTTAGCATGGTCATGAATTAACATTTTATAAAAGTTTGTTTGTTCTCTTTGAAAGCAGTAGACAAGTATATGGAATAACAGACTTCCTTAATTATCTTGGATATTCTGATATGACATACTTTAAAACACTGGTAGCGTCTTGACTTGTAGAAAATAATGATGCTAAATAATGGTGAGAGCTAATTAAATAGAAAGAAAAAGTTTTATGTGTATGACAGAAAGGAGGCAAAACATATGACATGGTGTAAATCCCAATTCCTGTTCAAATTAGTAATTAATTCACTGGTTGTGGATGGAAGTATGAGTGGAAGAATGAAGTGGCAAAATTTTTTGCTTTGCTTTTACCAAAATAAAGGCTGTATAAAACAAGAAATTGTCACTGTATGGAAGCAGTTTTTGTTTTTAACCAGTGAATGCTGTCCTCCACTTACAGTATTTGAAACAGAGTTCAAAAGGTGTCTGCTGGTGAAACTAAGGCTGTGAAAACATGAACTATTTGAATTCCTATATTTAAATATTACATAATTGCTATTATCTTTTATATACCTTATTTGAAGGAAACACCAAAAATGGACAGAAAGCATCCAAGAAGGATGGATACTTTCTTTAGAGAAAATAGGATTTTTGAATAGTCAGTGTAAAATTGCAATGAGCTTATCTACAAGTATTACTTCTTGAGCTGTTATCCAGTGTAAAGGTTGTGTAAATTTACAATTACATTGGAGAAACCCACAGATAAAATATATTTCCATAGACAAAGCTTTTTTGTTGAGCTGGTGGATTATTCTATTTGCTTTGACTGAGCCCTGGTTCTACATCGTTTTCTTCCATTGCTGACAGATACAACTGATGGATGTTGGTAATGCTAGCAAGAGCCCATTCTCCAAGGGATATGAAGAAGCTCCTATGAAACCTTACACTTGGAACTAAATCTTCTTTAAATTAAGCTATAAATAACTGTTTATCTTCTGAAAGAATTTTAATGGAAAAACAAATAAAGCCAAGCTAAACTTTAGGCTGTTAGCTGGCCATCAGTATTTCTGAGGGAAAATTAAAACAAACTTGTGGGAAGCTACATCTCAAGATTTTCTGATATCTTTCAGTGTGTCTAAGCTACAAGGACTGGGGCAGGTGAAGCCTGTTGTAAGACATGCCAGGACCCATGAACCTGCAGAGCCTTTGTATCCATACAATAAATCCCTGTTTCTGGCATCCCTTGGGCTAATGCAAGAGCAGCAAGCAATTTGCAGCCCTGGTTCTCTCTCTCAGTGCTTGTCAGTTCTCCCCGTGGGTCCTGGCTTTGCATTTAGGCAACTGGCACTTGTTGGCAGTGGCAGCTGAGCCAGTACAAGGCTGAGCTAGGGCTTTCCCAGAAGGGAGTTATGGAAAGAGGACATCCATCGACTCAGTTTTGCACTTCCTGCCCTTGACATGGAAGTGCCCTTGCAGAAGATCCCCTGGAAGTGTATTTAGGGCATTCGGCATGTGTGCAACACTAAGTCAGGTATCTGTATTGCTGCAGCCAAACAGGGCCTGCACAAGGTGCAGTGAGAGGCATCAGTGTCAGCCTCAGGGGCATACAGTACTTTCTGCCCATTTTTCCTTCCACTATATTAATTATCCTCTCTTCAAAACAACAAATATAACTTTCTGCTGAAGACAGAAGAATTCCAGCAGAACTGTGGTGTATTCTGTAAAATCAATATTAATCATTTTCAAATTGTTTGCTTGTTGACTTTCTGAGGACAGAAAGAAATCCTTAGGGCAACTTAAGCACAGCACAAACAAAATGTTCAACAACAAGAAGATGTTTGGCTTTTTTTTTGCCTTTTGCATTTCACATTTGACCTTTAGAATACTCCTGTCATTTAATAGCATAAAGGACCATAAAATGTGATGAATAACTAGTATCTTATCCATGGTCATGTTTGTATAGTAGAATTCTGAAACTATCTATAAATTGCATTAATGCTGGTTTAAACATTTTATTACATTATTTTGTCATTTCTTGACTTAGCTTATTTACTGTGAACCATACAAATACAAAGATAAAACCCTTCTTCATTTTTGTCCCCAATAGCAAGTCAGTAACAGAAAATAAAGTCCAGATATGCAATTTGGGCTGAATTATTATGTTCTTTTCAATAGGTAAGCTGTTTTCATTTTACTGATTATCCTCAAAGTGTTCTTATTTTATCACAGTTCATCTCATGCTGCTTTTACAATGATGGTATGTTTGTGATTGGATTCTAGGGAGAGAAGTATTTACCCCTGCTCTTCAATGACTCTCCTTTTTGTGACTGTTTCAAAATGGATGCTACTGGAGTACTTAAAGAAAACATAAGCAGTGTGAGATTTAATCAAATTATATGAACATTAAACTAATTAGACTTAAGAAATATAAAGCGTGTTAAATATTGCTGCTGACTCTGTCCTTCTTTCTGGCACTGGGATAAAACCTTGCATGTTGGCTACACTTTTTGGCAATATGCTACAGTAGCAGGAGCAGCTATTGCATCACTTAGCCATCAGAAAATAGAACTTCACCTACCTTCTGTGCGCCCCTCTGAAGGCTGATATGGTCCTCAAGGACAGTTTGTCTGAACAACAATATCACTGAGATAAGAAGGTTTCCTGGGAGTAAGAAAATTAATAGAGTAAACCTAAGAGTGTTTTATTTAATACAGCTTCATTTATATTTTCTGCAAATGGAATGAGACTGGAAGATCTGAATAGTGTTACAGAAAGAGAATACTAATACATGTATTTTCCCTAGAGCACCATGTGGCTCTGATCCCAGAATCCTATTTCTAACCTACACATTGTACTCAAATATTAACAGGAACTACCTCTGACCTTCTTTTAGTCGCCAGCTTTTGAAACATCAGGGCATCTAGTGCTTTTTGTTCAGTCATGCTCTCTTCATCCATGCTGTGATATGTGAACAGACACATGAGCATGCACACATTATGCTCACACATAGGGCTTTGAATTAGAGATTATTTTGCAAGTCTATTTATCAGAAGTCACTAGTATTTTTAATGTATTTTGATGGTCTATTGAATGACTTAATAAGCCCAAAGAGCCTATATTTTCAGAGTGTCATTGTATAAATAGAGTGTCATTTATTATGCATGGATAAGGTATTTTTCTTCCACTGGGCAGTGTTTTTCAAAAGCTGTTTCTCACCAATTCACAGTTTTCTTGGATATGATTTCACTGGCAAGCCTGTCCTGTCTGGCACATCTGTGTAGAGGTGTTATCATGGGTAGAGATTAAAATGTTTCAACAAAGTAATTGAAGAATAATATAAATAGCTACTGGGCTCCTGTTTATAAGGTTTTGGCCGTATCCTGTCTTTCTGCTTAAAGTAATTGAAGAATAATATAAATAGCTACTGGGCTCCTGTTTATAAGGTTTTGGCCGTATCCTGTCTTTCTGCTTTTTAATTATTTCAAAGAGCCTTTTACATATATTGAAACAGATATATTCTTTTCAAAGCATGGAATTACAGGCTGCAGTTTTATAGCTCACGGCAAGCAATCTAGAGGACTTATTAATACTTGATGAATCCCTCTCAATGTCTCAGCGGTGAAGAGAAGACAAACAACCTTCTGGATGATTGATGCTGTGCCTGCCAAGGAGGAACTTAAAAGCATGATTCTCTCTTACAAAATCTGTGGAAGAAATCCAGTCTGATCCAGTGTGATCCTGCAGTAGCAATAGCGTGAGCTGAGTGGAGATGCAATCTCTACCCTATTGCACAATGGAAAGTGCATTAACAAATGGTTTAGGTCCTTTAGCAAGGCTTTCAGCTTTCATCTCTGCCTCCTCCCTACCCACAAAGGTTCTCCAGATCTCCATGGTACACTGCTCTTTTGCAATGTGTGTTTGCATACCTATGCCAGGCTGCACACAAAAACTTACATTATCACTACTCTTATTTGCTCTCTGAACTTATAATTACAAAGACTCTCTTAATCCCCTTTTTCATTCTTTTTCTTCTCCGAATCATGGACTCTCTGTTTTTCTGTGCAGCTGTTTTCCTTTTGTTCTGTTTCTTCTTGCTCCCCTCACATGTCCTGACACACATAACCTTTGTCAGATGAGACACATGGCTGGACTTACTGGGTAATCTCCTGTGTGCCTGCTCAAGCCCTAAAAGTCAGCCTTGAGAGATCCTTACCTAAGCATTATGCCGTATGGGCAGAAAAGCTTTCACCTTTCCTGCAGTTTGATGGTTCACAGGAAATTGCAGTGTTCTGCAGTCTTTTACTGGAGTAGGGCCATTAAATGGGTGAAGTGAACAAACCTATATTTTCTTCCAAATGAAATTTTCAGTCACATGGACATCACAAAGAGTCCTTCATATCAAACAGAATCCGTAAACTGCACATGAACTCCTCAAACTACAGTAGCCAAATTGCAATTCTGCTGTGTGCCAAGTCTGCCTCAAATGGGATGATAGTAATATATATTTAAAATGTATGGCCATTTTAACTTCTACAGGAGTATTCAACTTCAAATAGGAACAGTTCCAATAAAATACAGTTTAATTTCAATAAATACATCTGGGTCCATAAATTTGCCTTTTACTTATTTCATTTTGGTTTTGTATTGCAACATACTGAAGCCAAAGGGAAAAAAACTTCTACTCCCGGGCATAATGAATTATTGATTAAGGCAGCTAGATCAGTATGAATCCTTATAGGAAGCCAAAAGTAAATCAGTAAATGAAAGGGTTTTAAATATGCACTTAGAAAAGGGGATTTTGGCAAATACTGAAATGAATATTGGACAGAAAAATCTCAAACCGTCTGAATCGCTACCCCTATCTGTCCAGTCAGTCCATGATTTAAATAAATTGCAGTTTAGAGTGAATTATGTGGGAAAATGAATCCAATAAAGAAAACAGCTTGTAGAAGAGCTAACACTGAAAATGTGGCAGCATTTAAATCCTGATCATGTGAAAACATTTGTTATATAGATCAGACAAAGGATTTGTGAAGAATGGAAAGACTGAAATGCTGTTCCTCAATAATAGCATAAAATGAATGTCCACTGAAATCAGTGCTTGTACATGGATAATTCACACCAAAAAATGAGAGGTTCTCTTTTATCAGGTCTCAAAGGCAATGTGTTGGGATAAAGGGAAATTTTTTTTGCAGGTACCACAGTGGCCATGCAGTACTACACTATGGTGTATCATAGTGAATTCACAGATTTACAGAATTGTTAGGGTTGGAAAGGACCCCTGGAGATCATCTGGTCCAACCCCCTGCCAAGGCAGGTTCACCTAGAGTGGGTGACACAGGAAAGAGTCCAGGTGGGCTCTGAATGTCTCCAGAGAGGGAGGCTCCACAGCCTCCCTGGGCAGCCTGTTCCACTGCTTTACCACCCTCAGTGTAAAGAAGTTCTTCCTCATGTTGAGGTGAAACTTCTTGTGTTGTAGTTTATGACCATTGCTCTTTGTCCTGCCACTGGGGACCACTGGAGACAGTCTGGTATCATCTTCTTGGCACCCACCTTTGAGACATTTATATGCATTAATGAGGTCCCCTCTTGGTCTTCTCCAGACTAAACAGTCCCAGCTCCTGCAGGCTCTCATAAGAGAGAAGTTCCAGACCCCTAATCAATGTTGTGGCCTCTTCTGGACCCTCCCCAGTAGCTCCTTGTCTGCTTGTACTGAGGAGCCCAGAACTGGACACAGGATGTCACAGATGTGACTTTACTAGGGCCAAGTAGAGGGGCAGGATCACCTTACTTGGCCTGCTGGCCACACTCTTCCAATGCACCCCAGGGTGTCATTGGCCTTCCTGTCCGCAAGGACACTGACACCTCAGGGGCAACTTATCATCCACCAAGACTCCCAAGTCCTTCTCTGCAGAGCTGCTTTCCAGCGGGTCAGCCCCAGCCTGTGCTGGCACTTGGGGTTATTCCTCCCCAGGTGCAGGACCCTGCACTTGCCCGTGTTGAACTGCATTAGATTTCTCTCCACCCAACTCTGCAGCCTATCAAGGTCCCACTGAATGGCAGTGTAGCCTTCAGGTGGACCAGCCTCTCCCAACAGTTTGTATCATCAGCAAACTTGCTCAGGGTGCATTCTACCCCTTCATCCAGGTTTTTCATAAACAAGTTGAGTAAGATTGGACCCAGAATTGATCCTTGGGAACACCGCTGACTACAGGCCTCCAATTGGATTCTGCTCAGCTGATCACAACCCTCTGAGCTCTTCCATTCAGCCAGTTCTCAATCCACCTCACTGTCTGTTCATCTCACCCACATTTCCTGAGCTTGCCTATGAGGATGTTATGGGAGACAGTGTCAAAAGCCTTGCTGAGGCTGAGGTACACAACACCCACTGCTCTCCCCTCCTCGACCCATCTTGCCATGCCAATTCATCCTTAAGCAAGTGCAATTCCTGTTGCACTCAATACTGCTGCTCATGAATATATTATTTCTCTTGAGCCTTCCTTAAAAAAAAAAAAAAGGGGGAAAAAAGGAATTTATTTAATTTCAGAAATTGCCTAATATATTGGATGTTGTTCCATATTCCTCTGATTACAGTGACCTCTTCTGCTCTCTTGTATCTCCTGTTGTTTTCAAAATGTAAAAATCATAAAAGTTGTGTAGGTCATAATGCTTGAAGTGATGGTAAATCAGAAAAAAAAAATCAAAGAAAAAAACCTCAAAAATCCCCAACAATAAACCACTTAGTTCATCTGCCTTATGGCCAAACTCTAATGGAAATTTGTCTCAAGACAGTGTGAGGGACATAATTAAATTGTTTTCGTTCTGCTCCCTTACAGAAGAAATTGTACACCAAGATTCTTCTGTTTGGAAAAAGTGAAATCTGTAATTCTGTGCATAGAGAAATAGGAAAATACTGATATTCCAGCCAGTAATCATATTCAGAAAACATCAATATGATTTTTTTTAGGAAAATAGAGAACAAGAAACTTATAAAAAGCACATAGATTTGTTACATTTTCTGTAAATGGTCATTATAAAATTAAGCTTAACGTAACTGTTTAGAATTTGTAAGGGCTGTGATACTCCTGAGGAATTCAGGTCAAATTCAGCTGTGAGCTCTTACTTCTTATTATTTGAATGGCATTAGTGTATGGAGTCTTTCAGAAGAAATGTCTCCTCAGATAAACAGTATCCATGGATGAAACGGATTCTCAATCACAATAGTTAAAACACTGCCAAAATCATACAGGGACCATTGAAAGTTAATGTCTACTCAGGAGTCTACATGAAGACTATTCAGACTACCAGGAATCTGTAAGCAAATTGTTAATGTGTCGTGATATCTTTTAAGATTAAATGTGCTTCCCCTCTGAAAATGGATTCTGTCAAAGAGCATTTTAGCATTATGTGCACTCTGGAACTCAACAGTTTTCTAGTTCTTTGATATATATATATACACATTAGAAGGATATATGTTTCTTCTGACTTCAAGTGAAAATTCTTCAGTTGGATATGAAATTCAATTTAATTTCTTTCACCTTTTGAAAACTGCAATTGAGGAAGCCAGCGGAGGATGTTGTAATCATAGGGAAATTGGAAGAAAAGTAATCCAAATACAATGAAGTGCCAAAAAAAAGAGAATCATATTGAAATGGTATGCTGGAAGAAAATGAAGATTTTCAGGACAGAATATTTTATCTTCAAGCCTGGGAGAAAATGATCTTATTTTAGAAGGTGTTGGACCTGAATCTTAGTCCAAAATGTAGTCAGCTGTTTTCTTCAGAAGTGGTGGCCCAAAAGCTTAGCTTTTCACACCCTTACACATGTCCACATGTGAGGCTTTCTTGTTAGCTCCAATCTGCATTTCCCTAATACAATAAAATCAGCATGCCATTTCCTCTTTATTCTGCTCAAAGTTTTTGTTTTTCAGAAAAGTGTTCTTTAAACATCCTATTTTTTCAGCAATGAGAAACCAACTTATGCATAGAGTTTGTAAGCTTTCAGTTTATCTTCTAAGCTTTAATTAAATAATTATGGCCTTTAGGAAAACACAACATAGTTAAATTTCCTTTGCATAGATGAGAGTGTAGCAGGCATCCCTAGGGGTCATGAACAAATTAATAAAAGCAAAACAACAACTAAACATTGCTCTGTTTGTCAATGAAGGGAATTTCATTTAGCATAGATAAGCAATGAGCAGAAGGAAATGTAATGATGTAAAGGAACACTTACGTCCAAGAAGTTATGCAATTATAGCAATAAGAAAACAACATTTTAAAAATAAGTTAAAACTTGGTCCTGCCTTACACCTTTATATATCAAGTGACGATGATAATTCCCAGCATTAAATACTAGGATAGATAAGATACAATACATATAAGAGAAACACACGATAAATCCTCTCAGGCAAATTAAATTCTGAGAATGAGACCAAAAAAAGGCAAGAAGATATTAACATAACCTTGTAAATTAAGGGAGAAAAAGCTATTCACCACATACATAAGAGAAATAATGTAAAGAATATCCTTTTAAGTCTGTGCTATGAACAGTCAAATACCTGAAATGATCTCCTGTTATTTTTGAGAGTTTCTAGGAGGAGCTATCTGAAATATTTTGCCACTGAAATAGGGCTAATTAATAGATATTTTAATTTGAATAACACTTTATATTTTACCCAGGCAGCTTACCATTTTCTCTTTAAAAATGCTGTTTCTGCCCCTTGGTGTGTGGTAAAGATGTTAATCTCCCAAATTCTGAGTGATGTGTTAAGGCCATAAAATTGAAGGGTAGCTCTTTTTTAGCACTCCTATACACAAAACTGTTGTTTGGCTTACATATTATTTTCCATACTGCTGGACAATGCTTTCAAAGCTTCTTTTCTCCTTCCCTGTTCCCTAACTTTAAGGAAGTATCTGCCTGTGTGCCAAGCAGCAGCAGCAATCACTGCTGGCACTCACCTGACCCCACGGAAAAGCTCCTCTGGCTGTGTTGGGGGCAGCTGGTGAGCTGGGGGTGCCACCAGCCTGGGGTACCCCAGCCTCAAGGCAGCCCAGGAGCTGTGGGTGTTCTGGCTGTGTCCCACAGCAGATACCCAGGAAGGAGGCAAGGAGGGATCTGTTCCAGCAAGCTTTGGGTCATTTGGTTTCCATTCCTCCCCCCACAGAGTTTAAGGGCCGTTAGTTTCTCTAAGGTCATGAAGTGATGGTGACAGACCAAGGATGTAAGAAACAAAGAGATTCACATGGGAAAAAGTGCAGAATTCACAGAGAAAGTCACCATCCTCGTAAAATTTCTTCTGCCTCGTGATGTTCAGCTGGTAAATCATAGCATTCCTCTGCAGAGAGAGCTTTACTGATGAGGCAGTTCTTGAAATTTGTGGAGATTTCCAGCAAAAGTCTTCACACTTACCAGTAGGAATGGATTTTTGGGAGGTTATGTTGTTCACTCTCTACATTTATACACTATATTTTAGGATGTACCAATATACGCTATTTTTGAGAAGTTCTGCTGGCTAAGTCTTTCTGTCATAGTAGACATAAACCCTGACAACTGTAAGCAATCATCCACATTAACATGTGTGTACGTGGATTTCCCAGGGAAGAGGATCTTCTTGGGAATGCACAGAGCATTCAATCATAGGAAGGACCCTCATTTTTTCAGATTGAGGCAGAAGTTCCTACTTGCACCTGTCTAGTCAGACTTCACTAATTAGAGCACTAAAGGAGAGTGGTAGAATTTTATTAGCAGTTGCCTTCTACTTGATACTGCAGGCAAATGACTGCCAAACTCTCCTTGCCAGAAGCAATCTCTGTGCCCAGCAAGTACACAGGCATGATACAGGTCTGGGGGACAAAAGACAACCTTTCCAGTGTCCTTCTTTCAAATAGTATCTTTAGTCTCCATGTGTAGAATCAAGTAGCCCATGTAAGGAAGATGTTCGTATTTATTTAGGAAGTGCCAATAAAACCAGAGCTGTGCTTTCAATTCTCAATTTTCAATTTTTCTTTCCTGAAGAGGCTGCTTCTTCAGTTCCAAGTCAACAAGTCCCAGAACACATTTTCACGCAGAGTTCCATACACTAGATGGTCAAGAGTGCTTTTGGAGCTCTGCTTGCATGTTGATCAGGCAGGGTTATCTCATGGGGAACAATACATAATTTATGTCTGCTAACACTCTCTTAATACCATAAAGGTTCTCTGTCCTTATGAGTAAGATGTATTCCTGAAGTTATTATATTCCTAGAATTGGAAAGTGTTAGTCTCTCCTCTGCTATCAATGGAAAAATCTCCTTGACAAGTTTTACAGCTGCCTCTGCCTGTGGTCTCTCAGCTGCAGCTAATTGCTGCCAGTTACACAGGCAAGAATAAAATAATGATTTCCCCTTGTCAGAAATTTCTGAACCACAAACCACAAATATGAGCAGAATGAGCAGCTTCTAGCTTATGATACTGCACCTCCCAGAAAAAAACCAAAATTTAAAATGTGGTCAGTGTACAGATTGTTGTTGCTGCTTATCTCTATGCCCAGTGCCTTGAGTGCTCTGCACTGTCACTTCCATCTCTTCTCCCGACCCTTGATTCCTCCCATTGCAGTGTTGGGTCTGTCACTGGTAATTACCCATCATTTGAGCACTGACATGTAACTACAAGCAGAGGACACCTGATCTGTCATTGTGCTTGCTGATGAAATGTAGTGGTGTTGTACATATCACTAAACTGCCAGATAAAGTCCAGACAGCTTGTTCTGTGCTAGGGATGTTAGCAAGCTGAATGTGAATAAAAGAAAAGGGAAATATATTTTAAAAGGGCACATTTAATTATTCAAGGATTTTTTTTGTATTTTTTTTTACTGATGAAAACATTGTAAAAGGGGTTTTTTCACATTTTGGAAGAAATCCAGAAAACACAAATTCAGACGTGATCTTCAGAAGTTTTGGGAAGCTACTTAACCCAATAATGAGTAGGAACCATAACATATATCTTCTCTGACCCAGTACATCTAAGGAATACATGAATCAAACTCAGAACAAACCATACAGGCACTGCAGATTGAATAATTAATATTTATGGTGCCATATCTATCCTTTTGTGGTTATTCTAAAAAAAAAAAAAAAGGTTTAATTTGTTGAATATATTGCTCCATTGATCATTTATTAGGTTTTAACTACAATTGTAACCTCCAAAACACCAAGTGAAAATATACATATATATTCATATTACTCTGCTCTGATTTGTGTTTAAGTTCTCATATTTCTTCCCTTTAGCTGATAACATTATGGAATGCTTTACTGATTGTGGCTTCCCATCATTTTCATAAAAGCATAATCCTATTGATGTCATAACTTATGTCTGAGGTTGTTAGACATCATGCCCTGGATTAGAAACATCTTTAATTTAAGTAGCAAGAACACAGCCATAAAAATCTCAAAACAGCAAATCTAACTTAATTTGTTGTGACAGAAAGTGAAGATGAAGGAATTAAAACTGCACTGACTCTAATTTGAACTGTTGTAAATGTTCCGCCTTATGTGGGTTGAATTTGAATTACATAAAATCAAATTAATTTCTTTCATAGTCTTTTCTGAGAACTGTAACTTCACTCAATATATTTAAGCAGTTTGGTGAAGAGACTGGGGTAATAGCAGCGTATTTGAAAAAACAAACAAGAAGGCAGATATAACTTAAGAGAAATACAGCCTTTGTAGATTAAGTTATTGGTAAACAAATCTTGTGAAGTCATTCAGCCAGCCATGCCAGGAACACTAAATCTCTCCCTCTGGGACTCTGTAGGATGGAGATCTCCTGGGTTAGCACCAATGCATTGCACTGGTAGCAGTGATACACACGGCTGCCATAACCAACACAGCCTCAGTTTTCTGCAGAGCTTGTCTGTGAAGCAATTTCAGATTAGGTTCTGAAGCATATCAGATGGCTTTATTGTTAAGCATGGATTGTTGAAATTGTCACAATATCTGATGCAGTGTGGCACACTGAGCAGCAGAAATGAGGAAAACAAGGAAGAAATGGACTGTCTTTCTCTTAAGTAAAAACATTATAGCTCACTTGTGCATTCCTGGAAAACTCACAGTATGAGCTGATAAATCCTCTGGGGTGTTTATGAATATGTGTATAATTTGCTGCAGGGGGAGAACGGATTGGCAGGAGTGCAGCAGATGTGATCCCATTTCTTTCTGCTCACTGCCAACTGACAGCTTTAAACAGAGCTCTTTCTTTTTTACTCTGGGTATCTGCTCACATGACTCAGGTGAACACAGAGGGCTGAGGATTTCTTATAGGTTGATATGGTGTTTGCTGGTTCACATGAGTGGATAACCATGAACAACGAGGAAGAGCCATCTTTAAAAAGATGAGTGGTAGTGCTGTCTAATAGAAACAAGATCCCTTTTTTTTTTATTCCATTACCTTTGCTTTCTACAGCAGTGAAGATGTAAAAATGAAGATTATCTTACAAAATAAAGCAAATAAACTATAGATGTAAACACTGCAAACAGTGGAAAAGGTTGTTACACAATGAAAAGTAGAGAACAGGCAAGAATAGGTAGATCAGGGAAGATTCAGCTGCTGAAGCTGCGGTTTTTTTGAATCCTGGTCTACAATACAGGTATCTCCTTCCATCCCGTCACCTCAATGCCTCGTATGGTCAAAGGTTAGTCAGACTATTTCTCTCTATTGACTATAATGGGAATGTAATCTTAATTATGAAAACTCTAAATTACTGTATAGTAATAGAAAATTATCACCTATTAACTCTTTAATATCATCTACAACAAATGAAAGAAATCCTGCTAACAGTGGAAATTTGATTATGTCTTTACTTAACAGCATGCAGCAGACATACTCATAAAAACATCATTCTCTGATGTCACAGTTAAGTCATACTTAACATTTGGATTCACTTGGTTTTCAATGTAATAAAAAAGGTCATAACAAACTCTGGTATGCATTCAGAGAACCCCCATTCCCAAAGGTACTCTGTCTTTCAGCAATAGTGAAAATTCACTTAACACTTAAAATAAGATGGGCCCATGTAAATCTGCACTGAATTATAAACTGTAATATAAAACAATGTCACAAGGCAATTTCCATGCTTTCAAGGAAAAGAGGACAGCCTAATTTCCTAATTCATTACATGCTGCTGCACTCCGCCTGATACACGTGTTACTGAAATTACTCCGTATTTATCTTTAGCAGTCAAATGCTTTATAAGAAATCTTGATGGAAACAGCTCACTTTGCTGCTCCATCTTTCCTAACTTTTTACTTTTCCCTTTAGTAATCTTCACCTTTTGCCCTGTAACCTTCAAAGGTTTTCCCACTCTTTGTAGATCATCAGAATGGATCATTAATGTAAGTGAAAGGTTATGTTAACGTAGCAACTGGTAAACAAGTGTGTCATCCCACCCCTAAGGGGAAGGGAGCACCCAAGATTCATAGATGCCCATGGCTGAAAAGGAATGACAAAAGTCAGAGGGCCCACAAAAACTTAGAAAGTTTTGTTAGAAAAGTAAATACTTGCCATGGAAATTGATATAAGTTAGTCCCTTATCTTCTACTATGACCACACAGCAGTGGATTTTGAATGAGGGGAAGCATGAAAGAGAAGAAAGAGAAAGAAATTAAAGAGAAAGAAAGCACATACATCAGTCCTGGATCCAGTGTCAATCCAGGTGATGGAGTGTTCAGGGTGCTGGAGATACCCCTTGGGCTTTGTGGGGCTACTTTTTTGTTTATAAGCTTCCCCATGCAGGAGATAGGTTTCTTGCTTTCTATGCAAATTAGTTATCATGTTCAGTTTGTTCTTCTAGACATTTCTGGAAATGTGCCAGAGGAGGTTTGGGATCATTGATGGTCTTGATCCCCTTGTAGCCACTTCTTGACTTCATTTCTGCGCTTGCACTGTACTGTGCTGTGGTTATGTCCAGGGGCCAGAACAAGGATGTTTGTCCCAGGAAAGTGCTGCCCTGTGTCCTATGGCCCCTTCTTCAGCCACATCCTGTTCTTTCTCACAGTGCATTGTTACCAACAATCCTTGGTTGGCTCCACAGCTATTTGGCTGTCAATGTTTGAGACACACACATTTGCTCCCTTTTTTTCTAGGCTTTTATGAGGAAGTAGCTGTGTTGCCTTTTTCAACCTAGACATGAAACAATACACACTTTCAAGATAATATTAATATAGGAGGTAATAAAAAAGTGGATCTTTATTGGATCTCTGGGGGCAGTTATGGAACAATGTCCACAAAAGCCCACCCCCACAGGGGTGAAAACAGTTTTGTAAGTATTGCAAATTATCATAATTAACAAATAAGTACCAATTAGGAGGACAAGTGGTGATGCAATTCCCACCCAGGTCAAGCCCCTTCTCTGGAGCACCCCCTTGGTACTAGCTGTACCTTGTTTATGGAAATGCGTCTTGAAGGGCTATTGGTAGCCAGGAAGAACCAAGATAGGACAGGGGTCTTGGAATTTGTTTTGTCTTTCTGCCTAGGGAAAGGGCATGGAAAATTACTGGGAAAACTAGCCGTTAATACAGTAGGCTACAAAGAATATAGAGAATATATAAGAAGAAAAAACGCAAAAACCAAAATGGCAGCAACTGGTTCAACTTGGCTTTCTCTGCACAATATTGTATTGTGCTAGAGATACAGAGATATCCCTTCCCAGTCTGCTAACCTGAAAATTTTTTCCTTAGCCTTGAAGAAGAAAAAAATACTTCCTGTGACAAATACAGTTTGCTATCAATTTTATCAGAATCATTCATGACTGTACAAAGCAGAAACCTGCACCATGTCACAATATTTGAGGTACACGTCTTCAACATCCTAGTAAAAGTCTTAGTCTGTGGAGTTACTTTCAGGATCCAGTTCAAAGCATTGCTGGTGAATAAAACAATCTAAACTCCTCTTCAGGTTTATTCTGAACTGTTTCAAGTATTGGAACCCTTACAAGTACTTATCTTCAGTATTTTAGATGCACCTCTGTCTCAGGCAGTAGAATTACTTTAATTGAGAGCACCTGCCTATTGTTCATGCTGCCATGGTGACACAGCAGTTACCGAAATTAGTAAAATGTGATCATCTCCCTCTATTCTACATTTTCCTTTGCCTTGTTCCACTTGCTCTGTGGCATAAGTGTATCACATTTTCTCCTGTAGTGGTTGGTTTTGCTGCAGTTGAGTACAAGACAGGATGTACCCAGTGACTTCCATCGAGACCCCCCCCCCCAGATAAATGTTGCATGTACTTCAGCACCTGAACTCTGAGGAAAATGCTGCTGAATATTTAGTTTGTTTTCCAGTTACTTAGCTAAACATTGGTCTAGCCAAATCACATGTCTATACTTCTCGCTCATTTCTGTAGGAGTTTCACTAGAACAAAGAATGCAGTACAAGGCCTCTCTTCAACAGAGATTGAAACGCGACCTTTCCCTTATATCTGTCAAAAATGTAAGCTATTATGAAAAGTCTGGATTGAGGGTTTTTGGTTTTTCTTAATGTGTATATGATGATTATAAGCATATTTTAGGAAGGGTGTGTCATGAAACCTGGAATAGCTGCTCAAACTTATTTTTCCCTCTGTCATTCAATTTACTTGAATTAGCTAACAAACAATTCAATTTCAGTTTCATTAAAATAATAATTTTGAGAAAAAAGTTTTTAAAACCCTTTTTTATTTGGTGAAAATTGCATTTTGATGTTTCCACACTATATGTTGATTCACTTTTTTCACTGCATAGCTATGTCAACTGCAGAGAGGAAAAATAAAAATAGTGGCAGAAGCTAATCTGCATATGTGATATCGAGAAAGCTAAAGGTAGAAACTCACTCTCTTTTCCATAGCTTGTAGTGACTTGTCAAACTCTACTAGTCTGTCTTTAGGACATAGTAGTAATTATTCTCAGAACAGTCCTAAGGCTTCTGTTTTTCTATTACATTTGATCATTCCAATCCTGGTTCTTCCTGGCCCCAGCATAAAATGGTTGTGGCTTTGCCCTGTAACTTCAAATAAAGCAGTATCACTTACACAGGTTCTCAGCTGTGTAAGAAGCAAATGTACTAGGTGCACTAGCAAGGGTTTTTGGCTGAAGATGTGCTACACTGTGAAAAATAAAACAGCAATATTGATACAAAAGAGAAGAAAAACTCTGAAAGAAAATATAACCTTGATGTTGAACAAACTTAGCTGTGTGCAGATCATAATACAGGACATGAGTAAACTTGAAAGGTTCTGAGCTCTACACAAGAAGCTGTTTCTAGAAATGAAAAACTTCATTGAGAAAAAGTAGATCTCAGTTGAGTTCTAAGTTCTGTCATTGATTTCTATAGCTAGTTGTTTAGAGTCAAAAGGAGCATACACAGTAAATCCAGGATTTGCTGAATCCAGTCAGGTTTTAGTGCCTAAATTACAAACAACATGAAAAGTCTGGTGCTCTGGGTCTATCCACATCTGGAGTTACTTTCATCTATCTCATTTCTCCTGGAAAGTAGAGTTTCACTTTTGTATCCACTAAAAAAAAAAGCCCTACATTCCCTTTGTAAGCCAGTTCAGGCAAGAACACAAATTGATGATGCCAGGAAGACAGGGTGCAAGAACACATATGACTCAAAGTTGGAGGTTAAGACCCTCACAGGGAGCGTCTGACATTCCACCTTTGGAATAATGTCTGTCTCCATACTGTGCAGTGAATACTTTAATAGAGCAAAAACAATATCAGCAGCAGGAAGTAGGGACAGTCTCTACCTTTTTACTCCACCAGGTGAAAGCCCTGGGTATAAGATTTTTGAATTTTCCATCTTTAAATGACTCCATTAATTTTGCATTGTTTTCTGTCCAGAAGCAGAATTTCTGCAGGAGTGATACCAATTCTCTTTCAACTTTTCACCAGTTTTCAAAGATTAACCAATTCTAAACTGCTCGCCCACTCCCTGGCAGCAATGTGAATTTTTATGCTTCTACTGTGGTTGCATCTTTTAAAAAATATTTATTTTACTATCTCAGTACTAAAAGTCTGTAGCGTGATTGCCAGATAGTTACAGGAGTTTAGTAAACTGAAAATTTAGTATCTTGATTGATCAGTAGGATGTAACATGATGGACAGTTTCAAAGGTAACAGTTAAAGTTTCATGGCTTGACAGTGTCAGGTACTGTAGACTTGAAAAAGGCAGCAGTGTCCTCAGCGTTGACTCACTCATGAACACAGCAGCAATGTAACAGACTGACACTGAGAAAATGATTTGGTGTAAAGCAGAAGGACTCTCTAAAAAATACAGAAAAGGAAAAGTGGAGATCATGATGTGGAACAAGTAGGATAATGGGAAATGGAACATAAAATCTCACAGTTTCCTGGAAGTAATGCTGATATTCCACCATTTTTCAAGACATGGAGCCCAGTGAGGAACAAGGGATGACTCCCTACCACACAGTAAATTGTATCCTCTAAGCTTATGTGATTTCTATGATTGTGAACTGCACAGGTGGAAGACAATTTTCTGAAGACAGATATTTTCAAAGAATATAAATATTAAATAGATATACTCAGAAAAAAGAAGTCAAAAATAATGCTGCTATTAAAACTTTCTAGTATAGGCATGGCCTCAGATTGCTTACTGACTTTCCCTCACTATTTCTGCACTATTTTTTTTTTTCTGAGAGACTTATTTCAACATATTTCTCCTTTTGTATTTAGAGAGAATAGGACTGCAAAATAGATAAGGGTCTCAACTATGGAAATAAGCCAGAATCCTGGCTTAAAAATGTGTGGAGCTATAAATATTACCTTCCGTAGGATTTATATCACTTTGTAAGGCCTGTCACTCTTTCTCCATGAAATCAGAAAGATGCTGGTAAAATTACAGATCTGCTTATAACAGCAGCTCCACAATCTGATATGAAATATCTGCCTGTGATGCACTGTGGCCCAACAGCTCTTCCGGAAAGTAACTAGGGATAGGCAGGTAGTGTCAGTGAAAACCTCTGGGTTAAATCATAAAGCAAACAACCAGTTGGTGGCTTTCAGTTTTCATTCTTTTTCTGTTTATGTCCTTTTCTTAGAATCTTTATTACTATTACTTTTATAACCATTACTATGGTGTATAAATTCATCCAGCTACCTCTCTGAAATTTGTTTGAGTATCTTGTTGATTGCAGCATCAATAAAAAACATTGTATTAAACTGGAATTCCTGGCTATTTAAGTGTGGGTAACTCTGTCCTTCACTGCATACTTTAGGATTGACAGCACCTACCTTTTACCAAGCAAGCCACCAACTGAACTAATCTCTAAACACTTGCATAATTGAAAATTTATTCAATTTCTGTCATTTTCTGCATGGCATTAAATTAAAAACTTGAGAAAACAAGATTTGTGAACTACGTCTTTAAATTGATATATTTTTCATCTCCCCTGTAGTGCTCAAAGGCTTGTGCCCAGTTATTGACTATTTTAATTTATAGAGAGGGAGATAAACTGAATGGATGGATTATGGAGATTAGCTACTTGGATACTGAACAAAGAACTGAAGCCCTTGTTCTTTGTTTAATGTGATAGTCTCTTTCCTAAAGAATTATGAAAATGACAGCACCTGTACTTGCTGTTTTTTGTTAAGCTCATCTGCATTTTTTCAATTACAAAACAACTCATCCTAGAAACCCAAGGGAACATGAATTATTAACTGTGCTAAGACACACTTGTACTAAAATCTTATGGGAAATCACAAGATTAATATCAGCTATGCAGTGAATATGCCTTTTGAGTTTCATTCAGAAAAGACAGAGACTGCTTCTTATATATGAATACATAATTTACTTATACTCTGGTTTACTGCACTGAATTTTATATATACAGCAAATGTTCGTCTATGCAAAAGAATTATCTCTAAAAATCATCTCTAAATATTAATAGACATTATAACACAAAAATAATACTTTATTATATATGGAAGACACTTGCTTTAGACTGTTAAAATTAATAAATAGACAATTTAAACCCAAAAATATTATATATGGAAAGCACTGGCTTTTGACTGTGATGATTGTTTTTCAGAAATATTGAATTATATATATAAATTTGAAGTAAACAAGACTTTAACACTAATAGGTTTAAGATTTTACAATGCATTGCACTGTTCCACTGTGATGTTATGTTTCTCACCAACTTTCAACGGATAAGACCATGATGCCATAAAATTATAGGAGATTGGAATATTTATTTTCATTAAAAACATGTTATAATTAAACAGAAAACGAACTTGTACAGCCTGATCTTTTGCAACTTCATATTTGGACCAAAAAAATCTACACAATCTTGTATTTAAAAAAATAATTTTGAAGAAAATGTGTTTAGCAGGAAGCTTGATGACATTTGTTTACTAAGATTCCTAATTAGCAGTACTAGAAAATAATCAGTCCCTAACCTACAGTTTTTTATTATCACTTCTTCAATATTGCATGCGATTAACTGAATCTGTGCCTTGAGTTTCAGCAGGTTTTACTTTCTGTGTTGCAGATGACATCGTTCCCAGAGAGGTTTCTTGAGATAGTGCCACTGGCAGAACAGGCAATGCTGCTTTATAATAAAGTCTGCCAGACACTGAAGACTTAAACCCTGCCTAGAGAAACTCAGTACAGTTCTGAAAAGGACCATGACCAGCCTCAGTGGTGACTTAGAAAAGGGAAAGGTGTTCTCCATGCTTATATTGTACTACCTAGACTATATGTAACACACCAAGCTGTAAAGATGGGAGCTGAGGAGAGGAAATACCATCACATTTCCTCTTTGCCTGTAAATTAATACCTGTGTGACTAGAGGCAGAGGCAATGGTAGGTGGAAAGAAAGCAGGTAAGAAAGGATTCATCCCTAGGAGATTCACCTTTCAAATATTCATGGAAAGAAGACACTCACCTTCTCTTACTTCAGTCTCCTAAATTTTCCATAGGACTATATGGAAGTTAATTACCCTTGAATTCAATATGGTTCTTTGACTTCAAACTATGTACAACTGTTTGCAGAGACTTCTTGGCTGTTTACTCCTCTTGCTGCCTTCAAATCCTACTAATTTCTATTGTTTTCCTGCCATAATGCATGCCTCTTTCTATGAAACTCATTGGAACTGGACTGTGCCATGCAAGTCTCTTTGGTTTTCATTTTAACCTTTCAAATGCTACAAAATAATTTCCTTCCAGTAAGTGAGAATGGATGCAATGGTCAGTGAAGGACAGGTTACTGACTAATATTTAAAAAGCACAGTACAAACAAAGGGTATTTAAACACTGATTTATTTTGATTTCTGCAGCATAATTCCTGTGAGGAACTACCTTTATGTAAGTGGATCCCTACTACTATACATTTTCCCAACATATATATATATTGCATTGACCTCCTATCACTATCTGTAAGATTTTCCCTGAATGCAGCTCAAACCATTCTTGCTCTTCCAACAACTCGTTATTTTTCTGATATTGCAAGAAGGACCTAAGCAGTGTACAAAGCAGAGCTGATAAAAATAACATACAGCTCTTTCTCTGATGACTTGCTGTGTTTATTATTGCAAGGAATCAAGTTTCTGATGCAACCCACAACTGAAGAAGACAGTAGGACCTTGTAATCTTTTTGAGTATCAGTGTTGAATGTGTCATATGCCACAGTATGCTGCCTTCCCTGGTGTTGGTTTGCGTGACGCTCACCCATTCCATTGTGAACCCTTGCATATGCTGTATGAAACACTGCAGAAGTATAACAGAAACTCCTTCTATTCTGATTATACTAGAGATTTCAAATATATAAATGTATAAATGTACAAGAGAAAACCAAGAGGGGTGATTAGATAATCTACTGTATCACATATTTCTGTATATAAAGCATATGAAGTATATGAATATTAAACCCTTACCAAATAACAGCTTGCTTAATTAGGAAAAAAATCATCTCCACCCCTATTGTTTCAATTAAAGAAGCTATTTTTCATTTCCCTTCTGAAACCATGTTGCATAAAATGATTGGAGTAGAATGCCATCTGTGTTGGTCTCCTGAGAAAATCCATGGAGATTTTACCAGCATGAGATGCGATCGTTCTTCTGCAGGTGCTGTAACTACTGAAATCCTTCATTAGTATTTCTAAAGTGTTCCAATTATACAGTGTCACTTCCAGTTATTAAAACTTCTCCTCGTTTCAACTTTTCAATAAGGGTTTGTTGGTTGGGGGGGTTTTTTTGTGTTCCCAGGCAGGGATTGGGTTGCAGAGAAAATGGAATTAATTGATTTGTGAAATGGGTGGTAACTGCTGAGATATGAGACTTTAAGTAAAACCTAGATAAGCTATTTATATTCTTACCTGAGTGTCTTATCTGTTATTTAGGCTCTTCCTTATACCTCAGCTTCCAGAGGTAGGATACTTCTTGCAAAATAACCAGACTCCAGTGGGAGTAGTAGAAGGCGTTTCTTGCTCTAAATATCTTGGCATAGGAAACATTCCTACTGGTTGAGATTGTGGTTACAGGTAAGAAGCCAGGCCTCCCAAATCGTGGATCAGGGCTCTTTGCAGTATACAATGATGTGAGAAGCATATATCCTCTTCTCAGGAGGTGACATGAGACAAGAGATTGTGCTTTGAGTCATGAATAATCCTCAAAAATTATGAAAAGTTAGTCCCGGAACCAGATACCCACCTGAGAATTCCATTGTGTACTTGCTTAGCTGATGCAAAAAAACCCCCAATCCTTCTGGGTAGAGTGAAAATGCAATGTTTCGATTGCATAGGCAATGCTTTGGGATCTCAGGCGGGTTTCTAGTACACCCTGGTCAGGTAAGTGGAATACTTGGGATCACTCAGGTGTGTGAGTTTCACTCACATGCCTCTGGAAGCTGCTAAGTGCTCTTTGGACCTTGGCCCAACTGCTCCACACAGCACAGAAGTGAAATTAGATGAAATTGCTCACTGTAAATTGTTTGCTAAGATTAGGTTTAGGAAATGTCACTAAACTTAATCCACAAGAGGAGAGGTGTGCTATAAAAAGAGAATTTTTTATTAAAAGGGAAATTTTCACAGAAAGGGAAATTTTCATCAAAATGGCAATTTTATAAATTATATTCTTAAGAGGATGCAGGCTTTTATATGCACTTTCATGTTTAATGCTTAGTTTGGCCCCTGCTCTTCAAGCAGCATTATACCAAATTTTTCTGGGCAGTCACTGCTGCACTTTTCTCATCTGTTTAGCCATCTGGGTCCTGCAGTGACATATCCATGGTATATCATAAAAGAGAAGTGCCTGGTCTTTTCTGTGAGCTGCCACACGCAGGGCTAGGGAGAGGCAGAGGAAGGAGTAGTGTGCTGGAAAGGTTTGTGAAACTACTGGGCAGCACTGCTTTGTGCTACTAAAGAGATGGGCTGCAGCTGGAGGAGAGAATTAACTTCCTTGGGAAGAGAACAAAGAAAGGAGCTGACATTTAATCAACAGGGAAGAGAGAGGGAAACAAAGTAACTGTGGAAGGGCACGGTTGATATTTCCACTCCCAGTTCTGGTGGCAGCTAATCTCATCTGAACTCTATTCTTGTCATTAAAAGGCTATCCCAGGAAAGCAGAGGTAAAAAATAACTGTTATGAAAGATGTTAGCAGGACCCAATTGTAGCTGACTCCAGAATGGATGGGTCTCAAATCTTGATTCCTGAGTACCAAGGAGATGAGGGCTGAACCCAGAGTCCTGGTGCTCACAGGATTCTACCTGCACACATCCCTGAAGGGCACGCCTCTCTTTAGCCACAACCCAAGGGTGCTGGCAGCATTTATGGGCAAAAATGTCCCATGGGAACACTAAAAGGCTCCAAGATAAGATTAACCTTCTGAATGCCCTGGTGGCCTGTTAGACATACTGGTGTAGCACACGTGAATACTCTCCAGACAAGGCACTGCCTCCACAGAGGGACACTTGGGAGCCTTACAGAGTGTGCTGGTTTTGGCTGTGTAATTTTCCTCACAGTAGCTGTTATTGGGCCTTGTTTTCAGTTTGGACTAAAACCAGCACTGATAACCAACGGGTGGTTTAGTTGCTGCTGAGCAGTGCTCACACAGAGCCAAGGCCTTTTCTGCTTAACACCCCATCCCACCAGTGAGGAGGCTGGGGGTGCACAAGGAGTTGAAAGGGGACCCCAACTGATATATGAGGGATATCCCATAACCATATGGCATCATGTTCAGCTATAAAGAAAGGGGAAATAGGAGGAAGGGGGCAGGTGTTCAGAGTGGTAGCATTTGTCTTCCCTAGTCACCCTTGCATGTGATGGCACATGGCTTTCCTGGAGATCACTGAACACCTGCCTGCCCATGGGAAGCAGTGAATGAGTTCTTTAGTTTGCTTTGCTTGTGCATGCAGCTTTTGTGCTCCTTGTTAAAATGTCTTTATCTCAACCCATGAGTTTTCTCACTTTTACCCTTCTGAATCTCTCCCCATCCCACGAGGCAGGAGTGGGGGAGTGGATGGATGGGACTGAGTTGCTGGCAGGGGTTAAATCACAACAAGAACCAATGGACAGGGCTGTTAGCACCCTTGGCTCCTGGTTAGTGACAAATTTTTCTTCTCTAAGCAAACTGTCTGTGGGAGATAACTAGTGTGTCAGGCAGTAACCTCATTGTGAGCGCTCACTGCCATAGGTTCCCATCTTCCCTGCCTGGAGCAGGTCCCTGATCACAGCACTGACTGCAACTGCAGATGAGTGCACATCATGCTTTATATCTTCACAGTCTTCAATACTTTCCATTTACAGGTCCTAGATATGGCAAGCTGGGGTATATGAATTTCTAGTTGGTGAATTTAAATCTACTAACACCGGACTGTTTTGGGGTATTTTTCATCTATTGGTTGATGAATAATTTAAGTCAGCATGTCCATTTTTATAACTGCTTACTGAACTGGACCAGAGTGCCAATCTGGCTGAAAAGCAACCTGTCCTAGAGCAAATCAGTCAGGGCAGCTCCTCATTTTGGCTTACCAAGTAACCACATAAACATTTGTGCCAGGACAGTGTAAAAGCTAATTTGTGGACAGAAATGAGTGGCTGGGTTGCTTTTGTTTGGGTTTTTTCTTCCTGGAGGTGCTGGCTTATGATGATCTAATGGATGTGCTGAACTGCAGACTCCATTGCCTACTGTGCAGTGCTTTCAGCACAGATTCCAGACTGCTGGGTTTTTTTAACCACAGCATGAAAACTACTGCTCTAGGCATAAAACAGAGCAATGGCATGGCCTTGTGCTTACTCTGACTCCCTGTGAGTAAAACATGTCAGGATAAACTGCTCCACTGAAGGTGTTTCTGGTGGATAAGACATTGAGTGAGAACTATTTGGGTTGTACTTAGTGGGCACAACTGATACTAACACTGGCAAACACAGTGACCCTAACAGAAAGAATACTTCCCAAAGCATGATTCTGTGAAGGACCACCTAGAGACATATGATGCTCATAAAGTGCTCTCTTAATATCATTGCATTCCAGAAAAGAGGGAACACTCTGCTGAAAACGAAAGGTACCTCATTTACAGCCAGAGCCACCATAGTGTTTACGCAGCCCAGGAGCAGACAGAGATTGTTCACCATCCCCAGAGATTCTCCTTCCTCAATTTCTGAAAATAAAATACTATGAAAAATACTTAGCAAGAAGTAAAAGACCTTGTAGGAGTAACCATATAGAGAGCTTAACCTTGATAAATTCAGCCCTGAAAAAGCATAATTTACCATCAGCTCCAAACCACCACCATTAGCATGGCACTAAGGGATCATATGCCCCCCAAAAGACACTTGTACAAGTGGTTTATGGCATAATTCTGCCACCTTTGCTGATGCTGCCTGGTGCTTTACTCTACCAGTAAACCCATCCCCACAGACTCCAGGGGGCTGCTTGCAGAATTAGAAGCCCCTGATTTCCTGATGGGTCAAGTTGGCACTATAAGGTTTTTAGAAGACAACAGGAGGGAAGAATGTTTCCTCATTTCTGATGCATTCCTCAGTTTGAGTGTGTCAACAGATGGAGTAGGGATTAGTGATAAAATAATGTGGCCTCTTAGCTTATGTAAAAAAGCAGCCTTAGAATGCTGTGGATTTTCTGATGGCTCATTAAATGTACTCATGGAAACTAAAGGGTGCTTACAGTATAAATAAAATGCTCATCTTCAGTGAGTGTTTGCCTTTGATAGCTAATGTCAGGGCAACGCATGAATGTTTAGAGAAACATGCATAGAAATGTAGAAAAAGAAATAAAATCTGTTATTTGCTCTTTGTGATCTAGCCTGAAACTCTGTTGATGTGTGGCAGGACTTACTACTGCTCACTCTGTGTTTCACATCCTGCTGAGACTGTCTAATAGCCTTTTGCAGACTGACATATGTTCCCCACCTTGTGTCTGAAGCAGCACTCGTGTGGCTGTGGCTGGCATGGCACAGGGAGCAGAGCCCTGCTGCAGCTGCACAGCAGGGTCCGTGGTGCAGGGGGAGTGTTGCTGCACCTTGGGGCTGCTCTGGGGCTTGCAGTCTTGGTGTGCTCCTTGACACGCTCTGTTACACCAGAGGCCAAGCTCAGGTAGCTCCACAGGCCAATAACCTCAACCTCTGAGCCTGTAGGTAAAATGTCAGATAAAAATTATTGCTTTTACCAGTAAAATATACATGGTGAAGGCCCAGATTCATGGCCAATATTTAGCATTAGGCATTCCTACCATGATGTCGATGCTGTTCCTCTCCCTCCTTTTCCAGCCCCTAAGCAAGGGGGCTGTCTTTGCTTTTCCCCATAGGGCTCTTTGAAACTCCTTTTATGAACCTAAGCCAATGACTGGTATGGGTGAAAAATGTCTGGGGAAAGGCAGGATTTTCTGTATTCAGTAATTTCCTTGATTCAATTCACAGAGACAAACACATTTGAAATAATTTTGTAAGGAAATAAGTCCTTATTCTCAAGCTGCAGAAACACTAAGATCACATTGCTCTTAACCAAGGCAACAGCACTCTATACAAACACTGCCCACTCTTCCCAATGTTAACATTACCCAGCTAACCACCCCTGGGCAAGCTGACCTCTGTGCAGGAGAACTACTTCTGGCCTGCAACGCAGATGCTGAACTAATGGCACCAGGAAGTTTTCTTATGGTTGGAAGTGTTCTGTTCTTGGAGAGATACTATAAAGATGCAAGTCCCACACACCTCCATAGCAGAGGGTTTTGTACCTGAAGGATGCCTTACACGGCTAGGAGCCAGGTGAATTGAGGAGCCCTGTTAGCTGAGGGTAAGGCACAGTTCTGTTGCTGCACAAGCAGTCAGATCAATCTGTGTTTGTGACAGTGCCTGGGATCAGTTGCCCAACAGACATCTCCTAAAATGTAATACCTCACCAATACTGTGATTTGGTAACTGTCTTATATTTGCTGGCTGTTTCCCACTCTTGGGAGCAATAGAAAAGCTGTAGCATTTAGGAAGAATGGAGGAATGTCAATAAAGATTTCAAATTTATGAAGGCCACTGTTAATTTTTTTCTGCCTCATGTATACATTCCAATTGAACTCAGTTTAAGTTCCCTGATTATTCTTTTAAATAAGAGCATTTGACATTTTCCCTGAAGGCTATGGAACAAGTGTGGCTTTACAATAAGAATAGTGTCATTAATAGATTAATGGCTGCAATAATGTGTATAGAAGCATTAACGGGATAGGTGAACTACTTAGGCAAAATGAATGGATTTGTGGTTTTGTTCACTCACCTTTTGTAACTTAGATTTTTTAATGGTTGGACGGGACATGGGAAAACACAATTCTTGACTCCATTCTCACTATATTTTCTCTTTCCCAATGACATTTTCA
The DNA here is from genome assembly GCF_017639235.1 of Corvus kubaryi. Taxonomy (NCBI): domain Eukaryota; kingdom Metazoa; phylum Chordata; class Aves; order Passeriformes; family Corvidae; genus Corvus; species Corvus kubaryi. The sequence goes on along the minus strand of NW_024580667.1, from coordinate 31,210,017 downwards.
TTTCCAGCTCTACTCTGGTTTAGCCTCCTTCCCCTTAAGATCTATTGTTTCAAAGAAAAGAGAATGAAGAATTTTTAAGATATCCTGGTGTTTAGTGTGCAGAAGGAATAACCTCACTCAATACTTCTCCCACGATACCTCTACAAACCAAGCAAGTGTATTCTCTTGTTTATGCTTTTATCCTGTGCATTTTAAAGAAATAATGAGGGGAGAGGGGGAAAGCCTGTTTCAAAGCACTGCATTGAACATGTCACTGCTACAGTAATTTCTCAAGGACTGCAGGAACAAGTGTGAAGCAAACCCCCTTCTTGGAAGCAAAATTGTGTTTCTCATGTGTCAAATGTAAGAGGTGAGGACTAAAAGCCGAAGTGATATTATTCAGCTTTCCATGTTGTGCTGAGAAGGAAGAGAAAGCTCATTAGCCTCTTCGATGCTAAGTCCAAAACTGGTATTTACTCAGAATTTTTGTGCTGTGCCCCAGATAAAGTTTACAGATGACTCATTTACTAGAATACTGGGGTGACACAGTCTGTGCCTTTAATTGTGTCTCCCCTCGTGAGGGAGACTTTTTAGAGTCTTTGCCAGGAGTCAGAGACGAACGGGACCTTTTGCTTTCTCAGTCTTCAGATAGTTGTTTATTAAGTCTTATCAGGAAAGCACAAGCCACTGATGTTACCCAGACATAGCATGAAGCAGAGGATGCAGCAAAACCTGAATTATCAAGATTTCACAGCTTTTTTAAAGGTAAATCACCCAATGAAAACCTAAAACACAAGATATTTTAACTTTTCTACCAATGTCTAATAAATCATCTAGTCATGAAGGCAGGAACTGCGGAATTCTCCATCCAATCATCCCAGACCACTTCTACCACAGAATATGGAGTAGATGAAGAAGAAGAAGAAGGTCTGGAGAACAATAACAATCCTCCATTCTGATGTTTTCTGCTTTTATCTACTTACTATACTAATAAACCCAAAACCTCAATTTTTCACCCTGTGACAATCTGTTGGGGTTTCAGTTTAGTCTTAGTTTTTTTTCTGTTAAAGGAATTTTCTCCCATATGCATGTTGCTAGGGGACAAATAGCTGTACTTAAGAAAGACAAAAAGGGGGGTGGGGCGGGCCTGGCTACTCCTTTGTCTACACCTGGGTGTGGGGGCAGTTCGCTCTGAGCGTCCGGAGAGAGAAGCTGCAGAGAAAGGAGCTGCTGCTTCTTTCTTTTTGGCCGTTCTTTCTTCCTGCTGGAAACAACGCTGGGACCCCAAAAGCCGCTTTCCCTGCCCTGCTGGAGACCGGGCTGTGGCTGCCCTGCTCCGCTGCTGCTTCGAGCTTTCGCTACGCTGTAGCCCTGCTCGCCCTGCCTGCCTGGGCCTCCGTGGGGTTCTCCCATCTGGATACATCTCGCCTGCCACCCGGGATTTGCGTCCGTCCCTGTCGTTCCAGCCTGCCGTTCTAGCCTGCCGTTCCAGCCTGCTGTTCCTGAGAGTCCGGGATCAGCTGCCCAGGGGTTTGTGAAGCCTTTGTTCCATCCCTTCCCGGGATCCCAGGCCGCCAGTGCCGCGTGCTCCCCGAGCTCGCTCCGGAGCGCCCCCTGCAGCCGCGGGGGAACCATCGCACCTGCCCTGCTCACCGGGAGCCGCCAGCGCCCCTGCCGGCTGCGAGCGGAACTGCACCCGAGGGGAAATAGCCTGACAGCCGAGAAGGCTGGGACTGGGTTTGTGATTGCTGTTACTGCCATAGTTGTTGTTGTTTTGTTTGACTGGTTATATACATATATATATATATAGTAAAGAACTGTTATTCCTATTTCCCACATCTTCGCCTAAAGGCCCTTGATTTCAAAATATAATAACTTAGAGGGAAAAGGGGTTATATCTGCCACTTCAAGGGGGGGCTTCTGCCTTCCTTAGCAGACACCTGTCTTTCAAAACCGAGACACAATCTTACATAGTATTCTATCACCTAATTCACACCATTGTAGATTCTAATTCTTCCCAGAGGCTAGGCAATTTTCTCCATGGGCGAAGGTCAAAAACAGTGTTGTCCAGGGGGGTACAACCCTTCAAAACAGGCAGAGAAGTATTCTCTGTATTCTGGGTTCCCACACTGGGGTTTTTGTCCTCTGTCAATTGGCCAATGTCCTTAGGACAGGAATCAAAGATTTGCACAGACTTTGCCGACTTAACTAGGTTGTCCATTTTCTAATTTTCCTGAGATCCTCTGCAAGAAAGCTTCTAAGCCTCAGGCTGATTTTTCAAATTTGAACCTACTGTACTAGATCTCGTGTGTTTCTTAGCCTACTCGTAATCTACAGGGGAGTAGTTTGCAACTGTGCCAAAGGCCCACCAGAACAGACAAAATTTCTGCATCTTGAAGGCCAGATAACACTTGTGAAATGAATCAACAGCTCCTAAATTTTCATACTATGAGATTTTTTTTAAGAAACTTTGGAGTCTATTTATTTTTTATGAAGCATTACTTAGATCGAAGGGGAAAAAATGGGTGTGTTTTGTCTTCTTTGAGCAAGAAAACCAAGGAGAAAATTAAGGCAGGTAGATTATCTTTTACGGGAGCTTTAATAAATGACTACATACATGACCATATTTACATAACTACAGCTGAGGAGAAACTCCAGGCTAAAGAGTGATCCTGTGGGAAAGTGGGGTGAAATTGAAATAACAGGAGGAAGAAATATAATTTGATGTGGGAGAAAAAATATTTTGCATAGAAAGTGGAAGTTAGGAACAGAACTAAACTTTAATAAGAAAAAGGAAATCATTGCAGGACAATATTGCAGAAGTTTCAAAATAAATTAAAAATAAAATAAAATTTAAAAATTAATGAAATTTTTAAAAATACATTAAAAAGGCCAAAAAACCCTCTTCTGAACGGGACTACTAAATCTTTTGGAGACTTATCTCTTTATGAATTAGTTCGCAGCAGCTGGCTGCATTTAATTTCAAAGTTGATTCTTATTTCCCAATTAGTATTTCAGTCAGGACGTTTCCTTGCATGATCATTTAATTTAGAAGAAAACATGAGCTGCTTTTGTCAGTTAGTTTTGAAAGTATTTAGGTATTTTTTCCGTGACCCTGAAAAACTATGTGTGATGTTGCATTTGAGGTTAGCTCAGGAGATGTCATGTGTTCACCCTGGTTCTCTGCAAATTCTGTATAAATACCATGTAACTCTGTCCTTGTATGATGCTTTTTCCTGTTCCTCTTCTTTATTTAGTCTTACAGAGTCCACAGCTACCAAGAAAAAGTACAGGCAGGCTTTTTACAAACTTTATGAATTTTTCACGTGTGAAACTATTAGAGAAGTTCAAAAATTTTTCCTGGGTATTAGGAAATCCTTGTGTGTGTGTGTGGAGATTTAGTAGCTAGTTATGCATGTATCTGTCAGGAAAAAGGATAGAGTCATGTCCAAATGGAAAACTGGAATTACAGGTCATTGCAGAGAGAGAATTTAAGGCTGGGATCTCTGTCATATCTGGATAACACACAGGGTTGCCAGCTGCTTCCCTTTTCAGCCAGCAGAGCAAAGCGCTACTTCTGCACAGAACCAAGCTGAGAACGTTGATGGGGTGCTGTATCACATATGAACCACAGCTGAAAGCCTCTCTTGGATGTCTTGTCAAGTTTCTGCCTGTTTGTATGTTCATTTTTCAATAGTTCTATCTTGTAATACAATCAAAATGCATTGGTTTTTGAAGGACAGGGGTAACCAGGTAGGATTGGGCGCTGGAGGAAAGGGCTCAGATGAGACTGCGTTCATCAAGCATTTTACACTGAAATGTGCTCTTTAGGTTATAAGCAAGGTGCTTTTCTTTTCCTTTTTTTCCCCCCGATGTCTCATTTTGTGTACTGCTGTAAGGTATTTTTTAATATAAAATTTCTTCGCGAGGAGTTCAAGTGCATCTCAGGGATCAAGGATGAAACCAAAAGTTTATAGACAGATTTCAGAGATGCAGTTTCCAAAAGACCTGCCATTAATCTGTGCTTACTGTGCATTCCTCAGAAAAGCAGGTTTTTTAAGACAGCACAGGGGCCCTGAGAGCACTTCCAGACTGTCACAGCTACCGCTCACCATCCCCTGCTCACACTCCACAGCACGTTCTGTCCCATTCACCCCACATGGTGCCCTGAGCCCTGGACCATGACCCCTCTGCTGGTGTGTGGGGACAGCTCAGATCCCCATGAAGTTCACACAGGATGGCTCACCTGGCTTGGTTTGGGTTGGTGACGTTGTTTGTACTCCAACATGTACACAATGGATTAATTGTAAGGGCTGTTCCCAAAAGTTTCCAGATGAAAAATCTAAGCTTAAGAAATATGGAATTTTTTTATGTCTGGTTCTGGAGCGTGGACTCCTCTGCAGCTTTTGCTGTAGCTATAATTATATGTGTGTGTGTGTGTGTATATATATGTGTATATGTATACACACACCTGCATGTTATAAGCTATGAATTCTTTTATGTCTAACAGAGTCTGCAAAGGACACCAGCCCCTCTGTCAGTCAAGGCACTCATAGGCAGCCTCTCCTCTTTTAGCAGCTTGTTTTCATGCAATCCATGCAAGCCTGTCTTTTTTCTTTTTCTTTTTTTTTCTTTTTCTTTTTTTTCTTTTTCTTTTTTTTCTTTTTCTTTT
>NW_024580667.1:31120516-31205266 GCF_017639235.1 Corvus kubaryi | reverse complement strand
TTTTTTTTTTTCTTTTTCTTTTTCTTTTTCTTTTTCTTTTTCTTTTTCTTTTTCTTTTTTTCTTTTTCTTTTTCTTTTTCTTTTCCTTTTCCTTTTACTTTTTTCCCTCTTTGCCAAATCTGGCTGCAATTCTCCAAAAAGCTGATAAGTCACAGAACACATGCACATTTCCACAGGTGGCTCTGTCAGCCTGGATTCCTCCTGCTAAGACCATTTCAGCAACACCTACCACATAAAAAAGATTATTTCCCTCTAAATCTGAATAAAACTGATCACTTCTTTCTTTTGTTCCCCTCAACAGAGTTTCCCCCCAACACCTGGACAAGGCTGTTTTGATGAAGGGTGCATTTCCAAAGGGAAGGGCAGTTTGAATACTCAGCCATGAGGAAAGTCTGTGAAGCACCACGTGCTGTTGATGAAGGAAGAGGGACAGCCCTTACATCCCAGCTCTGCTGCAGATTGCAGTCACAGAAATCATCCTCGCAGCTCTAACAGGACCAGTGCCATTGCTGCACCTTTGCACTAAAATGCTGGTTACAAGGGGATGGTCTGTGACTGTGTCACGGTTTGTCAGATACTGACACATCCATCCCTTATCCCATTGCTTGTTTGGAATTGTTTAGTTAGACTGTAAATTTTTTTAGATGTAGATCAATTGCAAGTATTTCTTCAAAACTTTCATGTATTTTTTATTCTCATTAAGCATACTCTTTGCAATATCATACTGCATTTAATAAAGTTCTAATAAAATGAATTCAAATTCACTTGAACTAAATTTACCAACTTTACTCACTACCTTCATTCTCTTTAAACTATCTTTGAGTGTTTTAATTTCAAGCTATCATTGATCATTGAGACCTAGGGACCAGAAGATATTTTCTTATGATTTATAACTGTTATGTGTACATAATATATGAAAGAAGCATTAGATATTAAATAGGGAAAATAAGTATGAAGCGCTGTAGTTAAACTCTTACTGCAACATTTTCCTAGACAAAGAGGATAAAATTGTAATATTAATGAAGAATGAATTCTTCATTCTAAATTCTTCACAAAGACTGTTGAATTCCCAGGCTGACCAGTGGGTAGACTGTGCAGCATGACATTTCTGCATCATGAGATTGAAAGATGTGGGTAAAATACAAAGATTGATCCTTCATAGCAAAACTTCCATCTTCTTTAAAATTTCTTCAGTCCAAAGAGGAAAATTTTCTGCATCATTAAGCAGAAGGGAAATCTTCGTGGCTCTCCTCTGGAATATCTGAAGTCAAGATCTTTTGATATATTGCAAGTGAACTTAGTGATCCTTCTGGGTCCCTTCAAACAGACTAATCTTTGATTCTGCGATTCTATGAAATATATGCACGATAATGCACAGGCAGTAAAATCCATTCTGGTTTCTGGTACAGGGAAACGTGGTCTTGAACAACCCACAAAGAAAATGAGACAAGACAAGCAGTAAAAAACCCTTTACAGCAAAAAAAAAGGAAAATTACAAACAATTATTTGACACACTCCTCCGACCACACATGGCTTTTAGCAGGTCCCAGCTTCCTCTGGGAAAGAGGAAGAAAATATTGTCATGACAGAGGAGATGGGGAAGTTTGGGGATTAGCAAAACAAATCTGAAAATTTTGGATTTATGTGAAATGCACTTCTTCATTTGAGCACTATGTAACATTTAGGTATCTTTATTGAAGCCTTTCATAATAGAGCCAAAGCTCAGACAAAAATTCTGACTATGTTTTGAATCAGGAATTAGGAGAGACATTATGGATTTGTTGTCCCTTAATAAAAGTCTTGAATAAAGAATTTTTGGTTAAGGAATATTATATTTTTTAAAAGTTTGAATATATGTAACAGAAATAATACATGTGGTAAACACAAAAGACTGAGTCTTGAGAAAGACTTGAGTCTTTCTGCATAGAAAGAAAGGAAATTACAGATAAGGAAGCAAAGGGGAATTATTGATGTACCAGAGCTTCGAGGGGTGACAGACCTGAAAAGTTAATATCTGATATCAGCATCTGACTTACTGCACAGTGAAGCAAGGGGAAGATATACATAATCTGAAATATCCAAGCAGAAGAAGGCAGCAAAGACGTGAGAGAACCTCTTCAGTTCCAAATCTCAAATTAGAAATAATGAAGAACTATGACCTTATCAAACTGGAGGAAGTTATGCACCAAAACATCTTTCTTTCTCAGAGCAGTGAACATGTCTATAGTGGGTTAATAATTAGAGAACACTCTGTAATGTCTACCATTAGGTAGTTATTAAAATAATTTATTACTTTTTAAATGCTTCAGCCTTTCAGTGAAATTACTCCTCTCTCCTCTGAATGTTAAATTCCTGCTTTGTTCCTAGAGATTCATCCCTGATAATACAAGATTTATATGTGCCAGATAGTGCAGCTTTAAATACCAAATCTTCCCAGTCTGCAGGGCTCGTCAGCGTTAGAAAGAGAGAGGTCAGTTAAACCTCTTTTTTAAGGAGATTCATCTCTCTAAAACAGGGGCAGGAAAGTTAAAAAAATTATAAGAAATATAGGATGTGCACATTAAGCAAAAAAGTAATTAACACTATTATTAATATTATATAAGTATTTTAGTAAATCAAAACTAACAACTTTTATACAGACCACACCTCTCACTTGGTAAGAATTGGATAAATGAAAATATCAGTATTCTTTTCTCACTGTTCTTTGTAGAAACAGCTCATCTACACATTCTTTGTAGCATGCTTGCACTGTATTATTCTGCTGGTTAATATATGTTCTTTCATCAGCAACATTCTTAGGGTCACAGGGTTCGGAAATGTTAATTTAAAAAAAATTGTAGCAAGCAGAGCTGGATTTCAGCAATGCCTCATAAGGTGTCTTCACCTGAAAATATCTGGGGTTTTTGTAAGTTTGTCTTGTTTAGAGTTTGGGGGGCTTTTTGTTGTTTGGTTTTTTTAAACACCCACTATACTACCTTATTATGAAGGGGTTTTTACTTTTTGCTTTGTTAGGCTTTGTTGTTTTTCAGCTACTCTACTAACAGACTTTATACACCCTTTTTGCACTAAAGAAAAACCATGGTACAATTTACAACCAAGGCTCTCATTTGGTTCTTTGTTGTTATCAAATACCCTGGTGTTTATTGTGGGAACTAACTTTTAGACAGATACCTCAAAAACATAATCATGGCTTATACTTTCATAACCATTCCAAGCAGAACACAAATAACAAATGAATAAATTCAATCAATGAGAGTCAGCAAAAGAAGCTTCTCAAGACAAGTGTTGTATTCTGGGAGAATAGTGCTGTGAAATTCCAGGACACTGGGAGTTAAAGCTGACACAATCTTGTATCACAAGTATATTTGGATCATTTTGGTGTTTTATATTTATTCTTTTAATTTTCCTCTCCCTTAGAAGTCTTGGTAATTGATTTCTTGGTAGCTAATGCACTCATTTCCCTAGGGAAAGAGATCAGAAAATAAATAAAAATAGTTTCCACTCATGTTTCTAAAACCTTTGAAATGTTTTTTTTCAAGAGATGTTGCTGATCTTGAAGTACCTGTTCTGTATAAGTCATATCTGATTAGAGTCAAATACCTGAGTGTGTTTTATTATGGTGATAATTTTGAACATGGGCTTCAATAGAACATACAGCAACATGAGGAGACAGGAACTGTTAACACAACATCTAAATTGATTAGGAATGCTGGGACACAAGGGTGGGTTGTCTTGGCAGAGAAAGTATGAGACTAGAAGGCTCTTGTTAGTGTAGTCACTCAAACATCAACTTTGAGATTGAATTTATTTAGAATTATTAATGAAATGGACCAAAAGAGCAGGACTATCCTAAGAGAAACTGCTACTAAGACAAGGTTGGGGTACATTACTGCATATGAGGAGATAGAGTAAGTTATGTGCAATTCCCTGGGAACTGTAGGAACAGCGTAGAAGATCATGCATGTAGGAGCTAAAATAAGCTTAATAATAAACCAGGAGCTCCTCATTTAGAAGGCTATCTGGGAAAAGAATATTTTGATATATTACTTGTCCATGCAAATGAATGTGAAGAGCTCATGAAATGTGACCATGAAAGAGTCGAAAGTTACTGGGTAACATCGTTTTTGTAGACAGGAAGAAGCACCAATGCCTCTGCAGCAGGGCAATATCATGTGTAGAAGTATGTATTTTCCTGAAAAGGAAAATAGAGGACTGAAAATTCATCCACTCCTAAGCTGCTGTCAATGCAATTTTCTAACTGAGATGAGCTATGAAGTGCAGCAACAGAACAACTTTAATGATCCAATATTTATCATCCAATATTTATGATCCAATACTGAAGCTAGATTCAAAAAGAAGCCTTTGTTACAGTTACTCTTAAAAAGCAAAGCATGTGGCCAGGTGTTTACAGAGTGTTGTAGGCAATGGTGGAAAATAGGACACAAACCTTTTTTATTAAATAGCACATACGGCACAGGATTTCTGTTAAATCTTGGCTTGATATTTGAATCAGTCAACTTCTTTCTAGTAGTGACTGTTGTTTGGCTGTTAATTAGGGTGCTTCCTTGGCTTGCAAGGGCTTGTACATAGCCTGTAGTGTGTGGTGTGATGTAGGAAACTGAGCTCTCAGAGATCAAAGTGGTGAAGCCACATGAGACAGCGCAGCATCACTCGGAGCCTGGTTCAAACAGCTCTGCCCTGGCCCTTCTGCCCGGCTGGCTCTGCTCCCTGCATGCAGGCACTCAGCTACCTCTGCACCTCAGGTGGGGATCTTACCAATCAGAACCTGCAAACAACAAATTCCCTCTGTGAGCTAGCCCTGAGTATGTATACAGTTGGAGTTCCCTGAATAGTTTTCTTTAGGAACAGGAATGCCTTTATGTTATCATTGGTTCTGGTAGAGGAGAAAGATGCCCTGAGGGGTAACAGATAACTTGTGTTAAGAAAAACTGCAAAGGAAGGAGGATGAAGAGTGAAGCAAAGATAGTCATTGGTGCTCATATAGTTCCAGAGAATTCTCACTGGGTGATACTGAGAATATATAAAGAATGAAGTTGCTGTGCTTTAATAAAATAACCGACAACAGCTTTCTGATTGCCTCACTGTCTTTGATGAAGATCTTCTGAGTTCCCTTCAGTGGTAAACTCCATGTTCTACAGAGGCCCTTCTGGTGAGTGCTATCAGCTCAAAATGAAAAATCAGAGTCAACATATTATTTTTTCCTTAGGAGATGTTGAGTTTGACAGGCATCAATGTACATTTTCAGAATCTGAATTGCTTGCACTTCTTGGATGGTTGAGATAAAATATGTGCTGAAATGTACTCCAGCTGTTCAGGAAATGATCCTTTATATTGTTTTATTTGTAAGAAGAATGCAATCACTTGAAAAAAAACCCCAACAACAAGAAGAAAAATCTTTCCATACAGAATTTTAATCAATAAGACAATGGTTTTATATAGACTGATATAATTTCAGTCTGTCTTAACTTTTATACATTACAAAAAATAAACTCAAATTATTTTTAAAATTAGGTTTAAAAACCCCTGCACATCTCTGTGGCAAAATCAGAAGGTGAAAGGAATGTGTTTCATCCTGTTGCAAATAAGCCACTGTACCACCATTTCAGATCTCAACAGAATTCAATCTTCCTGTAGTTTAATATGCTTCTAAAAATATATATTTTCATGGATCATCGATTTCCAATTCCCTTCCTTTGACTGTGAAGAAGTAAGGAAAGCTATTTTCTAGAAAAACCTTGTTTTGATTTTTTGGCTTTGGACATGAAAAAAAAAATATTTTTTTATCTCTACTCATTTTCCCCTTTATCACATGAGGGATTTTAAAGTTCTGTCTGACTCATCATTGTGCTTCCAAGAGATGGGGTCCTATCTTCCTCAAACTTGTAGCACAGTAGCAAATGTACCACCCTTCCAGCCTCTGATGAAATCTAACAAAGGCATGAATGTCTTTGCCAACAGACTCAGTGAACTTTCAAATATGACATTTCTAGGGACAAATCATAATCAGCAGAGTTAGACCACTTACATCTAGATGTCCTCTGGAGAAAGTCTCGAGGGTGTTTCTCAGCTGTCTGTGTGGGATTGAGTCACTGCATTACTCTAAGGGCAATCTATCCACACAGACTGAAGATGTTTTTGGGATACAGGCAAAACCAGAGGGAAGGAGACAGATAGCTGTTTGAAACAATGAGTGAGAAACCTGTCACTCTGTGGGGATATTAATTTCATTAATTTCCTTTGAAGTATTTGGTTAGGAAAATCAAATTAATTAACACATGAGGAAATCAATTTAATACAGTTCACTTCACTATGTACTCTGAAAATAAAAAATTCTACTTGACACATGCCTATGAAATCACTTAGATTATAACCCAATTTACTTCCATGGAAAAAAGATCAAACTCTACAGTTTTCTATCAATGACGATTATTTCAGTCCTGCTATGCTCAGAGAGGTTTCCCATTTCCAGAAATCCCAATTTACATTTATTTTGCCATAATTTATGTCACCAATGAGAAAAGCTGTAACTACCTTTAGGTGATACAGGGAACAGAGCTGGCCCTAGAAGGAGGACATGAATGCAAGATGTGCCAAAATGATAAGATTTTAACTTTGAACTATTACAATAATCTATAAATTCTAAAAATACAACTATTAATATTAGATCTTAATTTTTTACTGGTATTGCCTCTTCTTTGTCAGACTAGTGCTTCAGAAGAAATGAATCAGTGGGCAAAAGTGGAGATGGAAATTGGAGGGCAGCATGTATTCACTTATAGATCAGGAATTAGATAAGTATTCACCAATAATGACCATCCTGGTCATGCTTTTCACTGGTAAAGTATACATAATATGTTGGTGAATCGATATATCTGTATCTATACCTACCAGAAAAGATAATTACTTCATCATTGAACTCAAGATATTTTGACTTTATTAGCAACCTAACAGAATTTTGTCATTTTCTTATTCTTATGAAAGCCTTTGAGAGGGAAATGGGCAACGATGTGAAACATCACAGAAAATCTGATGTATGCAAATTCAGTTATTTAGATTGGAATCTGGCAAGACAACATAAGACCATATACACAAACATAACCCTGTCCAAAGAACAGTAACTGAATTTTGGAAAATTGATAGCTACAGAGGAAGCTTTTGAAGCTGTGACTAAACCATTCAGGCTCTACTCACATGGTTTACAATTTTTTCTTAAAATCTGACTTGATTTCTAACCTAATTATCTATTAATATTTTTTCATTAAATTATGTGCTTTTTGCTGTTACATTTACAAACCTTTTCCAACATTGATTTACTATTCAGCAAAGAAGTGAACTAAGATTAAGTAATCTAAAGTTGAGAAAAGCTTGACAAATGCCACTTCAGTGAAATCTAGAAGCAAAGAGCTGAAACTTTCCAGAGAATAATTTGTGGTAGGTTGTGCCAGCATAAAATGAATGAGAACTTACTGTTTGGTGTGTCGTCTTGTGGGCTCCTCCCTAGAGACATCTCTGTACTGGAGAGAGTCGACAAAGGGCTACCAAGGTGATTAAGAGACTGCAACACCTTCCCTATAAGGAATGACTGACAGAGCTGGAACTGCTCAGCCTGGCGGAAAGAAGGCTCAGAGGGAAGCTTAAAGGAAATTAATACCTAAAGGAAAGGTGCAAAGGGAACAGAGCAGGCCTTTCCAGAGTGGTGTCCCATGGCAGAACTGGAGGCAACAGGCACAAACTGAAACATGGCAGGTTCTCTCTGAACATCAGGAAACACTTGTTTACTGTGTGGGCCTCCTTCCTTCAAGACATTAAAAAACTGTCTAGAAACAGTCCTGAGCAACTGGGTCCAGGTGTCCCTGCATGAGGAGGGGGATTGGACAAGATGACCTCCAGAGGTCCCTTCCAATCTCAACCATTCCATGATTCTGTGGCTGGTGTCCTAAAACATGTAAAACACAGGTAAAAAACCATGAAACTTGATATTATAATAGTTCACTACAGAATGTGTTAAGAGTCAGGTAATATGATACTGAGTCAGACCAAGGAAGGTCTTAGGAAGACTCACAGCAATGTCAGAAAAAAGAGGGGCATGAAAATGAGGCACTAATGGGGTCAAACTATAAATGAGAATGGTTCCTGGATCCTTGTACTGAGCCAGCTTCTGGTGCAAAATCAGGCTAAATTGACCTTATGTCTGAGATGCCAAAATAGGTCCAGTACCCATCTCTACACCCTTGGTGCTTAAGAGAAGTACAGCGTGTATCTTCAAATGGCAAAAATAAGAGTAAGAAGATCCACAAAAGAGTTTTTCCTTTTATCTGTCAACTGAAGACCCTACTGAATAGACATTCATGCTCCTAAAATACCTCACAGCACCAAAAAGATGACGTTTTCTTTCAAAGAAGAGATATTGGTGTTATAGTTTCTTTATTTATTACAAAACAACGGTCTGAGTACTTACCCTGAAAGTGAAAAGCTTGAATCTATCAGCATCCTTAACTTGGGCAGCTGCCACCAGAGATGTCTGTCACCAAGACTAGCCTGAATGAAGGCACTTTTCAAGCCTTCTGTTGAAACCGAGGCCATTGTGTGAAAATACAATGAAAATGACAACTGAAAATGACAGTAAGCAAGGAATTAATGTTAGATGTCCATGGTGTAGGTATCTCCATATGGATGAAGTGGCTAAGTCAGTGGAGCCTAGGGAGATCTCCAGCTGACCATGTGTACGTACCCTCGTCAGCATGATTCAAATAACTCTCCATAGCAACTGGATGTCCCCTGAGTTTAATGAAATTCAATAGTCCAGTATTTCATTTTCCCCTTAAGATTTCTAGTTTCAGACTTTCTCCTCATTTAAACTCCTTCTCGTTATTTAAACTATGACTGGGAAAAACTTCATACATATGCAAATCCTCCACAGACACCCTTATTTACAATTAATAGGATTGTGAAGAGAAAGAGGGGAAAGGCTATGAAAGAATAAGTACACAAGAATAATTACAAGGATATACGACATACATGACTTCGCAGGGAGGGCAGCTGGCACAGAGTAGCCCTCCTGCACAATTCTGTGACCACAGAGAAAATTTCGGTTAATGCCTTTGACTCACTGCTCTACAGTTCCACTAAGAAAAGAGGCTTCAGAAGGTGTGGGAGACAGAGGAGTAGAAACTCCTGCAATTAAAGGAGGCTTTGATTTACAACCCTGGAAGAGACTAGGTCTGGCTTAATTGACAGAGATTTGTGGACTTTAAGCAAAAGGATTACAAACTTGTGTTCCTATCATTATAAGTAAAATTGTACACTGGGTGTTTTGGTGAAGGGTTTTAAAATATAATAGTGTGGTTTTATATAGTTGAAGTTAAGAATGTAGATGGTATAAGAGAGACATCTGTGTGTACGTGACATGAGAAGTTATTGGTCAAGACATAGCTGCATTGCAGTGAGAAGTGCCACAGGTGATAGGTCATTAATCTAAAACAAAGTGTCGTTTTAAGTATCTATTGGATTAGAAAGTTATAAATTACGATGTAACCCTAAATCTTGTGACTAGTCGCCATTACTCGGAGGTGCTGTAAAATCTCACACCTCGACTGATGCGTTTGTTATTTTAAACAGTAAATTCGCATAATTGCATAGTTATTATTAAAGTTATTTTCCTCCGACACGTGAAGCGCGGAAAACGGACAAGAAGGGATCTGAAGCAGACTTAGGGAGCACCTGCCATGCAGAAGGGAAATTTTATATGAAAAGTGGCATGAAAAAATGTGAAGGGCATGACAAGCAGAGGTCTGGATGGTTAGGGTGATATTACCAATTGTGAACAGTCCTTGCATATTCATTTCATTTTCCCTGAAAGAAAATAGTTTCTTCTTCCACTGCCGTGAACAACAAAACCTAACAACTTTTTCAGTTTTAAGCAAAAAAAAAGAGTAAATAGTGGAGGTTCAGTGTATCAAGAGACAGAAGTAGCAGGGAGTATTAGGTTCTCCAACCACTTAGAAATTCACTGTCACTCACACTCACCTTTTTGGTTAATACCAGCTGAAGTGCACGACGTGATTGCTGCTGCTGGTACTGAGCTGTTATGTGAGTTAACACAGCAGGAAAAGTAGCCTGGATCATCAAGAAGATAACCTGAAGCTGGAGGCAGGGAGTAAGAGTGCAGTGCATGAATTTGGAGCACAGAAAAGGTAATATTGTCTGATTGCAGGATAATGTCTTAACTCTAATGTGCTGTCCAAGTTGTTAATGGGTTCATTGATTCTTAGGCCAGAGACAACCATTAGATCCTCTAGTCTCACTGGATGCAAAGCACTGTCTACAAAATCTTCCAGAAAGAAGTAAAATCTAATTTTGAAGGCAGTGTGAACCAATTGCTGCCCTTAGAGTTTGTTTCAGTTGTTAATCATGCTAAAGCAAATTTAGAAATGAGCCTACCCCTTTTCAGTAGGCCTGCTGATTCTTTCAGTACCTTTCATTTCTACATGGGGAATTCTTACTGCCCATTTTTTTACTGTATGAAATAATGATTTAATAGAATTAATTTAGCTGCAGTGTTTTCTTTTTAAACACATGATATGTGACTACCTCTGAAGGGCATCATTTACACCCTCATTCTGGCCTTCCCCAGTTTTGCAAATCTCTTTTATAGGATTATGGCAGCCCTCTACTGGAGGGCTGGCAAGAAAGGAAACATCTAGAGTGACACTCATTTGACTTAATTATGTCTACATGAGATCTGGACTCCCTTCAAAGTCAGTAGAAAGAAAGTGGCAATTTCGTATGCAATTCATCTAACCTGTCTTAAATATCTCTCTAATATACTTGAGAATATCCCTTCATTAACTCTAAGGTGAACCAAGGTTAGGTAACTTAAATACAGACATAAGATTTCAGACAGATGAGTCCTGCTGCAAGTAATTGACCCTGACTTTCTTTACCTATTTTCCTCACCTTGAGGGCACACAATTATGTTCTGGGAGGAAAAGAAAATGAAAGTAAAAGATCATGGTAGGAGGTGTTAAATTCTGGCACCCCTTGAAGTATGATGTCTTTAAAATTTATTTCTTTCCCTATTCTGACTTGGGAAAAAAAAAGTTGTATCTTTTGTTTCTCTAAAAAGTGTGAAGCATGTAACTTTTCTACATTATAGTTACTGATTTCCAGTTGGACATCAAGCCATTGACTATAGCGTTTTGGACACTTTCATCCAGACAATTTATTTTTCATCCATCAAGCCCAAATTTTTCTAGTTTAGAATATGGTGTGGGAGAGCATCAAAGATCTTGCAGAATTTCAGGTAGATAATATCAGTAGCTCTTCCCTTGTTTGCTGATGTTCCCTTGTCACTCCATCATGGAAGGCAACTAGTTTAGTGGGACACAATTTGCCCTTGGGGAAGTTATGTTGGTTGTCTCTTATCACCTGCCAGTCTTCTATAAGTTTTGACATGTCTTCCAAGAGGATCAGTGATCTTACTGGACACAAGGTTTAAGATGACAGGTCTGTAGCTGCCAGCATCATAGTTTTTACTGTTTCTAAAAGCTGTGTGAAGTTTCTCTTTTGCCAGTCCCTGGGGACTTTGCCTAATTGATACAACTTTTCAAATATGACAAAGGGTGACTTGGCAAACACATGAGACGTTTCCCTCAGGACCCTTGAATGCATCTCATCAGGTCCCATGGGTTTGTGTATGTTGTGGTTATTTGGGTGATCTTCTTTTAGTCCCTGCCTTGAGGTCCAGGGCCTTGAGATATATGGCAATAGAAATTCCCTTTGAAAACTGAGGCCAAAAGCATTGTTGAGTACCTTAGTCTCGTCCATGTCAGTTGTCACTAGTTTCTCAAAGACAACTCTGTGCAGTCCATCCATTCTTCTACAAACGGGGCAAGCCTTCCTGACCCTCCCTCCTTGAATGTCCTTTCTAAAGAGTTCTTAGCCTGCAGTCTGGTAATCTCTCATGAAAAGCTATTTCTACTTTCCCATGGGTAGAGCACACACTCTGTTGCATATCCAGAAGCTGGGTAAACTCTTCTACTGGAAGCATTAATTAAACGTGATCTGTACAACCCCACTTTCAGATGATCTGACACAAAAAAACCCCCTGTGTGTCTCTGATCAGATCCAATCTCAGAGTCACTTGAGGCCATTTCATACAGGCATTCCTCTTCATTTAGCTAAAAACCTCAGAGGATCAAAGGAAAGTCCTCCTGGAAAGGGCTTCACGGGATGATAGAGTCATTTCTCTAGCCCACGGAAGAGTTAAGTTAGTCCTAACATATGTCTGCAATAAAGCAAACAAAATATTGCTAAGCAAATTCAATGCTTAAAGGGCTTCATTCAGGCGGGCGCTACATCTCAGTGATTGTTTTCTACTTGTTTCCTTATTAGAAAGGTACCCTACTGTGTAATCATCCTTTTTGATATATGGTCTTGCAGTAGAAACCAGATCCTTATCTCTCCTGCACTGTTCAAACATGCCTTTTCAGAATAGTTTTGAATTTCACACATTTCAAGGTTGCTTTGTTAAGCAATCTAAAGACTATTCACTATTAAATTTGGATGTGTAGCATGTTTGATAGCATGCTGTCTCAGGAGCAATTCTGCTGGCTTGATTATATATCCTCAGGCTTTTCAGTAGCAACAAGTTCCTTCTCCATTGGAATCAAATTGAAAAATAAGATTTCTCTTTTCCTGTATATATTCATGATTCAGAGCACTGAATAAACTGCATTGTACGTTTATGTCTCTTAATATATTGTCTCTCTAAAGAAAATGAACTTCTGTTTTCTGACAGTAGTGATAGTCTGTTTAAAACTTAGTCACTGACACCTGTTCAACTGTATGGTTCAATGTCTTTCTTCAGACAGGAGAATGGAAGGGCTTGCTCAGCACCTGCCTCCAAAATATTTCTGATCTTGGTCAAACTGCTCTGCTGGTGGAAGATGAGGAGAAGGCTCGCAGAAAAACTTTGTGGTGGTGATGCCATGATGATTTTACGCCTTTTCTTTTATATACCTCTTATATACCCTTTCATATAGCTTTTATGTATCCTCTGTGCTTTTAGCCCACATACTTATAATTCTTTAAGCCTGATAACTTAAATATTGCATTAAGCCAGGAGACCAAACATCCTGGGGGCCTCACAGTTGGGGCCAGAAAGCCCTATGCTATCCTGAGAAACCAAGGTCCTTTCTAGAACACATCCTGTAAACTAAGATAGACCCATCAAGGGGGGAGTTCCTCGGGATGGGGGGATATCATGCTATTAATTCAAGCCTCTCATTGGGGAATCTTTGATAGATATGCTACTTTGCAAGGTCTATAAACTGTGTATGCGATCCATCGCGTGTGTGCATTTTCGGGGTGCCTTTCGGTGCATTCCACCTGGACACAGTCGTGCACCTTGAGGATCCTTAAATAAATACTGAAATAAAAACCCCTCTTCCTCTTAACTGTATCTGGCTCTTAATTTTAAGACCAAGAAAAGGCAACAGTGGTACACCTGGTTTTTGTGATTGAGGACTCAGGTCTGGTGCCATCACAGAAAGTTATTTTTCAGAATTTCCAGCAAACAAAGCAGTTTGAAGACATGGGT
This sequence comes from Corvus kubaryi, assembly GCF_017639235.1. Lineage (NCBI taxonomy): Eukaryota > Metazoa > Chordata > Aves > Passeriformes > Corvidae > Corvus > Corvus kubaryi. The sequence continues at coordinate 31,191,645 of NW_024580667.1, read as the reverse complement.
GTATTCCAGTGCAAGCTAAGCTCTTTATTTGTCTTTCCATCATTCTTGCTGCCTGTGACTGTTTGTCTGCCTGTGGCAGTTTGTCCAGGCCCTCTGCAAAAGGTTGCAAAGAGCTCTATCAGTTTGGACAGCCCCTCAAGAGCAGAGAGTATGTGTCTTCTTTCATCAGCCTGCTGAAATGAATCTGATTCCAGCTGTTCAACAGCATATGCCTCTGCTTGGGCACTTCAAAATTCCCTAGCTCCATTAACTCTTGGACCCCCTGCTCTGTGGGCTGTGAGAGCTGAAGCTGGAGTGCAGCAGCAACCTGAATCCTGCCAAACCACTGATTCAGCCCTCAGTTTGAAAGATGCAAAGCCAAACGCCAGCACTACCTCTGATAGCTGGGAGCTACCTGAAGCCAAGGATCATCTTGCACAGACAAGCCTGCTCCTTGGATTAAATTCACCAAAGAGAATTTCTCCCAGAATTTTGCTGGGTCTGAGCTGACTCTCACAGCTTTATGAAAAACAGCTCATACTTATTGCAGGCTCCAAAAAAAGACTGCACTGTGTATTTCACTTTCTATGCAGTCTCTTTTTGGAAGTAAGAACAGGTTAAATGAGTTAAATTACTCTGGACTCACTTGAAAAATGAGACAAGCATAACAAAAGAAAAACAGGCTGTTTACTCTTGCAAAGCAAAAGAGAAAGTCTAAATTAACAGGTTATAAACTCAGCTGAAAGTTTCAGCAGTCAAATCTAATATGTTGTAAAATTATATTGTATCTGAGAAAAAGGTTCCTAAATGGTGGATTTAGTGTCTCAGTCCTGTAAGGGACATCCTAGGGCAGAAAATAATACTAATTATCTCCTTGTTTCACCATGGGGAGCTGATATCACTGAGGTACTTTCTGTGTGTATTTTTCTCCCCTCTCTTTTTACTATACAATCTGTCCCCTTTTAAAAACTTTCCCTCTTGGTTTTTTTAGCCAATAAAAAATTAGCTTATGGGGTGAGATCACATGCAATTTTAGTACTATTTCTTCTCTGCATCATGTCTTTGGATACTAAATGCGCAATGAGACAGTTAAGGTCCTGATGTTCCTTCAAATTAAATATCAATCAGGGTAGCCTAGCTAGAATACTCCCTTTCTTACACAGAGCAATCCGTCCAGCTGATAAAACTTTTTCCTGTTAAAGCATATTCAAGAATTTCACAGATCTTTACATGGATAGGTAGTGGTATCATTCATTGACATCTCACAAGAAATATTCCATATTATCAAACGTCCTCACCACCTTGCCTCCAGTTTCTCGAAGAGATTGGATATGCCATGTTAATAGTACAGCTGACAGACTGTGTGGAGAGGCTGTGCCTTCCTCACCTCTCATCTGTTTCAACATTCAGCATCTGACTCAGATATAAAAACTGGACACCTGCATCTACACCAGTATACTCAGCATGAGCAACAAACAGGAGGAGACGAAAGCCCTGGTGCAGCAGGAAAGCTATGACACAATCATGGAAATGTGGTGAGATGACTCCCACAACTGGAATGCTGAGATGGATAGCTGTGAACTCTTCAGAAGGCATAGGCAAGGAAGGGGAGGCACTTTCTTGTTATACAGTCCGTTCTTCTGTAATTTCCATGTAATGTTCAATAGGTCTTAACCAGAAGTGGTTAAATAATTAAAAAACACACCAATAAGTTTCATTTGTGATTTTTGCAGTGCCCCATATCCTTTGTCTCATTGTATCAGTTGTTTTTGAGGGCTTGGACAATTACTTGTGATATCAAGACTACTTGCTTGCAAAAGCTCCTACTGCATGGCTGAAAAAATATAACGTGAATACTGGTGGTGCACAGTCAGATAATACTAATTTAAAATTTGTTAAAGAAAGTATTGCAAGGGATACAGCAACTGTGTGCAAATAATTATTAAATACATAACAGGAGCAACTTTGTAATAAAATCTGTAAGGTTTTTTCAGATGAAAAAATTTGGTTTATTTCAAAAATTTTAAAGAAATTATTCTAGCTTTTAATGCCATGAGTATATTTGGGTATTAACAATGAAAAAGGAATCAGAAATTTCACTGTCTAAAATAAAGAAAACTCATAATCTAGGTCTAACTGATACTAGTAACTCAACCAAGTTCTTTACTTTCTAAAATTCTTTTTGTGTTGAGAACTCAATCAAGTTCAAAACCTTTGAGTTTGACATTTGAAATCTCAGCATGGGACATGACCTACTCGCAACCACACAATTTTTTTGCCATGTTCCATGGAATCAACAATAACTGAGACAACCAGCAAAAGACATTCTTGTGATGCTTTATGATTCTCGTATTAGAAATAAGAACTACTTCCAACCAACATGTGAACGCCTTCTGACTCTCATGGATATTCAATAATACAGTTGCAAAGTAACTCCATGTGCACAGGAACACAGAACAGAGAGAAACAAGACTGTTCTGTGTTAGCTTTGATTTTGTAAGGGTATTTGATGCTAGCATGATATTAAGGGAAAATTATATGCTGGCATAATTCTACTGATGTCAGTTAAATTCTTCCACTAGAAATTTTGGCCAACAAAGTAATAGAACATTTTTAATATGGAGTTCTAAGACAGCAAAGAGGAAGGCTCACAGGTAGCCATTCCACAGTTTCCAACAGCAGCAGTGATTCATATTAAATACAAGTAGAATGTTTCAGACACTGAAATGCAGAATAGTGAAGTGGGGTGGGAGGGAAGAAAGAAGGGAAAAAACCTATAGGCCTGTCTAATTTGTGTTTAATTGATTAATGTTATGTCATGAATAAAACAGGTTATTGGGTAACACAGCAGACAATTATAAATACACTGGAGTCAGAAGAGGGCAAACATAAGGTGATATAATAAATCTTTTAATCCTATGCTACACCTTTGGTGTCTAGGCTTATAATGCATACTCAGTAGGATATAAAGAAATCATAGGCGTACTCTACTTACAGAAGACAATGCATACTCCTGCAAACAGCAATTACATTTTTGTTTTAATTATCTTGCATCTACCTGGTGTTAGTGGTGGGTCATATAAAGTTGACTCCCATGGGAAGAATATAAGATGACATGGAAAACAAATGGGAAATATAATCATGCAATGCTCACTGAAATGTTCACTTGGTAATTGGTCTGACTGATCTTGAAGATTATTTTGTAAAGATATATCAGTAGTCACATTTGGCAAAGTTCCACATCCATTTATATGTCTGCCTGCCTAATTATTTTTTAAGTCCTTGGTTGGTCTTCAATAAAAGGGTAAAATTATCCCTTCTTGCTCTATAATACAGACTGCTTTGTCCATGAGAAAGGAGAGATGTCCAAATGAAGAATTTTATCAAGTACTTGGTTATGCCAGGCCAGGACCTTCCACAGTTCATTCTGTGTACAGCTCTCACAGAATCCAGTCTGCCAGGCTGCCACACAGAGAGATGTGGCCTCTGTTTGTATGTATGTATTTAGATTAAATACTCTCATCACATTTAAAATATTCTTCTCAGTGTGTCTTTCCATTGCATAGGATTATGTAGATGTGTTTGAGCTTTTTCATGCACTGGAAATATGAGAGATGTGATGGTCAGGTGCTCCTCCAGAGCTTGTACCACTGAGCTGTTGCAGCATGGACTTTCCCAGGGCATTTTGGCCCCAGATTTCCATCAACAGAGCTACCAAGGTTACCTGCCTGCTCTTGAAATGGCAGGAAAGTAGCAGGATAAGCTGCTAGATCTGGAGCTTCTGGGTCTGAAACTTAGTCTGAGGAAGATTTTTGAATAAGTTTGTGTGAATCGGACGCAGAACGCCCCAGTTTTCCAACAGCACCCTGGACAAGTTTCCATGGGAGCCCTCACTCCAGCGGAGCAGCACTGTCCCCTTTGCAGGTTATCATTCAAATGGAAGGCTGTTTCATGAAATGTACTGCTATTCTTCATCAGATAAATTGCCCTCATTTCAGTTTATTCATAATCTTTAATGATGCAGATGTTTCTCAGCAAACATTATTCATACTAACATATTAACCCTGACAATCAGACCAATGGATGAATTAGTGTTGCATGGTACACAGACATAAAGGAAATGTTCTTACAGGTCCTGCAAAGTAATGATGCCCATGTCAAAGGATTAATGCTACTGCAAGAAAAATGAGAACAGGACCAGAGAGATAAGAAAAATTAAGAAGAGATCTACATTTAGAACTAGCTGTGACTAGGGTTTATAGTAACATAAATAAATCATCATAAATTTATATGCTTAATAAAATCTCTCTAAGGAAGTCAGAACTACTTGTGCAGAATTTTCTTCTTCTTAAATTTCAGAATTTAATAAAAGTGAAAATAAATGCAACAATGAGCAGGACAGTGGTAAATAAGCTTTTAAAACACTCCACAGGTGAACAGCACAATCAGCAAGATAAAACCCAGCAAATTTGCTAAATTGAATAAATAATTTCAAAACAGTTTGTGAGAACATGCCACAGCTGGTGGTGTCATCCTGAGTCATATAACGGCTTATTACACAAGTTTCTGGGGCATAGCAGAATGGAGCAGATGTACTGGTAAGCCTTGATGTGCAGTGCAAGAAGACCAGAAGAAAGCTCTGGCACAGAGCTGCACAGAAGCATTGTCACATGTAGGAGGATGACTGAAAGCTCTTGTTAAGGGAAAACACCTTGATACTTAGATCTGTTTTTCCCACAAAGCCTGAATTTAACTGTCCCTACTCATGGGAGAAGCAGCCAGAGCAGGTGTTCATTTGCTGATACCTGTTAGGTCCACATTCATGTCCTCCAAACAGGAGGTGTGGAGGGAGTAAGTCAGGAGTACCTCACCATGGTTAAAGTACTGCTAGCACTCATTATGGAATGACCAAGCTTCACTTAGATGAGATCCACTGCCCACTCTCACCTCAACCTTATTTACCACCCTCATCTCTGATGATGAGTGTCTTGTTCTTGGGCAGCTGTCTGAGTCCAAGACATATTTGTGCACAGCCACATATGCCTGATATATTTGTGGAAGCTCACTCAGTCAGGCAAACAAGTCATCAAAAATACGAAGAATGGTTATTTACAATAATTATTAGAAGATAAATAAATAACATTTCAGTAAAAGCCTGTTTCATTTTCTCATGAGCTCTTCTCCAACATCATTTTGCAGTAATAAATAAAAGAAGCCAAATCAGCTGTCAAAAGGCTATTTATTCCTACCTGAAAGTACAGCTGTTCAACTAATAAAAACATCACATGAGCATCTGACCTTGTAAGACTTGCCCTAGGAAGAACAGGGAAATCGTACATAAATCATAAACTTCTTCTCTGAAACCTCTTTCTCATTCTGAAAGACCATTATTAAGGTTAGAAAATGAGTATGGAAACATCATATGATTCCTGTTTGGAAAAGTTTTAGATGAGTATAAATGGCTGTTTCTGTTATGAAGTCTCAGGTGCTAAAGGCACACCAGCTCTGCCTATGCTCCACTGCCTGCTGATTGCGCTTTTATCTACAGCTTCCCATTCCTTAGGCAATGTAAGCGCTCCACACAAAAGCTCCAGATCTTGTCTCAATGGAACCATAAACAGTAAAGATCCAAAAATATTAAATAGCAATACTCTGGAAGGGAAGTAAGTTTTAGAAATTCTGTGATCAGCTTTATTATATTTTTATTGTAAACCTTCTGCTAAAGGCTGTGCTAAATTCTTTTGCAGTCTACATACAGGACACATATAACCTTACACTCAGGATGTTCTGCTCCTGGTGTTACGTGAGGCTTGCCTACCCAACACTCTTTTCTTGTTACTGCAGAGTAAATTAGAATGCAACTTACAGCATATTAAGAACTCTGCACCAAGTCTTCACGTGGATCGTTACCTAATGATGTATGCTATATATATTGGCTTGCAGTAAGAATTACATCTCTTTTCCAGCCATCAAGTGAGAGACAGATCCACCTAATGCTGAAGCAATGATGTTCTAATACGTTGCTGAACCTTAGGCACATGAATATTACAGTAAGTAATAATTACAGAACAGCTAGGAATTAGTTTTTTGAAATATTTCTATATGGAATACTTGAGATCTTATGCCTTTGACAGCCAAGGAAATTGATCGAGTATTTAACACTTACCAAGAATGATCAAGTATAAAGGATAAAGCCTTTTGTATATCTACTTGTCTTTATTAAGACTATCGCAGCTCCACAGCTCACCAAAAATTTAATTATGGTCTTAATTACATTGAACAAACTGACCTTGGCAAATTTGGTCCTTCAAACTTACTCCTGCCAGGTATAATAGCCAGTAGGACATTTTGAGCACTGACATTTTCAAGTTCTTTCAGAAGATATCCTAATAATGATGATTTGTAAGGTATGTTTCTCCCACAGAGACAGGACAATTCTCCCCTGCACTTGATGTGAACTTATGGTCCACACACTGAATCAGCAAAGAGCAACTATGGATCTGTAAGTTAACACTATAGCTTGTGCACTAAATTCTCCATCTTGACAAGCCCCAAGATTCCAGATGAGGTACACAGAACAACTGCAGCACAGCTGTAAAATGCAGAGGATCCCTTTAATCTAATCAACCTCAGTCGTGATATGAAAGACATCTGTACGTGGTGAAGAGGTGAAAATTTACCTTGTTTATGTGTCAGATAAGCCTGGTTTGACTTTTGATGAATCATTCATGGGGGCAGGAGGAATATCCAAAAGACAGACCACCACTAACAAGGCTAGGAATTCATTAATGAAAGTGCTTACTCAGAGTATATGCTCCTAAAAGTTCTCTATATTATTTCCTTTACTGCCTTACAGTGCTTTGTGTTACGAACTTCAATTATTTTTCAGGAAAAAAAAAAACAGTCAGAAACTGGAAATAAGTTAGCTATGCAACAGGCTACTTTGCCTTTGTGTAGGTGACAGCACAAAAGAGAGCTTAGACTTTGATGCTTAGACTGATTGTTTAAAAAAAACGAATCTTATTTACAACCCCTGCACATACTAGCGTTAAGGGAGGGGGAATTACATGTAACAAAGACAAGATGAAAAGGATTTACTGTAGAAGCTACCCTATACAGGAAAGCCTTACAGTGGAGAATGCTTGTGTACTCAGGATGCCATAGAAATATTAAAATTATTTCTGAAAATATTCAGCATTTTCATTGCAGAAATACCAGTTTATAAAATGCTACTCACTTACTAACTCCTTCTATCAAAATACAAATCCATTTCATGGCTTTGTGGTATAAGGTCATATCTTCAACTCTTAATGTTAGAAGAGACATTATTCATTGCATAAGATCATGCTGAAAAATATTACTCACATAATAAAGCTATCATCAAGGTCAGCTCAATGTCAACAACACAGAACGGAAAAAAAATTGGTTAGATGAGGAGTTACAGGAAAATAATAGCAGAATAAATGTTGTGCCATTGTCACAAAAATTATGTATTGCCTCTTCAAAGATGATGGGATATGATATTACATTTATTCCAAAGCTGCTGCTGTACTTCCGTCTTTCTTTTTTGAAGGGGAATAAACAACCAATTGCAGATGGGCTGAAATTGCCTTGTGGCATGATTAAATGTTCAGATCCCGGAAATTCAAAGCCACGTTGTTGCAATGATGGCAATTGCAACAGGCAGGACAGAAAAACATCCAACTGATCTCCCCATTGATTTCCTCCCTCCCAGGAAGTAGCTATGTTCTGTGTAACTCAAACAAATTCTAAGGGACACTTCTATATTAAAAAGACATTGTGAGTGATCTGAGAGAGTTCAAGTAGCTTTGGCACATTTTCTGTGGATGAGAAAACAGAGTTTCTTGCAGTTGGACACTGATGTTGCTCAATACTGCTGCACCTCTGCAAGTGGTAGCACCTCTTGAGATACCAGGCTAATGAAGAGATAGAGTTCCTCTTCATCAACAGAAATCTATGAGGTCTCCATAAATCCAAAAAGTTGGGACAAAGAGCATTTCATTCTGGCAGTGAGGAGAATTTGTGATAATTCATAAAAATATCAGTGGTGACATTTATATTTTTTGGCGCTTTTCAAGTAATTTTCATTGATCACAAACCCATGGAGAATGCTGAAAAACACGGCTGACATTGGAGGACAGGCAGCAATGCTAAATGTGATATATACTGTGGCAATACAGATGTTGTTTATTCTGTTCTCAGGTCAGAAATAATACTGTACATAATTTCAAATGTTGTGAAGACCTACAATATATTTATGACCAGTCTCACGTAGCAGTTTGGTTTAAATTTTATGGAAAGGTTTGATTTATATCACAAGAATTTCTCTATTTTATCACACCAAATAGCTTTAAAAATCATGAAAATTATTTTGGAGCTCATAAATGTCAAAAATGTATATATAAAATACATCTATGTATGCATAAAATACTCCAGCATTAAACCTGTAAACAGCCTATAAAAGGAAAAAAATATTTACAAATTACTCACAATAGATTATTCTTGTCAAGTGTATACTTTAATAACTCGACAAAAAGTTGTTTCTAGCTGAACCTTCAAAAGACCTCCAAAGGAAACTGGATATTTAACAAAAGAAAAGTAAGACGATCTTGAGCAGCAAATGCAGAAAACCCACAATACATAAAAGGTACGTTTCTGTGAAAATATAGAGTATTCCATTCTGTATCTTTTCATCATGACTCTAAGAAAATAAGACCAAACTAGTGTGAAATATGCAACTATATCCCTAAATTGTTTTATATTTGTATTGCCTAAATAATTCTAAAATGATCTGTTATGAAGTCAAGGAGTTGATGGAAAAATGTTGTATGCTGTAGAAAGGATGAGAAGAAGCTTGGTTTTCCTTTGAAATGGAAAATATGTTTATTCGAATTATTTCATTATCAGAGGGCAGCAGCAGAAACGGAACTCAACACTTGCACAACACAATTGTAGCAAGAACCATGCACAGCCCAAACCAGCTCTCATCTCTAGCCAGCACCAGGCAATTACAGCATTTTCTTGCTACCAGATGTATTTTTTCCTCACCTAACCATCCCTGCAATCAAGACACACTTGATTGATCAGTCGGTTAATTTGGCAATTGATCAGTCTCTCAGTTAAAACCAAAGTTATTAGGAACCATAGGTAATACATTAGCTGCAGCTCACATGGATGACTCTTCTGGCTTTGTATGCTTTGGCTTTCTAACCTACATGTTGGCTACTGGACCCTTTTGTCTAACTACAGTGTGTTAATTACCCTTTATTCTTCAGCCCAAGGTTTCTGCTCCAGCTCAGGCTGACTTGCTCTGTGGGTGGGAAACTGACTGTTGCTGTTCTCTTGGAGAAGCAGGGGGCTCTGAGACTAGGGACTCCCTGAGTCCAGTGCCATGGATCCACACTACCACCTCCCACCCTGAGTGCACCTGTGTCAGGACCAAGCTGACTCAGCCCAGGGAGGGCCAGAGGCCAAGCAAGGTGTGGCAAAGCCTCAGTGGTAGAGAAGGGCTCCGCAGTGTTAGAGAAGGGCTTTGATGCATGTTTAACAGGTACCAGGGACAAGGACTTCTCCCATGTTGTGCTACAGTGTGGATTCAAGACTGAGGCCCCTTTCAGGTATTTCATTTGTATAAGATATATACTTAGGGTAGCACTGACAGATAGACCCATCAGAGGATGTTTTAACCAGCATGGCCACTTTCCTGCCAGCTGTAATATCCAGCTTATTTAATTTCTTTCATAATTACATCAGCTTTATTCTAGTACTACTTGGTCACCTTCCAAAGGTTTCTCCAGGAACTTAACTCTCTGGTACATGAAAACTGTCCTCTTGTATCAGATCAGTTGGTGTCTTTTTCCCCGTGACTTAACTGTGCTGCATTATACTTATGTCATCTTCTTCCTTTGGCTTAAGTAATTCTCTAGCCTCCATAATATGCTATATTCACTTCCCTATTCACAGATATACATCTCTCTACTAGTACCAGCAATCTCTCTCTGCTGTCCCTCATCCTGACTTCATCCATTGCTATACCCCTTTCTACAAGTTTTTCCTCTTCCTGTACTCCCATTATCCAACAATTTAAGTGTACGTTATTTATCAGAAGTCCTCTTCACGTGAAGCCTTTCCCTTGGAGAATCATACCCCAATTTCCATGCCACTGAGTCTTTGAAACAAAGGGAAGGTTCAGAGCCGGGGACACTGGTGGTGTGAGTGTGGGGTTGTTTACAGAAAGGCATGCTCCCCACTCTGCATCCTGAAGCCAAACAGCAGTGTGAAGTCCAGATGTGGAACAAGAGAATTAGGGTCACTCAACCTGCAAAATGCAGCGCCATAGAGGGAGGAGATGATGGCAAGTGCAGGGCAGCACCAGATGCACAGTTAGCAGAGCACAGACTTTCCATTATGAGGTCATTTCGGTGCCCTTAGCCACCTGCTTCTATGGTGATTCCTCCTCTGCTTAAAAGATCTTCTGATGACACGAAAAAACTTCAGAAAAAAGAGCTCTGACCCACAAGGAACAAGACTGGTCCTCTTTTCTTCAAGGACAAATTGTTTAGGAACTTCCTATTCTCTGTTTTTTGTTTACTGACCTTTCAGGTCTTTATATTTTCTTTTTAATACCCACAGAGACTATAACATTATTCATCATACCTTTGGGTCCTCCTGTGATGTCTAGAGCTACTTACATATCTGACAAAAGAGCTTTGTCACAGATTTAATGTCAGGCATTCTTGTAACTTCTGCTGCATATAAATCATACCTGATAATGGCAACACAGTTTTCCCTTCTCCTCATAGCAGTATAATATTTTTATTAGGGTATGTAAATCTAGATGACACATGGCCTTGATCTCCCATCCTGCTGGTGTTCTTATACCATAAAAGCTCTTACTTTTATTGGATATGTCAGAGTTCTCCTCTAGTACTGTTTATTGAGGCTGATTCAGTATTCACTGAGCAAGAGACAGTCTGATTTTTATATGTTCCCAGGGAAGCCAGAACTTTTGAACCTTTGCCAAAAAAACCTCACCTAGCAGACAACTCTATATTCATCTTCTGGTTTTTTTTCCTGCCTTTTCCCAAATGAGATACCAATCACTGTTTTCTCAGCTTTTGATTATTCACCACCTCCTCAAAGTCCTGGGATTTCCCATTTCCAAATTTTCACCTGCACATTAACAGGGAAACAGAGATGCTGCTGGTGAGTTATTGTAGCGAACCATGCAGCCATCCTGTCCCACACAAAACAGAATTTCCACATTTCAACTGGCACAAGGTAGTTGGCTTCCACCTGGGACAGTTTCTTCCAGCTCCTCATGCTTGCCCACTGATTTCCATACATGTGTATTTGCAAGCTGTGGCCGTTCTCAGTTTGAGGCAATAACACTGAAATCTGTGCACTCCAGAGAAAAGACATACCATTGAAAAGAGGACAATATTAAATGTTTCTTTGATAAAAATCCGAAAAACTACAAAAAGTGCCAAAAACCAAAAGCCCCAGCCTTCTCGCATTCATTTAACTTCTGTTTAGTAGGATGCACAGTGATGCTGCAATGACACTGTTGTGACTGTGCAAATATAAACCCATCACCCAGCTCCACATGTAGCAAGGTGTTCTTAAGGTATTCCCACAACATAAGCAGCAGTTTAGCACCTGCCAAGTCACATCAGCTCCAGTGTGATTTGCATCATCTGTTTTACATAGCCAATAGGGGTCCCCACACAACCTTTCAAGCAATTTTCTGCTGAATTACTCCTAAGCAAAGCTCCAAGGAGTGGTGAGAACACAGGTGAAAATATGTTTCTATTGTTTTTGAGGTGACAGAGGTCCTTCTCCCAAACTTCTCCTCTGAAATACATGTTTAATTCAAACATCCTGGTGAGTGATGTGTAATTTTGTTGCACACTGTGGCAAAGCAAGCAGCCTCAGTGGATCACAAAGGTCATTCTGTGGGACACCATGAGAGATGTAACAAGGCTATTGAAAGGACAGCACCCTAGTTCTGCTGGAAATATTGCTACTTCTGGCTATTCTCTGGACAAAGTGTTTCTTTCACTGCTGCAAAAGGAAAACATATTTTCCCATATATCAATTAGCAGTCAGTTCATTGAATAGAGGAGCTTCCAAAATGAAAACACAGTTTCATCTCCTCTGCAGAGTCCTGAGTTCCCCTACCATGCAGAAAGATAAGATATTTTTAAGACAGTGGAGACTGTCACACTGCTTCTCAGGGCTGTGCTTCCACTGCAGGGCTTTGATGACAGGCTGAGGGCACCACATAGGGAAGGAATAAAGAAGCCAGGTCTACTATGGCTGGTCGGACACTCCATAATCCATGAGATTAAACTAATGTTTTGCCTGCTCAGAATTAAAGCTGTCAGAAATACGTAAAACTGCTGAAATCTAAAAACAAGCCATAGACTCTGATATTTATATTGTTGCAAGGAAATTCTGGGTTTTTAAGCCTCCAGTGCCCAATGAAACCCTGAAAAGTTGGTGTTTTGCCCATTTTTTTTCAATTAGTGTTAAAAGCAGGAGTGTAGGATATGGTGAACATTCAGAAAAAAGGGAAATCTAGAAATGGCATTCATTTTGCTTATGCTGTTTCCTCACAAAAGGAAAAAAATCAGTGCCTGCCATATATTTATATCATTGCTAACTATGCAGTTCCTGGGACTGCATTAACCTTGGCTCTATTTCTGTTGCCAAGGGAAAATAGATGTCTAAATCTTTGATGTTTGTCTTGCCTCCTGCGTTCTGAATGTTTCCGTATGATGCCCAGATCTATCTCTCTGTAACAAAATCCTCACTGCTTCTGGTTATACATGATTTAACTTTCAGTTAGAGGACTTGCCACAGCTTATTATTATTTGTAGGATAATTGAAACAACTCATCCAGGTTGGTAACAAGTAGGAAAATGTCACCTGTAAGTAAAACAAGTTGGGTTGCCCGACTTCCTGAATTTCTCTTTGGATCTATCCAATGTTTTGAATGTAATGAGCATTCTTGTGTAAATTTCCAATTGGAAGAGGGAGATATTTTGATATTTATAAAGATTAAAAAATGAGATAAAAAATGTGATTTTTTAAATAATTCAAGCAATTAAAAAAAAAAATATTGAGCCCAGATATACAAAAATTATAAGTAACACATCCTGTTCCCAGAAATGCAATTTTTTTTCCAGAGAACTGTTTGCACCTATATTTGCAAAATGAATATGAAATTCTGTAACATTCATAAATGTATGCTTTAGACCAGGCCTTTTTTGAGGAATACATCTGATGTGTTTGTTGAAAGAGTTAAAGTATTTCTTTCCTTATTATTGTTAAAATTTTACAAATGTATTACTATTGATTAATATTAATAGCTGTGTTTAAAAGTCCAGTGTTGTTTATTTGCTGCTTTTTTTTTTTTTTTCCCTGGCTTATAATTAGGAAAATTAAATTTCCTTCAGGTGGAAATGTGGAATGTCTTTCTGTGCACCACCTTCACTCCCAAACTATAATGTAAAGACCAGGAATTCTATGAAAGAAAAACCATATACATAAGTCATCAAGAAAATATAAAGTTTGCTTTCCTATGTTTTCATAAGCTTTATGGAAGGTTGTATTTATTTTATTCTTTGTTTCTTGGCCAATGGTGATTCTTCATTGCGTAAGTTGGTAGTATTTCAGAAATTGCTCAGGAAGTAAAAATACGCTTTTTTTGAAACAAATCAGAACCTTGTCCTTCTCACTTTAACCTATATGGAGGAGGTGTATTTCACTGTTCCATGAGAATTCAGTTCCCTGGATGCTGGGGGAACTGAATTCCCTGGCTGTCTACCAATGGGAAAGGTGCAGCCAAGCACTTCGGGAAGCAGCAGGCTCTGACTTCTGTAATGCGCAGGTTTCACCAGGAGCAGAAAGGCAGGAGTCTGCTGGTGAGCAATGAGCTTACTTGATATTTAATTTTTAATGAACTAAAGAGAGATACAAGTGCTAAAAATCTCAGTGTTTTTCTCTTTTGGAAAAAGAACCATAATTTTCTTTTATTTTTTCCTCGATGTTCCTTTATTGCCAAAAGAAACTATCATACATTATTTAAATAGCCTTTCTTTATTGTTTGAATGTTATTCCCATCTTCTTGGCAAGATGCTAATTTTCGGGTTCTTACTCTTTTGGATATTGAATCTTTCAATCTAGATATTTCTCAATTTTTACAAGATAATACCCTATATCTATATTTAAATCATCTTTAAATCTCTGTCACTGGATATCTCCTCAATGCTTGTCTGATATTTAATGGCTTTGATTTTCTCTCTATGACAACTGCAAGATCTGTGCCCAGCCATCTTAGTTGCATAAGAGGTGACTGACAGCTTTGCCTCCTCAAATTTTTGTAGAGTATTCAAAGGAGGAGATAATATGATAATTAAATTTCCTGATTTCAAGTTTCCCATTACTCTTTGTGGAACAGCTTATCTTGAATGATGGGCAAAGCTGAAAACTCTTAATGCCTTTAGGATCTTCAGCAGTGCAGAGTGAGTTTTAATATCTTGCTGGTTTCTAAAAGACACTTTTCTTGAGGACTTAAAAAAACTCAGGGTAGATAAGCCATCTTTAGCCAAGTCGGTTGGGGGAAGAAAGAAAGGAAAATAGAAACCAGAAAATTAATATATTATTAATAACTTAATTTTTTTCTTGTGGTATAAAATCAAAAATTAGATCAACAGGATAACAGAGTTGTTGAGGCATATGTGAGCAGTGGAGAGAGGATTTTCAAGACATAGGAAAAAAGTTTTCTTCTGCTACAGCTTCAAGAATGACATTTCAATCCTTTTGCAATGGATTCAGCATTGCAAAACCTCTACTGGCTATAGCAGAAGAAAGAATTCACATCAATTTCAGCAGGTGTTCTACAAACAATGATTAAGACTCACCCCTGTGAAATAAATGAATTCTGTCACTCTCATTTTACAGATGGGAAAACTAAGCTACAGAGAAACTGTAGGATTTGCTTACTGCTGCATGCAAAGTTGAGTACAAACCAGGCACTTGTCTCATAATCTGTCTCCTTAATAACTAGACCACACATCCTTCCTAAATGGAAAATGCTGTCTGGACTCTTTAGAGATATATCTACTTGGTAAGTCATATACTGGCAAAAATTCTTCTATGACATACATATCTTGAAATGCTTCTGAAGCCAAAGCAGAATTTATAATACAGATTCTTTTTTTTATTCACAGAATTCTTAAATTTTAAGGAGAGAATTTTTAATAAGTAAAAGTCAGATTTAAACAATGAAGGTGACTGGGTGAAAAGTCTGTGCTTTTAGAGGCTCAGCGAAGATACATAACAAATACACAGTGTTTGAGGAAAAATTCCCTGTCTTTCATGGCTGCAGCAAAACAACGTGGATCATGACACCACCATTTGTTAGATGCCGTTTTCCTGATTGATTTAGACACCTAAAGTTACCATATCCAGTAATGACCACTCCAGAATTCATCATCTGTAAAATAGACTATGAACTGACTGGCTCAAATGTCTCATCCCATGCAATTGTCTTCCAACAAATATTCCTATTAGAGGTTTGTCTTTATCCATGCTGCAGTCTGGCCTGCTAAACACAGACCCTTCTGCTGACTCTAACCTCTTAAGCAATTCCCAGGTCACCCTGTTCATGGCTATTGGGGTAGGATCAACCTGGCCATAGCTGTAATGGCTCATCCTCTTTTTTTGGATTCAGAGTGTTCACTGCAAATTTACAAGCAACAGACAAAAGTAGGAATATCTACGTTGCAGCCAATTCCATCTAAAAGACAATTAAAGACAATTATCCTAGGTCAATTTAAATAGGTCAAGTGAATCACCCAATAGGCTCCTACTTCTCTCTGTTTGCAATCTGGGAAGCTGAGTGTGCGCAGCTCGGTTTTGCCAGTGAGAAAAAAAAAACCCTGGCAGCTTTGGTGAATTATGTACATGGTTTTACATTTTTCTTTACATGTTTAGTTTGTTGGGGAGTTTTTTTGGAAAAATATCCCAAAGTCCTGAGAAGCAGTTGCTCCTTTTCTTCTCCCATGTGGAGAACTGCCAGACTAGCTCTTGGAAATCTGTAGCTGCCTCCTATGCCAACCACTCACTAATGGCAGTCACTACCCCAGTGACACATTTCTGGATACATACTCTATTTTATTCCCTTCCAGCAGGACGAAGTCTTTGCACTTCCATGTGAAAAAAAGAGAGAGAAGGAGTAAGTCAGAAAGATGAGGACAGGAATATAGAGAAAAAGGAGTGACAGATGAGAATCATCTTGCAAGCACTGGTGCAACTTCAGTGGGATGTATTTTAAGAAACTTACCAGCAGTCATTTCATCAACAGAACATCCTGGCATTGACAACCCCTAAGTGTGTCTTCCTCCTTTGACATATTGCAAGTAGACTTATCTCTGCTGATGACCTGGTTAAAGAAGTTGAGACATCTTTCATTTTCAATTGGTGTCATTTCATTCATTCTGGTGGCTTTTATCAAGGAAGTCTTGTCAGAGTAGAGCATCTAATTTTTCCAAGTTTTCTAAGTTCAGAACAAGCATTTTTTCCCACTTGATCAGTTTCAGGTGTCTTTTTGATTAGATCTGGCAGGAAAGCAAAGTTGTCAATCTGCAGAGAATGCCATTTAAAAGAAAATATAAGTGCTTTTGAGTTTATTCAAGCCAAAGTCCTTGTCTTTTTCTATTGTTTCTTACAAAACCAGAAATTCTGAGAAAGTGTGATTTGAGAATCACTGAAGCTATGATATTACCTGAAAGAGAGATGTTCCATGGATGTTTGTGCTTTCTAACTCTGGAGCTCCCTGGGCAGCTCTGCCCGGCAGCCTGCTCAAGGACCACTGATCTCAGAAGCCTGTCCAGCACCTCTGGGTGCTCTCATTTTCCTTGCAATGGGCCAGAGGAAGATCTTACAGATTGATTGTATAGACTGTTTAGCAGAGACCAGAAAAAGTTGTCATTGAATGAACCTTATTGAGCTATGCTGAAGCAGCAGCTCAGTAAATTGCTGCTAGGGAACTTGTTTTACTGATATATCTCTTTTGCCAACAAAAGTCTGCAGCACTTCTAATACATGGTACAATAGCAGGATAACTGAGGAAATAAGAAAGAAATAAATATGCTTGGTAGTTTTGGTCCAGTTTCCCTGTCTGCAATCAACAGGAGGTTTGTCATGACGTCAAAGGGAGTAGAAACAGGTCCTCCTGTTTGAAGTTTAGCTTGCACGATTTTGAAGCATCCTACAATGTCTCAAATGCAAGACAAAAATTGAAGGGTTGAAAACCTCAATTAAAAAGAAAACCAACAACCCAAACCCCAAACTTTAAAGTCATAAAGAAAAGCTTTGGCTCTAAAGAATTTCTCTGAAAACCCTTCTGGGACAAATTATTGTAATTGTTAGCTTTGCACCAATAAGCAGTCACTTCCACTGGAAAGAAAGAAAGCAAAACTAAAGGAAGGAATTTTCTGCTTGATTGTGTTGGTTCATTGTCATTTAACAGTGAAAATAGGGAGGAAGGAAAAGGAAAAAGGCTTCCTAGCTTTTATAAGGCAGATCTACTGCTGACTTCATCTTCTTTAGATCAAAGCAAAGAAAGAAGAGACTTATCTGAAGTGCTCTGGTGAGGGTTCCTCTGAAATAAACAAGTGCCCCTGCAGGGAGAGAGAGAGATTTTCTGCTTGCTTTTTAATCACAATTCCCTCAAAGAGGAAGAGAGAGGAAGGGAGACAGCGCTCTGAGATACTTTTCTGTGCTCCTCTAGCCCTCAGCAGCAGTGTTTCATGCTGGATTACCCTGGCTGGCACAGGCTTTTCTGCTCTCTGCTTGGTTGGGCTTATGGCTGAGGGAGCACTCACTGGCTCCTGTAAGATTTTCCTTCTCCTTCTTCCTTCCATACCCGGTCCAAAAAGGATTCAGCAGAAAAGTAAGTGTGGCCTGAACATGTGATCAGAAAACTGACAAGGGTGGGAAATATTTTGACAGATTTGTACTGACATTGTCTTCTTAGAGGTTACTGTATGTATTGTACGTAGGAAAGAAAAGACAGAAAAAATTGACCAGGATAAATGGCTGGTATTACAGAAGTCCTTGCAGGCATTGGCTTTGACATTATAGAAGGTGTCTCATCTGAAGGGTAAATGTGTTCATAATAGCTATCAGAGAGCTGATAAATAGCAGCCAAGGTGACAAAACAATTATATAATAATTTCCATATCCTTTGTGTTTATTTAGTAGAACATTTAATCATTTTGTAAACTACTGCTGCATCTGAGATAATAAACACTATATGGAGACAGATAAAGGGACAATGATGATATGTCACCCTGCAACATACACAGCAGTCAGCGTTAATCAATGAAAATTCTGCTCTGATGCATCTGAAAATACGCCCTTTCAAATAGTTTTTCAATTTTCTTGAGAAATTTGTCACAACTTCCAACATTCAAGCTTGTCAAGACATGACAGATGGAGTGTCACTGCATGATTAGTAATAGAGAAGGGCAATGGTTAAGTTAAATAAAGTCTGAACCACCATGCCTGATGCAAGCCCAGTTACTGAGTGTCTGAGAAAGACCAAGGACATATGAGACTCCCATCTTCTGTCATTCCCTGCTGCATCATCCTTCACTGAAGCAGTCTCCACCTACTCTCCACACTTAGAATCATCTGCTTTCAGCCCTTATTCCCCTGCATATACCTTTCCTTTTATGGGGAGCATCATGACCCTCAGGAAAAACCTCTGCTGGGTCCTGGTCCCCATCAGTTTGGAGTGGGTGTCCTGCAGGAGGCTAAAACTAAACCGAAACTGCAGGACCCAGCTACACTGGGAATATGCTTGTGTTGGCAGAGGAAGAGGTAAGAGTAGTTGTCCCTGCATGCCACGTAGTGTGCTGTCTGCAACAACAGCTTTCCAAGCCTGTAAATCCATGTTTGCCCCCAGGACATGCTAAACAGCAGCCCCATATGGAGTTTTTCAGAGAAATTTGCTGAGAAGTTGCAGAGAAACAAAAGGGAAGGAATTTGCTGTAGAAGATCAACAAGAACCTGCTGAATGACTAGCTTACCAGCAAATAGATAATGCTGAGCAGAGATGAGACAAGGGAAGCCTTGAGATTAACCTCTGATGACAAGAAGTAAGAGTAGGGGTACTTCTGCTTGCATTGATTTTTCCCAGGTGCAGTGTATAACACAACTGAGAAAACAGTTCAACAAATGCTGTCATCCTTAGTACTATTATTTTAAGTTAGTTAAAAATTAAAATTTATGTCCTTTTTGCTACCTTTCCTCTGAAGAGTTCTTTCTCTTCCTTTCACATCGCTAGGAAAAAAATTTCCAGCTTTCAAAGAATTCATTGCCAGACTCATTTTTGACAAATTATTTCCATTTCTTATTCACTACAATCTTGCAGATTATGCCTGAGACTTCGCTAGCTTCCCGTCAGAAATTAGTTCAGCTCCCCTTAGGCACCTTTGAGAATATTAGAGTAGAAGAAGTAGGTAAGATTATTTTATAAAATTTTTAGTTTATAAAAAAGGAAGAGCTCCTTCCTTTAAAAGAGAATCTTTTAAAAGGGAATGGAAGTATTATGCTATTAAGAAAAGTGAAATATGATGAATTCCCAGGAAAAAAAAGAAAAAGGAAAGCATTGAAAAACTTGCAAGATTATACAAATGTCTTGCTTCTGTCTCCTCTAAATCTGAAGGACATTTTCAAATGCTGTGGAGGCACACACAATTCTGAAAGCAGTTCTCAGAACACTAACACATATTAATTGGTAGAACTGGGAATGAGGCGTCCCAGCCTGTATGATTAAAGGCATGTGCTTCTGGCCCTAAGGATTTATAGTAATGAGAGAGGGTTTAAAGTGGTGTCTTGTCTCACCAATGCTTGTCCTTGGTGCTACGTAAGTAAGGAAGCCTCAGTGTTTCAAATGCAGGACAGTCATTTGAAGCATTGGGTGCTACCATACTGACCAAATTGTTTTCTTTGAAGCCACTCTTTTATACTTTTAATCAGTGAATCTAATCACTTCTTTTTCTAGAGCACTTTATCTCTCTCTGGGTCAGACTTATAAATTTTTAACTACTTCTACCCTGTAGTCAGACTGGTAAATTGATAACTCCCTTTATGGTGCTCCACTACAGTCATCTCATGTATGGCTGTACTGGTTTCTGCTGGTTTCGTAAGCTTCTGTAACTTAGTGTCATATAACTTATGACTTTTCTGGCCATCAATTCATAGGTTTCTCTCTTCAGAATAACGTAACCTCAGAATTAAAGTTCTCATCATGTTTATTGTTGGCATTACATTGGTCTATACAGCTGAATTCCTACTCCAGCAGAATTAAAATAAATAACATTTTCCCCTGTGAAATGTAAACAATACCTTTCTCTTGTCTTCCAGGGCTGAAGCCTTCCTATACATGTCTCACATTCTCTAATTTTAGGAATTTTCTTCTGACAGATTGAAAATGTCTTGATGTCAAGCTATGTTTTATCCATTTCCATAAACATTGAAGTTACTGTGTCCAAACACTACTGTCCTCCCCTTAACCTTGCAAAAGAACCTGATAGCTGTGGTCAGAAATAGCTCATATGAAGGGATTGTGTCCTCATATCCTACACACTCACACAAAAGGCCCACCAACTGGCTTTCATCCAGTGAGTTTATTCTTACTCATTGCTTTCAAATTTTTAAAGTATTTTTTCCAGTTCTGCATGCTCTAAAAATGTATTCTTTAATCTGTCCACCATGAATAGGCCATTGGCCAATTTTGGCTCTTCTGGGAGGAAAACTATGTCTATCCAGAAGGATCACTTCTCTAATTTACAGCACCTCCCTGAATTTATTATAACAAACTATTTACAGCATCATGTCCGAAAATCCCCTCTGTTATTTCAGAGTTTTGGGCAGTTCATTCCTACTCAACTTTAATTTGGTTCAAACTTTTTCTCAATTAGAATAAACAAAGCACACAGATGCTTCTGTCCCTAACCCTCTGCCCTCAAAATATTTCTTTTATTTCTTTCCTCCTTATTTTAACATACAAGCTTCATGCCTTGCCATTTAAGACAATAGATCTCATAATATCTCAAGTCTCATTTGAGAACACAATGCCATTCATGACATTCTCTAGCACAGCAGTCTGACAGGGACAGAGATATTTTGCTTCTTACAACCCATCCCAATGAGCAACCTCATGCTGCAGCATGCAACCCTACTGCAAAGCAAAGTCAGGACAGACAGCATCCTGTTTTTACCAGCCAGTTCTTTACTGTTTTGAAGGTGGTTGAACTTCTTCCAATAAATGTTCATTTTAGAAGAGATTATGTTAAGATAAAACTTTTTTTTCATGTCACATTTTTCCAAGAAAATGAAAACATGAAAATCTATTTTGTCACCTCAATCTTTTGCATCATATTTATTCAGTAAAGCATTAGAGAATCAGAAAAACAAGGTGGGGGGGCAGAAATGGGTGTGGGAAAAACCTCAGCTTTGTAAAATCTCAACTGAAAACTTTTGGTTGTATAAGCAACATTTTCCAGACCAGTGGAATAGAAAAGTTGAATATTCCCAACCATTTCCCCCTATTTTTTCTTTACTAGATCTAAGAATTTTCTCTGGACCTTAGGCAATAAATGAGTTAATTCTCATCTGTGTTTCATTTAAAATTAGGTATATCCCTCAGCTTTTCTAAATGCAAATCATATTTGTTATATAAGAAAAACTCATTCTGCAGTCAAAATAGCCCAAAAGACAGGCCAGGTATTATTATAAAATTACTTCATTTTACTGGAAATAGTTATGCCTGGAAAGTCAAAAATAGAATTTGTCAAGAAAATCAGTCTATTCCTAGGTCTGTGACAAAGATATATATTTCCTTTTTTAAAAAACCTTTTCAACTAAAAGGCATGTGATGTCAGTAAGAGATTTAGAAGAAAAACATGCTAAATTCAAACCAAATTGGCACTTGCAGAGCTTTTGTGTGCCCTGGAAAGTGAAGAAGGACGCTGAGTTCCCCCAGTCAGCTGATGGCCTGGAAGGAGATAATCCAGTCCATGAGACATCCTGTCTGAATGAATAAGCTGTCCAGAGCAGTAGGGTGAATTAGGTCATGGTCAGCACTGTGCTAACTCCTCTACCCTTGGGACTGGTGCTGGCACCTGCAGAGCATTGTCCTGCAGAGCGTGGATGCACTCCTTAACTTGCAGCTGTCTTGGAAATGCTACACAATGATTTTCCATGTGTGCCAACCTGCCTCTAGAGCTGCCATCTTTTGAAATACACCTGTTCAGCCATCTAACTTGAATTCCTGAACCTTGATGTGATACCACAACTGTAGTAAGTCCTAGTTCACTTCAAATTGTATGTACATTCCTGAGTTTTAACATTCCTTTCAGCAAATGGATCACTTGAAAAATGGATGTTAAACCAGAAAGACACAAGCCAAATCTACAGATTTCATATCTCAATGGAAATGTTTCAACTAACTCTGTGTGCCTTCTGACACATGTGCATGTCTCAGCAATATTCAGACCTTATCTTAAATTTTATGTTTTGATTAAGGAGAGTATTGTAGTATTTGGTTTGGAAATCTGAGATTACATCTGACACAGGAAGCAGCAGCTCCACCCCACACAAGTGCTCCTTAGTCTTCTTAAGGTCCCCCTCTCCTTTCCTTAACAAAACCATCACAGGACCAAACAAGCAAAGTAAACTTACATAAAGACATATTAAGAGTACCATCTACCAATTACTGTGTCTGCAGCTTCTACAAGTGACTCAGTGTCAAGTAAAATTCTGCAACTACAAAACTGTGGAAGTTGTTGCAATGTGTGAAAATGGAGGTACCCCACCAGGTTCCTTGCAAAGTCCCACATTAGCCAGGTTCTGCAGGTACCCGCAGACAGGAGGACATTGTCCCCTGCTATATTTAGCCTGTCAGTGGGTGTCAAATCTGTGATCTCCCCTTGGCTTATTTACAGACTGTTATAGTGACATATTAAGGAAGCACAAGCAATTTCTCTTCAGCAGCCAGTCTCCTTCATAAGCCAGAAGGACTGTATGGAGTTTTTGGGGTAACTGTTGAATGCCCCTGAATTTAACTTTCACTTTTCTTTCAGTGAATCTGTATACCCACTCTAGCATACCAATTCAGTTTTCTAGGCTATTTAAAATCCCTTCCAAGGAAAGAATGATTCTAGGGTGCTTTATTATCTAATTTTTCTATTTGTTAAATTGTAGCAGCTCCTTATGTCCTGCATGGTGACATAATTTTGCAGGATCCTTGTTTCGTCCCTTGACACTTAGAAATCCAGCTTTCACTTTTGTCCTTCTGTTTTCCTCAAGGCACCAAGACTTTACTCATATGTCCAGCTTGTTTCTTCATTCCAAAAGGCTAAAAAGTGTGTAATTCAAAAGAGTGTTTCTTGGGAAGAAGAGTCAACAAGAGAATGACAGCTCTCTAGGACAGTAGGTGCAAAAAGGTCTGATATAACGGCACCAAGAGAAAATCCTCTGGATTTTCTTTTCTCCCTACTCGCCTGTGCATTTTCTACAAAACCAAAGTGCTTTGTGCCTCCTCCCACTAGCATGGGTTAAAATAGAGTACAGGTCTGAGACATGGAGTTATTTAAAACCTCTGAGCCTGAAAGTTCAATTCATTCTTTTCTGTTTTGAAAACCATATTTTGCAGGAAAGATGGAAAATGTTCCATTCTTACAATAAAGATGGGAATCAAGAGGAATATCTGCTACCGTCCTCTGAGCTTTCCTTGTCAGATGAAGAAACATGAGCCACAGAGTGTATGAACAAATTCAGAAAGACAAACTATTCTTTACTCTTTTATCATAGACTATCCTCTGGCTTTAGCATATGGCCAGGATATCACACAGAACAACAGTTTCTTAATATAGATTAGGAACAGCACTGAGCCAACTGCAGTTTCAAATCCATCTGCCCATGCAAAAATAGTTTCTCACTGGGATCTTCCCCCTAATGCTGAATTATTTCTGCCCACAAACCCCTTCTTCCCAAATGACTTAGGAAACAATGCACTTTCAAAAAAACCCCCATAATTAAAAGAAACTGAGGGGTCCCGCTACCCAGTGACCCTACAGTGGCCTGTCATTAGGCATGAGGCTCACAGTCCTCCAAGGTCCTGTCAGGATAACTTTATAATGCTTATTGTCATTGTGTTGATTCTGCATTCTGTGAATACCCATATGCAATCTTTCTCGTGTAATCAGGTTTATCAGAGCAGACTAGTGTCTGTGCAGAGTCCCTCCATAGTCTGTACATTCAGCATCATTGCAAAGATCTGTGGCGCTCCCTGGACCTGCATCCACTGGCCCATTTCCTAATTTTCCTTTGTAGCCTACCCAAGACTTCTGTTTTTAAGGGGGAAAAGAATTGTGCTAACTTTTTTGGGTGCTGGGGTTTTTTCCTCAATCTGACTGCTTTTTTATTCTGTGGGGTTTTTTTCCAGGTTTTCCCATTATTGTTCCCAGACTTCTGATATTCTTAGTCAAAATTTCTTTTGCATAATAATAAAAATACATCCACCATATTTTCAATCTCTTTTAATCATTATCAGCTCAAAACTAACTACATTTCCTTCCAACAAAAACAAGACTTCTTCAGCAATTTCTCGTCAGTTGAAATGTTTCTTCTCTAAATTGTCTGACGACAATCTTACACATATTTGTAAAAGGGAGTGAGGGTGTGGGATTAGACAGTTTAATATGAGTGCTTTCTCTTTTGCATTTTGAATTCAATACTGCAGACCCGGCGCTGCACTGCAGCATGCTTCCCAAAACTCACAGGAGCTCAGCTCTCATCTCTCTTGTTTTAGCTGTGTATTGGTTTAACTCCATGCAAGCCTAAGAGATTATACCAATAAAAACTTGAGATGACACATTAGAGAATCAGATCTATATTCATTTGATTTTTATAAAGCCAAATCTTTTCCTAACTCAGTTGAAAGCATTCAAAATTGTTTCTGGCTATTCTTCCAAATTATTCCTTTCAAGCCTGCTGTTGAAGTACCTGGTATACAGCTCAGCCACTACTGTGCTCTTGCTGCGTTTTAGTGAGCTGCCTATCATATATATCACTCCCAGAATGGAGAAAAACTTTTTGGACAGGCAGAAATGAAGTTGTATAAGCTGAAGTGGCTGTAGGAAGCTTCTTACTCATAGGTAAGAAACTATTAGGAAATTGAGATCGAAATCAAATACTACATTAACAAGTTAACAGCCTATGTAAATCATAGCTGGCCATCACCCATTAACTCAAGAGTATCTATTACAGAACCCTTGGACTTTCAAAAAAAAGTTAGAAATGAATCAGAGGCTCAAAGTGCTTTTTTGGCAATTAAATCATTGTCTAGATACACATTTCAAATACATCAAAGAAGGATGAGATTTATGTTTTCCATTAGCTGTTGAAATGGTCCATTAGCTCTTCTTGGTCCCCAACAGGAAAACTTGTAAGTAAATAAAGGTAAATTGCTGCAGACTGTAGCTCACTTTACTCTTCACTGAGTAAAAAACTGGTTGCATGGCTAAGCCTAAAGAGTAGTACAAAATGGAGCAGGGGCTGGTAACCAGAGGTGTTCCCCAGAGTTCAATATTGGGGCCAACTCTGTTTAATATCTTTATCAACGGTCTGGAGGAGGGGATCAAGTGCCCCCTCAGTCAGTTTGCAGATAGCCTCAAGATGGGCTGGACCCGCGATCGGGCGGAATGTAGGAAGACTCTGCAGAGGCATCTCAACAGACTGGATTGATGGGCTGAGGGCAACGATACAAGGTTTAAAAATGCAGAGTGCTGGGTTCTGCCCTTGGGTCACTTTAACCCCCAACAGCACTACAGGCTGGGGGAAAAGTGGCTGGAGAGTCACCCAGTGGAAAAAGACCTAAGGGTGTTGGTTGACAGCAACTGAACATGGACCAGTGTGTGCCCGAGTGGCCAAGAAGGCCAGTGGCTTCCTGGCCTGTGTCAGGAATAGTGTGGCCAGCAGGAACAGTGCAGTGGTCTTTGTGATCTTAAAGGGTTTTTTTTAACCTAAAAATTTCAATTATTTTTATTATGACTTTCTTTTTTTTTTTTTTTTTTTAGAGCTTTTAACTAATAACAAGCTTTGAAAATGATATATTGTTGAAAATATTAACTAAAACAATTATTAAATTTTCTTCATGCTGGGGACATGTCCTGAGACATATTACATGGCATCATGCAAGTCACAAGACAATGAATGTTGTAGAAGGGTTTCCATCTACTCTGAGAGGGTCCTTTTCCATTCAGACTTAATGTGTTCATCTCAGCCTCTGTTACTTGACCTAAGTAATTAGCAGACATTTTAAAAGAGATGACAATGGAAGATGTTTACCACTTACTCCTACCTCTGTCCATAAGAACTGAAATGTAGAGGATTCCAGGTGACAACCCAGATCTAAAATACACTCCAATAAAAGGTATCTAACAAAAATGTCCAAGGTTTCCCAATTTCCCCTCAAAAGAGATGAAAACATAATCATTTTAGCCTCACTTGCACAAAAAATTAGAATAAACAATCACATGGCCTGTGTAGAGCATGACACACCATCCTTTCACCTAGTAACAACCAACTGCAGTTACCTATATTAAAAAGAAATTATTTAGGGGAAAAAGCCAGCGAGATATGTGATTCCTATAAATGTGAGAAAACAGGCAGTCCTTAATTTGGTGGCATTGATGTTAAGTGTGTCAGTATTGAGACATACTTTTTTTTTTTACTGTGAGAATTTATATAACATAAAGACTGGAAAATTTGCCATTGGAATCTTCCACAGTAAAAAGAGCTGAAAATGCGCTTAGATATGTACATGCATGGCAAATACCAGACGTACTCAAGAGCAAAGTAAGTTCTGATGGACATAGCCAGGATGGGATCTGGATCCCCGGCATGCAGGTGGTTAACTGTATTGCTACTGGATTCAACTGGAAGCACCTTTCAGGAGGCTCCAGTCCCATGATGGAGTCTCCTGGGCTGCACTTAGTGAGTCTCAAAAGAGAGTTTAGGAAAGCCATTTACTTAGGAAAAACAGGGTAAAGCAGAGAGACAAGAGGCCTTTCCTTAAAACTTGTTGATATGTTGATGTATTTCACAGAATTACAGAACACTTGAGGTTAGAAGGGACCTCTGGAGATCATCTGGTCCAGCTCCCCTTCTCGAGCAGGGCCACTTAGAGCTGGCTGCCCAGGACCATATCCAGGCAGGTTGTGAACATCTGCAAGGATGGACACTCCACAACTTCTCTGGGCAGCCTGTGTGACCCAGAGGAGTTATTTCTTAGGTTATATATGGATGCTGAAAAGCACATCCAATTTTTCTCTCCAAGGGTGATACAAGAAGGTTTGTGGTTTGTTTATCAGTAGTTCAAAATATATAGAACCCTACTCTAAAAATGCAGTTTTTATCCAAGTTGACAATATATAACCATTTTGCCCCGCCTTTCAATGTTTTCTATCACATTCACTCAATTGTGCACTTTTTTCCATTTTTCTAGTCATCCAGTAATTTTTTAGATGCTCATCTTTCTCCTTAGTGATTAAATACATCCATTAATGAAAGATTTGCCAGAATAAGAAGTGAACAATTACTTCTCTGGACAAAAGCTGACAAGAACATTTCTTAAACAACTAGAATAAAGTACAGGGGAACTGTAAATGTCAGTCTTCTGCAAAATAAGGACAATTACATACAGCAAGATATGCACGCTTGCCCATTTTTAATGGGAGGTTTGAAAGAGTGATACAAAACTCATGCTTTTCATCTAGGTTGTTACATCCTTCATTTTACTTCTTTTGATGCATCTTCTCACTGTGAGGCAGATCACCCTCTGCCTCACCAGCTGCAGTGCTGGTGCTGCATAGGGACAGCCCTCCACTCCAGCATCCTCCCAGCCTCATTCCAGTTCTGTTTCATCTTTCTCTTCCTCTTTGCATCTCCAAGCATTCATAATACCTCTTACTCCTGGGGCTATCTGCATGTACTGGTTGCTTAGAAACCATTCCTGAATGGATACAGAGGATTTAGAAAAATTGTCTCCAATAATTCTCCCACCCCCTTTTTCATAGTGGAGTACTGTTTTAAATACTGTAAGCAATTCTTTTTAACTTTCATTTTCATTGTGTCTAACGTGGTTCTCAGGTTGTCCTCTGATCTTACAAACGCCATACTTACTTTTTTTTCTTTCCTTTTCTTTCATCTTTATTGTCCAATGTAACTTTTAGTGCCACAGTTCTGAAGTATCCTTCTAATGCAGAGCAACTGAAAAAGTCATCACAGCCAGAGCCCTGGAAGCAGGAATTGTCTGAAGGTACAATGCAAAATCACAAAGAAGGTCTAGTGTTAAAAATGTCATAAGAGCATAAATAAAAGCTGCTCTCTTTGTCCATGCTAACTTGATGATGCCATCAAATGCGGAGGAACTGCAGGGCCCTCCCAGGCTCTTCTGAGGCTGAGAAAAAAGAAGTATGATGAGATCTTACCAGATTAACACCTTTATAAAGATCAAAGGCTAAAATAGGTAGCAGATCCACTGTGAGAACCCAAATAAGAGCAGAAAAAAAGGAAAAAAGGCTCTTTGTCTTCGCAATGACTTAAATGGCCAGAGCATAATTCAGCAGTAGCCCTGTAGCTACACTTTGCTTTTTTATGGACACCATAAAAAAATGCATATTTTATGCTGCATATTGATTTTCAATATTCTGATATTAAATAACCAGTGCTATATGTCCATCATGGGATCTTGTAATACACTTTATTAAATCTGTGGACAGAGTTAATATTTTTAAAAAGACAAAACATTTGTTTCACTTTTTGGAACTCTTGAATCTATACCCACATTTCCTATAACTCTCTTGCTCAAATATAAAATTCTTTACATTCTTTTACAGTACTAATATGCATCTGAGTCTTATGGATATTCTAGCTGACTGTCTAAAAAATTCTGTGAATAAGAAAGCAATAACTTACTGTGAATGACTGGCTATTTTGATTGTCCTCGGTAACTTGGATCACAAATAAACTTCTTGATAGCTGAGCAGATAACTGCCCAGTTAAAATGGCTGTGGAAATGTTTCTGGTTAAGACAAGAATAGTGACTACTCATTTGTCACTTGTGCACTTTCCTTATCATCCTAGCCTGGAGTCTGATCTTTCCCTGCATCCTGGCACAGGTCATTCCCTGGCACTCCATAGTTATATGTGCTGAAGGATCTGCAGACTTGTGTGAAGGTTCATGAAAACACCTGGTTGTGCTAGTGCAAGTCAGGGCTAGAACTCCCTCTCTTTAATGAAAACCAAGATGCAGCATTAGTTCGTTATTTTTCTCATCTGTGTTTTATGGTATTCCAAAACCAAAACTACTGTGTCAGCTGAAGCTTCAAGAGCTCAGAAGTCAGATTTAGATAATTTTTAAAAAGCAGTTTGAAAACTGAAGCTATTAATGCTAAAAGAAGTGTGTTTGATACCCCTCAGTATGATTACAGAGACTATATCACTGCCTGGAGGCAGCTATGGCTTCAAGTGAAGACAGAGCATGATGAACCCTCACAAAGGGTCTCCCAGACTTCACTTATGCCACCGTGATTTCCATCCTGCAAGATCTGCTTCCATAAGCTACAAGAGAGAGAATGTGACTCTTCTGTCCTTCCCCTGGGAAGTCATATGTCTTGCACTGTGGAAGAAGAGCAGGGAACAAACTAGCCCTTGATACAGGGGGAAGGTCCTTCTCCCTGCCATCTGAACATAAAAATCTCAGAAGCTCTTATTTCTACCACTCTTCAAGTGATTTTATTGCTGCATCATACCCCTATCTTAAAAGCAATGCTTTTAATGTTCAATAAGTCAAAGTTTGGTAAGCAGCATACATTCAGGCTTTTAAATTTGTACATAAGCACCAGTTAAATTGTGGTGAACTCTTCAACAGATCTGAGAAGATTCAATTGTCACCTTGTCGTTTTGGCCTAGTCCTGTGATCCTCTTACTCCTCTTTACTTTTTCTGCTAACATTTAAAAGAGCAGCTGAGTGCTTACATCTCAGTGTCCTATATGCTGGGGAAGGAGGGAGAAGGAGGGAAAACCATTTATTTTGCTGCCTTTATTCCCATGAGAACGACTAATCAGGTGGGAGTAGAACAACAAGTTCTGCTAGGCACACAGAACCTGCTTATGAGACATCTCTGCATGCTCTCGAGGTTTCATTAGCTTTAAGTGGATTTTTTCCACTCCTCCAGATCATTGTTATTTCACAAACAAATTTATTCAAACTAGGGAAAGACACATCTCTTCAAGTAGGCCAACTTCAAACTCAAGCACAAAATGTACTGTATATGTATTTTTCCAATTATTAAAATAACACATCAGTTACAACAATGGTTTTATGGCAAACTCTCTTTTCCTGCTGTAGGGAATGCTAATAATTAGTGTGATTTCTGTCATCCTTCTAAAACACCTCTAAACCAGGAATTATTATGGAGAAATAATTTTTCTATATGGGCTGTCTCTCAAAAATAACCAGTTCTGTGTTTGTTATACGATCATCTAGGGAGAGAGTAACACAATAGCTACACCCAATGGCAACTCCATTAACTGCTAGTTTTCAAAGAAAACTAGGATTTTCTTACCAGGGACTCAACAAGCAAGGTCAAATAGAAATACTTAGGCCACTTTTAACAGATGTTTTTTCATGAAGATAAATGCATTTTTAAATGGTGATACATTGAGTAATCTTTGATAGTTCAATTTTTTTGCAATTTGTCTTTTAATGCACAACAGTACGTTCGCCTGGTTTATGATTTTCACTCAGAGTAGTGTAAAGAATTGAGCCACATAGTCTTCTCCTTACCAGATTCTCAGGTTTTGATATGTCTATTCAATCGTTGTGACAAATGTAGCTTCCAGATTATTAACCACAGGAATTGCTGCTATGTTTCATTCTGGGTTTACAAAGAAAACTGGAAGCGATGCTCTAACATGCATAAAATGTCTCCAGTTCTGTAGAACATGTTAGCATCTGAGACTATAGAAACCAATAAAAAAATAAAGAGGGGAGCCAGGTTTCGGCTTCTAAATTTTATTAGTTTTTCCTACTGCAATGTTAGAACATTTTAATGGAAGTTTAAAATTTCCATTTTGCTTTAAGGATAATGAAAAATCGTATTACATAGTTGCTCGGAATCATACACTGAGTAGAAAGAAGTACATTTGGGAGCTTTGCTACTAATTGAACCAGACCAAGAAAAAATAAAGAAAATCACAGCCTGAAATTTTAGAATCAACAGTGCATGGGACACAATTTTGACATGAATGAATAATGAATGTCAAAGAAAGGCCTGAGAAATAGAAAGAAATAAAACAATGGACTTTCAATTTCTGCTTCTGGTGAAAAGCAGAGACCTCCATACTAAGATTTTTTTAAATTTTGTTTTTTCATCGCAGCTACTTTAAGTTTGATGGGTTAATTTTTGCCTCAGAAAATGTGGCAAAATATCAATTTTCAGTTAAGTTTCACTACTAAGAATTTAAGGGTAATTCCTCTAAAATTAAATAAATGAAAGGTTAGAATTTGCATATTTCCTTATAGTTCCTTATAGAACTTGTATAGATCATAGATGCATTTTCCAGTCCCATTCTGCACCGGTGTGCAAGAAAAGGGACTCATGAGCAGCATCATGCTTTCAGAGCCATGCAACTCAATGGGTAACTGATACCTGCGCCCCACTCCAGTGAGCAGTTCCAGTGCATGACATATTGCTTATACAGTCACAAAAACAACAGCGATGTTCCTTCTAGACACATTAGAAGAGTTGATCCTCCTCTGCAGCAAAGACCCCAAGATATAATAAAAATATAAGGGTAGAAAAGGTGCAAGGGGGAGATCTTAAGTATGGGATTAGCCAGTTTGCTTCCTCCATTCCACTACTCTAGGAAGAAGCCAAGAAAACCAAAATGACACAGAATGATTGAGCACAATTCATCACTCAAATACACCAATATGTTTTCTCAGCTTCACCGAGATAGGCTTAGAGGGTCAGCAAAGCCTCTGCTAAAATAATGTGGACATATTCCTTTGAAAATACCTTCACCATTGTAAAAAAAAAAGCCTTCATCATTTCCTATGGAAATAAAACACCCTCACTGATTCAAGGCATCTTTCCACACTCAGCCTACATATTTGTTCAAAGCTTGGCACTGCTTTTTGGTTTCATAGTTCAACACAGCTGAAAACTCACCATGTGGAAAACTTAAGTCCAAAGTTACTTGCTTATTAGCAAGAATGATTTTAGTGAGAATCTTGTAAATTGTACTGTTTAACCATATGTAAGAGCCTCCCACACCACATTCCTCAATCAAAGTTCTGCTAAAACTAGTTATGCTAATTGCAATTTGCTTAAAGGATGGTTAAAGGTTGCTGGAAGGATGCCAGTGTGTCTATTGCTGGAACATTAAAAGACCAATGACAGGCAAAAATACAACAGAAAAACTTCAAATATAAAAAAGGTGCAATCAGAAATCCCTGTTTCAGCATGAAAATGATAGCACAAACAGGGTTTTAATTTCCCTGCACACAGCAAACCACTTGTAACACAGAAAGATCCCTGGAAATGTGGGTTTTTCTTGAGATTTGTCACCAGTGTTAGCAGAACCATGCAAGGGTGGCTGGTCCTCACACGGTTATGTCCTCATAAGCAAAAGAAGTAACTTGGTTCTGCTAAGCACATGTGTGTTCCCCATGTGGGGAACAGCTCTTCTTCAGTGTTTGTCATTTACTGAGAAAAATAGGAGGAATCTCTGGTGAGACTGATGACACCTCAATGCCTGTGTTTTAAATGCAGAGCACCCAGGGATTACCCTGTCACTGATCTGGCCAGCACAACTTCACTTCAGGCTCTTTCAGATCCTCAATACAGAATTCATGCAGAAAAAAAAAAAAAATAAGAAAAGAATGAAAAGCGTCTTTTTGAAGGAGAAGTCGCAGAGTTTTAGATTCAGCTCACCCATCCAAGCTGATACTTACCTTCCCTATAAAGATGCTGATACCTTTAAGAGCAAATAATTTCAGCATCCAAAAGAACAGAAAGGACTCAGAGCTCACTCTGTAAAATTTTCCCAGCAAAGACCCCGTTGTGGTAAGTCCATGACATGGTCCATTTCCTACTGAAATAAATTAACTCACAAAAGTTGTGTGTTTAGGGAATTGGTCCAACAAATCAAAATGCCCCATTCTTGCACTTACTGAAGACAAGGGAAGAATTACCACTGACTCTGAGACAGGAATTTTTTCACTCATCAAGCTTAGATATCAGTTTATATATGCATCTTAGCATATTGACTATGACTAACCTATTTGCTGACTCAGAGAACAAAGCAGCAACAAGAGCAAATGACAGTCATGGGCATGCCCTGGTTTTACCTCTTTTTCTGTCTTTACTTCCTTGCACACCTCCAGATTCATCCTGGGAACCAAAGGCCCCTTGTTTCAATTTTTTGGCAAGCCTTCTTATTTATGGTGTAAAGGTCTTCAGGACTGAGACCACACCCTGAGACCAAACTTACTCTTGAGTTGCAGCATTCCATGGGCATGAAGGGTGCTTTACAAGCACACAAAGTGACAGCTCCATAACCTAAATATCTGACTTTTTATAGCTGGCTTCACACAGCAAGGGCCACAACATGTAATGGCAAGGCTGAAAAAGGTACAAGAGGACAGGAACTACAAGCATGGAAGACACTGAGATGGGTTTGATGTTGTGTGTCCACTGTGGGAAGGAAGTGTTTGGGAGACCTTGCAGGAACACATGTAGAGGATTTCTTTTCCCCCCAGCATATAACATATGCTGATTTTTGTAGTGATCTTCAATCAAGAGTAAATTAACTTTTCCTTCGTCAAAATAGTGGAGGGTTCACATTTAGCCACTTAATTCATTCACTTAAAAGAGTAATTAATTCACAGATACCACCATTTCCTTCAGGCTACTTTTTAGCATGAAACTAATATAACTAGTACCATCAAATAAGCAGAATCATTTCTATGAACTGTTTTATTTTAAGGTGGTGGTAAGGGAATAGACAAAGACCTGAGTAAGCCCCACATATCCCTGCTGGCTGTTTGGTCAGCCTCATTTCACTATATGTGTTCGTGCCTGGCTGCTGCAGGATGTGACACCTCACTTTGTCTGGAAAGTGAGCAAGCATTCAGAACACATTACTCACAGGCTGCAGCTCCTGGCAAAGTCACCTTCATGCCACATAACTGGCAGGTAGGAAACACTGCACGGGGACTGCAGCTTAAGAGGCAACTCCCCAAAAGTACTTGCCCCAACTCCTACACTATCCTGCAGATAACTGCAGAATGAGATTCTACTTGAGCATGAGTGGCTCAGGAACTGTGTCCTGTTACTTGTCGGGATAAAAGAGACCACTATAGCCTTGTGATTTAATTTTATGCCTATCACAGAATGTGACAAATGGCCAAATTTCTCTTCTGAGGCTACTTTCCCCCTGTGCTCCTCCTACAACCAGGGGAGAAGGAGGCTCCTGAAGATGGCTATGAGTTTAGACTCCTTCTCTACCTGATTCATTCAGTCTCCTCTGATTATAATGAGAGCCCAGTGAGATTAGCCCCACAAAGTTAATAGCTTTTGCAAAGACTTCTTAAGCATGCTTTGTTGTCTATTACTGAGCTCAACAACTTAGTGAACATTCATTTCAGAAAGGCATCTTTTCTTGAATTGAAGGCACTACAGACAAAATTATCTGATATTTTTGTCTCAGCCAGTCACCCTCACTTTGCTTTCTAGTCCTTGTAGAAAAATAGGGCATGCAGAATACTTTTGAAAAACGGTACCCGGTAGTGCCTTGGACATAAGAGATCACTTTCAGAGGCTCAGGTGAGATGAGTCCACTTCAAAAAATGCTGAATACACCACTGCTTCACTGCTTCCATTATCCCTAAAATTTAATTTTCTTTTTTCACCTGGTTGGAGGTTTTTCCTGAAAGCCAGAGAATCACAAGCAAGTGAAATACCATCCTTCAATAAAAGAGAGAGACAGAGAGGCTTCTAGCCTGTGAATCTGTGCAGAGGTGCTCATAAACATGAAAAACATGTCCTGCAGTCTCGTAACTGTGAAAGTTTAAAATGTCAATACATTTTTAAAATAAATCTCATGATTTGCAGGCCTTCCTAATCTTTGAACAGTTAAGGTTGACAACACTGTAAATAGCAGCTTCTGGCCAAAAATACAAGGCAAATTTTAAAGTTTAATGCAGAATGACACAAAAGATAAATAAAGATTACCTTAAATTCCTGTCAAAAAGTTCATAAACAAGATAAGCCATTCAGGATAAAGGTGTCACATTTGAAATATCTGCTTACACCATAAAACAACCTTTCAGATCCACAAGGCAGATTAAGAAAGAGTAGTAATACATTTCGACCATCTGCCCCAGTGGAATGAAAAGAGAAATATAAGACGTTGTCAACAGATCCAGAAGAAACTCCAAATCTACAGTCTGAACAGTAGGTGAAAGACAAGAATTTGTTTGGGCTGAGTCTTCAACTAAGTCATCAAGCAATTATGATGACCAAAAGCCTCTTGCAGTAAAGTTCTCTTCGCAGCCAATCATTCCTGGTGACAGCCCATTTCCAGAATCACTGCACCTGGATCTCTAGGCTCTTCTCTCAGCCCAAACATTATCCCTAGCCCAAACCCTAAATTAACCAAGTAGATTGCCCTCTATCAAACCCACACTTTCTATATTATCTGTACTATGCCGTCGTTGTTCAGATAGGGTGTATTGATTTCGTGAAGGAGCTGGGAAAGCAAACTGCAGCATGTCCAGGCTCAGCTCCTTATTTCAATTGCCCCATGATAGTTACTTGTCATGCATCTGGCATTGGCCTTCTTCCTGATACTTATAATGCCATCTTCAGCAGATCTTATGTGTGTCTCCTTCAGCAGTCTTGTATGAACTAATCCTCCAAGGTTCAAGTTCCAGGTGTGTCAGACCAGAAGATTCCTGATGTACATCCAGGTGCTCAGAGAATTAGGTTTTAAGACAACGGGACTAGCTTAAAGGTACATATACATAAATAACAAAATTTACATCAAATTAATAAAAGCTCATCCTGAGAAGGTAGGCACAGGGGAAGCCTTTTCAAACCTACACTTCAAAAGTCATTAATTAGATTCACAAGAAGTCTTTCTTTAGAAGAATTCAAGATTTTTTCTCTTTTATTTAGCATTGGTTTGTTAATCCTTACCATGCACATAGACTGCATTTTTCTGGACTTTTCCCTCAAATAAGGTAATTAAAAGGTATTTAGAAATTAAGAAAGGTATTCTTAGACACAGATCACTCTAGAAGCCTGAACTTTGACATGGTCATCACATACACAGAATAAAAATGTGTTTCCCATTCAGTGCTTTCATCTACCACCTGCAATGAAGGATAAGGCATGAAAGAAAGTGGAGAAGACATTACCTGCTGAGATGCAAAGCACTGATCTTTCAGATGTTTACTTTAGTTGGCAATACCAAATCATGACCTTGAATCCCAGTGGAATTATATTTTAAATTGGTTTACTGGGTCTGTTTGAGATGTGTTTAATTTTCTTCATAGCAGCCCGTATGGTGCTGTGTTTTGGTTCTGCAATTTAAGCAGTGTCAGTAACACACCCATGTTTTAGCTATTTCTGAGCAGTATTTGCACAGCCTCAAGGCTGCCTCTATTTCCCACTTTGCTCCCCCAGTGAGTAGGCTGGACAGCTGGCCCAGATTGACCAACATGGTATTGCATGACATATAATGTCATGCTCAGAAATAAAAATTGAGGGGTGGATGGTTTAGGGAAGTTAGTCATTGTTTGGAAACTGGCTGGGAATTAATCTACCTGTGGGAGGCAGTGAGTGACTACCTTTATATTACTAGTTTGTTTTTTATTTCTTCTTGCTCTAAGTATTTTATCTCTCTTTATCTAAACTCATGAGTTTTCTAACTTTTTGTCTTCACATTCTCTCCCCTGCTCCATTGTGGGGGCTAAGCTGCTAGCCAAGGTCAAAACACTGTAATTGGGATGAATTTGAGTCAGGGGAAAACATAGTTTCTTCACAATCTCCCTCCACTTATGCTCTTTGCCTTCAAAAGAAGTCAGAAATTGTCCAAAAGTAAAAGAGTTCTGGTTTGCATCTGTTCACTTGCTTTTGTTGAATGCAGGAACATGAACTCAACTACTGTAGGAGACAAAGTCTTATACCGCATGGACTTGTACACAACATGAATCCAAAGATGTGCTCAAATAATGTGCACTGTGTGCTCATCGCAGGCTACTGTGGGTACAGAAAGTTGAAGAAAAACTTCTAAAATATTCCAGTTGCATCATACGGACCACTGTCTACAGTAAATGTGTTGATGCCAGAGTAGGGGAACTCTGGTAGGACTACGTGCTTGGAAAAATAGACTAAGTATTATGATCAGACCATGCCAACAACACGTACCCGTGGAGTTCCTCTGGTGACAGTTCACTCACATGGTCTTGGTGGGGGTTGGTTCTTCTGCTGTCTTCACCCTGGACAATGCAATGAATCCAAGCAGGTCACATCACCTGCCTTTGCTGTTTACAGCCACAAGCAAGGGCCATAGCCTCCATTGCACACTGCTTTGATGCCTTGAAGTGTCCTGGGCACCAGTAACCCATCTAGGAACACCTGCTGTGCATTTATGGCAGATGAAAGTGCCCTGGCTGGAGGTGTTGCTGGCCAAGCAGATGCTGAGAAACAGCCACAGGAGTGGCTGTGGTCGCAGAGAGGCTGGTGAGAGAAGTCAGATTCCACAGAGGGGAAGGGGCAGGGGGCAGCCATGCCTGGTGAAGCAGCCTCTCAGGAGGGGCGACCAAGGTCCAGGGATGTTAGGAATGACATGGGAGGGTACTGCAGGTACTGCAGGGAGGCAGCAAAGGCAGGTCCTGCATGGGGAGACAGAAATGAGGGCCACAGGGGCTGCAACGACTACGGGAAAGCGGTTCATGCTGACAGCTGACACAGGATATCATCAGGGTCCCCACTCAGCCAGGGCCAGGCAGTAACCCACACCAGGTCAGGTGATGACCCACACCAGCACCAGCATCCATGGCCAGGGAGAGCACTCGATGAGCCATCAATGTCTCCCTGTGCCAGCGTGGGACCCTGGGATCCCTAGAGGAGGACCCTGGAGTCCCCATGTCATATGCTGTCCCCCACCAGGCAGCACTGGCTGAGAAGCATCAATCTCACAGGGTTACCTGGCTCTGCTCTTGCAAGGAGGTTTTCATTTGCAGAGTAAGGAGAAGAAATTAAACATAAGGGCCATTGTTGGTTTTCCTATGGTGCCGTAACAGGGCTTTAAAGCCCAGCTCTGTCAAACCTTCCGTGAAGAAGGGCCCTGGGCCCAGCTTGACAGTAAGGAAGGATGGGCTCATGTTGTCATCGGCATCATTGCACACAAAGAAGGTTTTGCTCCTTCTTCCACGCATGAGCTGCGTGACAAAAACAGGTCTGAATTCACTGACAGCTGGGCGCAGAGACTCTTTAACCACTTTTACCTTGACCCTCAGTGCCTAAACTGTTTCATTTACGTGGCACTTTGTCTGTGACCGCAAAGGACCGCGCAGAGCTCGGTGCTTTCCCCTTCTCCGCGGCCGAGTGCCTCTCATCAGACAAGTGCAGCAACAGCAACATCTAGTGGCAAGTGGGCTGGTGGCTGCAGCAAAGCAGAAATCACCTCCCAGTTAAGGAAGTATAAACCAGGCACAAATGGTCTAGGTTAGAAAGTAGCAAACAGAAAAAATTTCTGCAATAATTTTTATTTCAAAGTTTTATCATGTTTGCATGCATACATAACATACAGAATATATATATCTCAAATATAAACTAGTCTTAACTCCTCCTTTGCTTCACACTACTAGCACTCATTACTTCAAACACCAACTGATTTGATGACAATATGTTTGTATTCTATTTAACATGCTTAGATTTTACACATCAGAAGCATAACAGCAGAATTTCAAGGGAGATTACACATGCAATTATGGTTTTGTTAGGCACTCAGGCAGTGAGCTTATGATGCCTTAGGCATGAGAGAAACATCAGATGTATAATAAGACATTCAGTACTCCTTCAAGGACAGGGTTCTATCTTGTCTTCCCTATGCAAGATTCAAAACAATTCCCTTTTTTTTTTCCTCTTTTTCCCTTCTGGAACAAGTCCTGTGTTTAGTATGCCAAACAACCATTGTTCAAGATAGATTATTTTTTTAGTTAGGACATGCACTTGAGCTACATCTCCTCTTTGCCATTGTACTGAGTCTGGCTGGGATGGAGTTAAGATTCCTCACAGCTGCCCATATAGTGCTTTGTTTTAGATCTGTTACCAAACCAGTGTTGCTAACACAGGTATATTTTTGCTACAGCTGAACAGTACTTGCACAGCATCAGAGTGTTCTTTGTTTCTCTCTCTGACCCTGCACTGAGAAGCCTTGGAGTGGGCAAGGGGCTGGGAGAGGACATAGTAGGTACAGCTGACCCAAACAGACCAGAGGGATATCCCATACCATGAAATTTCATGCTCAGTTGTAAAAACTGTGGGCAGTCTTTCCAAGGCAGCTGCTGCTCAGAGAGTTGCTGGGCATAAGTCTGCTGGTGCGAAGTGGTGAGTGAGATTGCCTTTGCCCACCTTGGGGTTTTTGGGGGGAGCTTTTTCTTGCCTCTTTCTTTCAATTGTTTAACTGTCTTTATCATGACCCAAAAGGTCTTTCCTCTTTCAATTATCTCTCACACACTGCTGGGGGCAGGCAGTTAGCATGCAACGGGTCTGTTGTGTGAATGCTAGTCAGGGTAACTCACCACAACCAAGCTTCCTTTGCTTCATATCCTATTCTAAATATGCACATTACACTGTGTCCAGAACTACCAAGTGTGATATTTCACATATTGCTGTGATATTCCTGTGAAGCTCCCAATTTTCAAAAGTCAAACTGTATACTAAAGGAAATACAGCATCATTTTTCCTATCAGCTTACCCTGGACATTTCTGGTGTCTTGGCTTCTCTGTGAACTTATCCCTGGATGCTGCCTTGCCCTTGAGTTGATCACTTACAACCAAAGTTTCCACCCTCCAAAATTATCACAACAAAACTCAGTCTGGACTTGTGTTCCTCCAAATCCACTCCTTATCCATGAAGTACATTTTCTACAGATGAGAAGAACCACAGCAAAAGGGCATCTCGTCCCTCTACTCAATTTCTGATTAGAGAAAAACTGTCTTCAGCAGCAAGGTTCCTCCTGAAATCTGCTACATGTAGGCTATTCTTATACAGAAATCAGGTGCTTAAATCCTAAGGAGGATATTCAGGGAGTATGTTTATTCCTCTAATAACAAATCATATTGCTAACCATGTCCAGACCTTGTGTAAATCCTGCTCTACACCCTGCACCAATGCATGTCACAGCAAAGCAAAGAGACATATTTTATTTGCTAAGTTATCTTTGTTTTTAATTTCCTATATCAACTACCATTCATTCCTATGATTTAGGACAGAATAACATGTTCAAAAGAGGCTCATTACAAGGAGTTAGAATTTTCTCTGTGTTACATCAGTCCACAGGAAATGTGAAGAAACTGGGAACTCACCACAGTGAACAGTTTTATTTTACGGGAAGCAAACAGAGTACAAATTGAAAATTGTCAATTACTGTATTACACTTCAAAAAAATGGGGGTAAAAGTGAAGCAGAGACTGTGAACAGATAAGGAAGCATAATCTCTCCTTGGCACACACCTTTTCGTAGGTAATTTCTTACGGAGTATGTGTTAATTTATTTTTCCCACTCTCAGACAAACAATCCGTATGTGCTCAACAGTCGGTGTTTCTACTGACAACGTATCAGCTTACTCAAGGGGTGATTACCCTAAATAAAAACTAAGTGGATGGCATATTTCATTTTCCCACTTATGTATGCAAGATGGCAGAAGAAAGAAGAGAGAATTATTTCCTTCCTAGAACAGCATCGTAGAGTTTTCCAGTCCTCTTGACTTGAATCACTCCAAAGCCAGGAGCTTGCTGCGCTCTGCTGCTGTTCACTCCTTCCCTTCTGTCTGGACCAACATATTCATTGAATACAGCTGGGTTTCTACAGGCCCACTTTTATCTCCATTCAGAAGCGATTCAACCAGCAGCACTCCACCACCTGGTGGAGTGAAGAGAAAGAAAACACACCCTGAGCAATGAGAAGCAGCCTCTACATTAAGTCATATTTCAGCATCACAGAAGACACTGGAAGAGCCAAAGCATCAGAGCATGTCTCTGCCTGGCTATGTAGGAATTGATGTCTCAGAGCTGAAGGGGGTGCCATGGCTGGGACAGAAATTTCCCATTTTCCCCAGCTGAAATTCACAGGACCTTACTGATTTTGCTCAGAAGCTAACTCTGTAGCAGTGCTTTCAAAGCTCCTAGGGTTCAGTGTAATGCTTAATAGGATTTTTACTATGATGCATACACTTGTGTAACAGCACAGTGTCATGGCACATATCTGATATTCCTTCTGAGACCAGTTATTTTTAAAATAAAATACCACAAAAGATAGAAGTGTTAATCCTTCTGAGCAAAATGCCTTTTAAAGAGCCCACATAATTTTCTCATTAAAAAAAGCACGAACGTTGGTAGACATTAGATAACCACTCTGTTACATTTCATTATCTTGCACAAAAATAAGCTAAAAAAGGTGGCAACTGAACCTGCAGCACAAAGACACTGCAGGGTATCTCCCCTTGGAGATGGCTGAACCTCATCAGAGGCATGCACGGAGCCCTCACAGCCAGACATGCAGACACAGAGTTCATGGGAGCAAAGAGAAAAAGGCTAATGAAAGGGAACTACGTCACCTCCAGCCGAATGGTAACACTCTTAGTGGCCCCTGGCATCAAAACACTGGCAATCACAACTTCGGTATTTATAATGTGAAAGGAGTCACCGCAGACTAGCTTCCTCTTTCCACATTTAGAAAGTTGGGAAATTAAAACAGAGCCCCTAACCAGGCACTGGGAAAGCAGTGATGGAGCCCACGAGGGAGCCGTATGACTCATGAATCCTGGCAGTGCTCAGCAGCACTGGGACGGCAGTGTAAGAGGCTGCAGAGAGTCTCTCAACCTAATGGCACTGACTGAAGGGCAGAAGGGAAAATCTGGCACCAGAAAAACATATCAAGCAGGCATGAAAAAAAGCCATGTATACAAGGGGATAAACCACTGCTCACACAAATGAGACCGTAGAAAAAACATTGAGCTTCCTAAAGCTCTCACCACTGTCACCTTCCTCTTTTTAACCCAACCAAGACAGTAAAATGCTCCCTTTACTCCTTACAAGATTCTGACATACATCCTTTTTTCCAGTGCTGTATTTATCATATATTACAGGAGTTAATTTTTCTTTACATAGTTTGTAAAAGACAGTTCAGAGGCTTGTTAAGGAAGATCCATTGTCAATCACATCCCAGGTCGCAGACCTGTCTGAAAGGGGAAAGGTACAATGCAGCAAGAACATCTCTGCCACATTTATTCTACAGAGTTCTGGCCAGTCATGAATTTCATCATTTCTATTCAGCATTAGTTTAATTGGAAAACATTTGTTTTTATATAGTTCTTATACTGTGGAGCCCAAAGCTACACACAGTGATCAAAGTGAAACTGCACCTACCCTGAGTATAGTGGGCCAACCACTTCCTTTAACAGCTCAGTCTGTGCTTAATACACCCAATGTAGCAGTTGTCCATTCTGGCCACTACAGCAAATTGTTGGTTCTTGTTGAGCTTATCATCGACCAAAACCCCCAG
This sequence comes from Corvus kubaryi, assembly GCF_017639235.1. Taxonomy (NCBI): domain Eukaryota; kingdom Metazoa; phylum Chordata; class Aves; order Passeriformes; family Corvidae; genus Corvus; species Corvus kubaryi. The sequence continues at coordinate 31,148,694 of NW_024580667.1, read as the reverse complement.
ATACCTTCCTGCAGAGCTGCACTCAAGCCCTTTTACCCCAGTCTATAAGTACATCCAGGATTACAGGTGCAGAATCTGGAATTTGTCCTTCTAAAATTTCATGTGGCTGGAGATTGTGCAGTGGTATAATCTATCAAGATAACTCTGTAAGTCCTCTCTACCCTCAAGGGATTCTGTGGTTCCCCCTAACAGCATCATAAGCTACCTAGTTTAGCATCATTGGCAAACAACTTGGTAACATCCATGAGAGGGAAGACTCTTTTATCTTCAGTTAGAACATGGTTGAGATTACTTCTCAAAAACATGACAAGAATGTGAATTTTGAAATCACTATAGATTGTTAATGAGGAAAATTCAAACTGAAATTGAATAGAGGAATTTTATGCAAATGCACATACACACAGGAAAACAGCATCAGCAAACATTAAGGAAATTGAAACTGCTCCCTGTCTGCCTTAATGATACGCTGTCTGGGAGACAGTCATTATAAGACACTCTGTATTCACAGTCCCTTCCATCTGAAGGGACATAATATACAAATGTTATCAAACTTAGCCATCTGCATGGTAAATTAGGAAAGGGAAGAAAATAGTTGAAAAATCTTGTTCTGCATGGTATAAAAGAGGGCGGGAAGGCAATTGAAGTCATCTCTCTTTCTCAAACTTCAATAATTAAAAGTGGGAAGAAATCTCACCACAGAAGGAACCTTCCACATTTAAGGCAGTCAGACAACAAGCCCTCATGTATAAACCCCTATGTTTTTAAACCTTCATGCAGAGACAAGGTCTAATCATCCAAGCCTTCAAAGGTCAGTGAGGTCTCAGCAAATGTTAGGTCCATCCTGAGGGCCAGATGTGCCTCAGTTGTTTGTTGGGGTTTTTTTCCTTTAGAATTCTAACATGCTTATTCAAGTTCAAAGTCAGTTTATATTATGATGCTTTATTGTGAACTATTTTATTCTCAGAGAAGAATGTCCTTGAGCATTTCAGTCCTAGACATCTATATAAGACTGATTTATATTTCTTACCTTGAAGAGTAAAAATACACTGATGTATTGCATGATGATTTGAGGATAGTCAAGGTCTTCTGTTGAATTCATCTTTCTGGACTGAGGCACAGATTTCCTGGCTCTCTTAATTTAAATAAGCTTCTTTTCACCAGACACAAAGCACACCAGCTGATCCATATAATCTTATTGCTTCTGAGAAACACACTAGTTACAAAATGTGTTAGCTGAGTTATTTGGCTTTGATGTGCTCTTCTATCAGGTTCAGCTGTTTCTTCCATCATCAAGTATAAGGCTAAAGAAGCAGTGGGGATTAAAGCTTGCATTGTCAGTTCATCAGTCAGCAACACCTTAGTACCTCAGAAGCACTTGAAACCTTGTGACAAGCAAAACAGGAATTAGTACAGAAGAATATCAAGAACCTGAACTCAGTGCGATGCACCAGAGTTCATAAACCAAAGCAGAATCTTTCTTTAGGCTTGTTCAAAAGCAGATCTATTCTACTGAACTGGCTTTTGATGTGGGAAGGCTTCACAAAAAGAAACAGAAGATTGCAAGGGATAGAGTTTAATATGAAGAAGACTTCTATTGATCTGGCACGCAGCTCGGCCAGACAGGTGTGCGGAACAGAAGCTTGTAAAACACGATCAGTACAATTTACCTCATCTTTTCTCTATTTCACTAGGCTGGTTCCTCCCCTACCCACCTTGATTCCTCCATTTTTCAGCCTTTGGCCCTGTCTCTAAATACTCCAAGTTTCCCACAAGTCCCACAGTAATTACCACAAGCCCACTTTAACTTCTCATGATATTTTCACTCACATAAGCCCTTTGATCATTTTGTTATCACTCTTCTTCTCAGCTAAAAATACCTGGCTGAACTTCTTCATGGCTTTGTGGGCATCCTCCAGTGGTCCTCCACTAAGGGGACAGGGAGTTTTAATGTTTGTCACCGTGCTTCTTATTGCCTGTTTACCAGCTTTTGTACCTAGATGTGGTTGTCTCTTGCCTCTGTCTGTGAGGCTAAAGAGCCCTTAACCATCTGTCTCAAAATTAAGGTACGCTCACATTATGGATTTCTAAATATCCTTAGCATTCAAAATGTTCTACAATATACAGATCAGAAACAGTATCTGTTTCCCAGCCTCTAATACTACAGGGTGTCCTGTGTTACCAAAAAACTAGGCCTAAACACAAAAAAGTCAGAACAATTTCCAAACTGTAGAAAAATGTACAACTCCTCATTCTGGACAATGTGGCACAGAATCTGTGCAGCTTGCTTTTAACAAGACACCATTTTAATTTTTAAATGTTTTTAATAAGCATTGAGACGTGATCAGTTTTGTCCCTCTGTGGCATCCTTAGCATTCCTATCACAGCCTGGAACTGCACTCTTCCTTTTGTACTATAAATGCTGAAAGAAGAAATCAGCAACGTGTAACACAGGCACTGCTTCATTTATCACACAGAAGGTTCATGGGTTGAAGACTGTATTCCATTTCAAAAAAGTATTACCTGTTTTAAAGCTACGAGATACACCACAGAATAAAGACATAATATGTATCCTTCTAACAACATGAGTCTTAAGTAATTCTCAAATCTCATACTGAGACATTGGAAAAACCAGTAAGTTTTATGTGCTTTAAGTCAGCTCTTGACAGCCTGATTGCACTAACATGTAGCATAAAGACATATTTCCTGTTTTAAGAGATCTGTTTCACCCTGTAACAATAAAATTGCTTTTAGCAAGCCTGGACACGTATACTACACCTTTTCAGAAGCTGCACGGTGTGAGAACACCCAGTTCTTCTGAAAAAGCTGCTCTATTGGCAGCCTTGCAGAGGACGTTGTGCTCAGGGAGTCAGTGTCTTGGACAGGCCACGTCTGCTCTGCTGGGCCTTGTTCTTAGGGTCTGAGGCACTCATGTGCTATTAAGGTAATCTGTAACCCATAAATTATTTGGGAAAGGTAAGCTTCATGTGGACCAAGGGATGGAATGCACTGATCCTAAGCAGGAACTTTTTGTACATCCAGGAGTCAGTGCCCCCCATGGCAGCTGCCATGCTGCATGTCCAGGGTGGTCCCAGGCCTGTGCTGTGCCACAAATATCCCTCAGCTGCAGGAGGGGCTCAGGCAGCTCCCACTCAGTGCCAGTGATTGCACCACCTGCACGGCCTTGCCTTTAACAATGCAGCAACTAGTTCTTGTGAGAACGGCCTTTTTCTTGAAAGAAAATAATAACCCAAACGACCCAAAATGAGGGGCTTCCTTCCATGGACAGTGTCTGTACAACATACTGTGGGAAAATCCAACAGGGCTCCATCCAATGCTGCATGGACATAGGTGCCTGGCATCTGAAGTTACATCAAGATTTACTTGCTATCTATATCCCTCTTCTTTCTTGTTAAAACAGTTATTTTATCAAGCCTTTTGTTGCAGGCCTTGCTTCCAGAGTTCCAGAAAGCACCCCTGCCTTCAGTGTAGAGTACTCTCCATAATCATGGGAGAGCTTCTTTCAAAATGTTGCCCTTCCCCTACCCTAAGATAGTCTGCAACAAGGCTTTTCTGAAGGGCTAAAGCATTAGAAGGGAGGACTGTGGATAATTTTGGGGGAAAAACCACATGCTTATACAAGCACACACAGTTCAGGACAACCTGTGGACAAGTCCACGATGCCTCAAGGGTTCTCTAGAGCAGGCCAGTGGAAGAAGGGAGAGCTGGATCTCGGAGCCAGCAGGGAGCCTGGAATGTGGTTCCTACTGTCCCACAGTGCTTCTACAGCCACAGATCCTGTGGGACAATTTCCCACCCTTCTGCCCTCCATTTGAGGTCTCCTTTGACAGGATGTTTCTAGGCAACATTCAGCCCCCAGCCTCTGCCTGATCCTGCTGCAATGGGGCTGTTTTCTTTCTAAGCAGGGGTTCCTTATTCTGCTCCTCCCCTGTTTTCTCCTTCCTTAGTTACTGTTTCTTTTGTTATATTTGAAGCAGAATTTCCTAGTGCTCAAGGCTGTGCTTCTTCAATGACCCATGACTATCAGCAAGTTCTGAAAAGCAGCAGCCACCAGCTTCCAGTTTGTACGTTAAGATGGCAAATTTCCTGGCTTTTCCTGCCCCCTGCTGTTTCATGTAATTCCCAGGCCATCAGGCCAAGGACCTGCTGGAAGTTTCTGTCTTGCCAGAGAGAGCGGCCGAGGGAGCAGCTGACCTCACTCAGCCCAGCCAAGCACAGCCAGTCTCAGCTCACAGGCTATGTTTCCTGCCTGGTGCATTCTGCTCTAGGCTGATTCCCCCCAGCTATGGCCAGGTTTCATTCATTGTTCCTAAGCTATATTAGAGCTAGAAAATTTATCTCAGTCTTTATGGTGAAATACTCGATGAAAGGGGGGAAAAAACTCTATTGATAGAGACATCTGCATTAAGCAGAAAACATCCCACTGCAGCACCATGAAAGGGTACGAACTTGGGAACAGCTTTCATTACCCAAAACACGAGTAACTTGGGAACCTCCACCTTATTTCCTTTGTTCCTACACAAGCTTTTTAAAAGTTAACATATCCAATGACAAGCAATACAGACAAGAGCTCTTATATATAGCAAGGTATCGTCAGCAATGGCTGCTGGAACATGGAAACTATAGAACAAACAGGGTTTTAATTTGCCTGCATGCAGCAAAGCACTTGTTTCAGGTTCTCTTCACAGTGTTTGTTATTTAGAAAAAAAACAAACAACTCCCTGAAACCCAACATTCCAATCATGCAAGCTGTCCCACCATGTCTCTGTAATTGTGATGACATTAATACCTTGCATCTCCTGTGTGTACTGAGGCTACTTTCTCCCTATCCTCATCCTACAGTCATACAAGTGGGAGGCTCCTCTAGATGGGTACTGAGTAAACCATCTCAAGCTCCTCTAGTACCCAGCTTAATGGGCAAACACAATTGCTGTTCAAGAAACAAGGGCAGAGTGACTTTCTAGTACCTTCTCCAAATGTTTCTCAATTCAGTAATGTGTTATTCTGTTTCAAAGAACTGGGTGGGTAATAGCAGACCATGTTTGATCAAATGATTTAAAGAAATACGAGCAGGCATGCAGCAAGGACTACCCAAGTGCATAACAGAATGACTTGGCTGCATAATCTTCCTACCTGTTCTGTAATAAGAATCCCTGGGCTTCAACCAGTCACTAAGGTGGCAACACTCTTTCATAATTTAAATCAAAGTCTACAGGAAATAAAAAATTAATATCATTTTTTTCATGCAAAACTCCCCAAGGCTCAGACAAGATTTCTTCTGGAACTCTGAAAAGACCACAAAGAGACATAATTTGGTCTATGTTTTATTATACCAATACCTCAGGAATAAAAATGCAGGCAAGAGAGCTCAGTTCAGGGATTAGTTTTATTTTGCAGGAATTCAAGTACAAATTCAGCTCTGCTTTTCGTTAAAATCAGAGAGACTGATACAAGCTGAAGCAGGCCCACTACATATTTCTTTTGTGGATTGTTTCCTGTGGAACAGGTGTTGATTTCTTTCTTTCCCTCCCAAAGGCAAGCCTAGCAAGACTGCCACATTTGCAATACACGCATGTTCAAGATCTGTTATTAGTAATTCTTCTGACAATGTATCAGCTTACAAAAAAGTTGTCAGCCTTAACTAAAAGCTAAATTGATCATTCCCCCCTAAGAAGAGAATAGCATATTTCTCCACTTTTTCTGTCTTGTTACATACATAAAACACGTACTACTACTTCCTTCCTAAAACAGCATCATAGAGTTTTCCAGTCCTCTTGACTTGAATCACTCCAAAGCCAGCTGCCTCCAGGAGCTTGCTGTACTCTTCTGCTGTTCGCTCCTTCCCTTCTGTCTGGACCAACATATTCATTGAATACAGCTGGGTTTCTACAGGCCCACTTTTATCTTCATTCAGAAGCGATTCAACCAGCAGCACTCCACCACCTGGTGGAATGAAGAGAAAACCACACCCTGACCGATGAAAAGATGAGCTATTTTTGAGCTGTTACTTAGGATCCTGACCTTTACTTTCAGGAAGAAGCAGCCTCTACATTAAGTCATATTTCAGCATCACAGAAGACACTGAAAGAGCCAAAGCATCAGAGCATGTCTCTGCTTGGCAATGTAGGTATTGATGTCCAAGGGATAAATGGGTGCTAAGCTGACATTTCCCCAGCTGAAATTCACAGGACCTTACTGATTTTGCACAGAAGCTGACTCTTAGGCAGTGCTTTTGAAACTCTGAGGGTTCATTGGGATGCTTAATAGGATATTTTACTATGATGTATACACATATCTAAACAATACCCAAAATTCTCAGTCCTTACACTTCATGCCTTGAAAGAGGAGTCCCTGCAGAAAAGGAGACAAAAACTGGAAGCCAAACAAAGAGGTCTTAGGCCAGGTGCTATTTGTCTCAGCTGCACATAGCTAGCTCAGGGAAGCAAAGGACTGAACCAAGAAACTCTCACACTGAAAGTCTATCACCCAAACTCAGCATCAAGACTGGTGTGCTTCACATTACTGATGAGCGAGACACTCTCTGCTCTTCAAGAGCTCACACCTACCTACCAGGTTTGCAAGCTTTGTAGACTTTTGCCAGCAGTTGTTTGCATTTATCATCATCCCAATCATGCAGTATCTTGGATAAAATATACAGTTCAGCTTCAGGAATTGAATCATTAAAGAAGTCTCCTGTAAAGCAAGAATACATGCATTACAAAACACCTATATCCCCACAACACTGAGAGCTGAGTTATGCAAGTATTTTTAGTTCTGTTCAGCTCTGGGCTTGCCATGTCCTTCACATATATCATACAGCAATGGAATTACCAGGTAAAAGTCCTATATTGCACTGGGTAGGGAGTTTTGCTCTTGTTCAGTCTCAAGAAGATCTAAAATATTTAAAGGCAGCAACTCATCCTGAAATAGCCTTTGATGCACAGGAATGCATTTGAGCTTAGGCTTTCTCCAGTGACAGAAATTCAGATTCATAAAGCATTAAGGAGATAGGTTCACATGGTTTCTGTCATGAAGAAGAAGGAAAGAATATTGCCTTATCTAAGAAAATGTTCAAAGATCTTTGGTAATCATGGAGTTACTTCATAAATTTGTAGGTAAAAATACACATCTCTCACCTCCTAGCACTAGCTTTGTCATGCCTTTTGTTTAGCACCTGGTGTACTGCATTCAGATTTTTCTCTCAGCATTTTACTGTGTCATTTCTTCTCCCATTTTGTTGCATCTTCGTTTTTATACACTCCCTTCTCTCCTGAAGGCTTCTTTTCTCTCTCTGAGCTTTGAGCACTACTAAGCAATTCCAGCACTTTGAAAATTTTTGTAAACATTAAAAATGAGATCTCCCTATAATCATTTTCCCCATAGATGGTACAAAGACTACGCAGGATCAGTGGCCTGGGCAAGAGGAACATGAGCTAGCTCACCCATTTTCATGGTATAAAATATCTTAGGACTTGAAAGTAAATCAGTCATGACCAGAGAAGGAAAACAGGAGCATGCCTGGCATCCCTCACATCTACCAGGAGGTTTGCATGGGAGAAAAGGGGAGTGTTAGGGAAATTTATAAAAAAGTATGGCAGGTTTCAAAACTGCAGGATGCTTTTTTTATTTCTAATGTACCTTCTTCTGAAGAAATTAAATAGTTCTCTCCAGGAATAAATAACTTCTGTTGCTGAATAACTGAGTTGTGTCTCTGATAGCTCTGATGGACAACTGAGACAGCTGCAGACCTAGGCTGGGAAGGCTGCAGCCTGAGACACGGTCCCCATAAGGGGCAGCTGGAGACCTGAGCCTCCAGTATGATACCTCTGAGCAGAGCCAGGGCTCCGGAGCATCAGCTGTGAGAACACCACACCACTGTCCACACCTACCTTCATGGAAAGCGATCTGACACTCCTCAGGGGAAACAAATTGTTCTTTGGCCACTTGCACAACTTTGGGCAGGTCATAAATTGTAACAGTAGAATTTGGATACAAAGAAACACACTCGCGGGCCAAAGCTCCTCCGCCTCCTTTGGGGACAGTAAAAAAAGGTCAGCACTGACACAAAACCAACCTGTTCAGTGACACCCCCATGAAATCATATAGGCAATGGTGCATTCAGCCTCGTGGAAGCTGGCAATGTACATTTGCATCCCACATGCTGCTGAAAGGGAAGAGGAGGGGCAGGAGAGGCCACGGTCTCCATGTGTTCTGCAGGAAGTTCCACGGCTTGCAGCATCCAAGCATGTGGGGTCAGCCCCAGCCCTTACAGCTCTTATGCTCCCTACTAGCCAGACCCAGCTGCGGGTGCTAGAAGGTGAAAAATGAAGAAACAGTCACTAAACCAGGGTCTGGGGAAGAAGTGAGGGAGGCCAGGAGGGAGCCTGCTTCATCCCATGAATCCTGGCAGCTCTCAGCGGTGCTGGGACAGCAGAGTGCTGTAGGATAAGAGGCTGTAGGCAGTACCTCAACAACTGTGACTGAAAGGGAAGAAGGAAAGGGTCTAGCATTCGAAGAATGCATCAAGCAAGGCATGAAAAAATGCTAAAGCTGCCACAAGGGAATGAGTGACTACTCACCTAAGTGAGATTTTAGAGAAAAGCATTCAGCTTCCTTATGCTCTCAGCATTTTCACATTTCTGTTTTTAACCCAACTAAATCAGTAAAATGCTCCTCATATTGCTGAAATCTGTCCTGCTTTCCATTGTTTTGCCCATCATATAACATAGTAGTTGTTTTCCTCTACAGAGCTTATAAAAGACAGTTCAGAGGCTTTTTAAAGAAGATCTTCTGACACTCACCTCCCAGGTCATAGATCTGCGTGAAAGGGGAAAGGTCAAATGCAGCAAGAACATCTCTGCCACATATACTCCATACCGAGTTCTGGCCAGCCATGAATTTTAGCATTTCTTCATCTGATCTAGCAATGCAGACACAGCACAGAGAAAAGGTTCCTTACCATATCCCTGGTGATTCCTATCATATAACTGCTACTACATGTTTTAGCTTAAACAATAGTCTCTGGTTTTATTGACACAGAATATGTCCTCTTTGCATATAAACCTACCTTGAGTATTACTGTAGCAGGAGGGGACAGCTATGAATTCATGCATTTAAATAGGGAATTAAGACTAGTGACATCCAACCATGTATTACGCTGCTCATTCTCAGAATTTCCAAGGGATTTTTTTTCCCTCAGCTACCATTGCCTCTGTCAGAGATCTGTGATGTTTTTCAGATTAGGAAATTATATACTTCTATTCAAAATATCAGTGTCCCAGTAATAATATTGCTGAGAAATAAAAACATTGCATGATGCTGATGAGAGGAATTCTCACATATTTAATTGTCCTGAGCCATAACTAAAAACATTAGTTTTATCCAAAATAAGAGGAATAAAATTTCTATAAATAGTCTAATGATTACCTGTACATCACTCCAAAAGGATCTTTAGATGAAATGCCAAAAGCTCTTTCATATTGGTTCATTCCTTCTCTAAAATAGCAATTTAAAAAGCATGTGAGAGTGCTGATATATTTCTCACCCTTTCACAAGAATGACCCTTTCAAAGTCAGGTTGGGACGGCACTTTGAACAACCTGATCTAGTGGGTGGCATCCAGGGTAGGAAGGCTGGAACTACATGATCTTTAGAGCCTTTTCCAATCCAAACCATTCTACGATTTTGTGATTTATGGGAACACACCTGAAGTAAAGGTACAAGACTGGTGCAATCATCACCATCATCTACACTGTGTTTGGTCATCAGTTGCAAGGACTGGAACAAGTGAGACTCCAGATCCACATTTAACTGCTCCTATAAGCCTTTGCAACAGAAGGATCCTTAGCCACCATTACTCAGCATTTACTTTGTTGATGCCACCTCCAGTAAGAGCCACTGTAATGATAAAGAGCTTTCCTGGAGGTGAAACATAAAGAAATATGATTTCTAGATCTTCTCTATAATGAGAGGGAAAAGGAAAATAAGAACATACACAAATGGAAAACAAGGGGGAAAAAAATCCACACATATTTGCCATGTTATCTGTTGCTTTTAGTTTCTGAGAACCAGCCAGCATCTTTACTGAGCTCTTCCCCAGAAACACACCACTCAGAGCAGCAACACAGATGCTGAAAAGCAACAGACAGCACACAACATTCCTTCTTACCTCACAGCATCAGCCAGGTACTGCCAGCACAAGTAGACTGTGTTGGAATAATACATCATAATATGATACTGAGACTTTGGACTTGATTTTGTAAGGTAGATGTTGGAAATTTCTGTGTTTCTGTAGAGGGCTAAAGGGTAAAATACATTTATTTACTAACATACACGATATAACACCTTGTCAGGTCTATTGTACAGCTTGGTGTTTATCACCACAAGATGTCTGTAGAGCCAAAGACACAGTTACATTACTTCTACAACCAAATCCTTCCACTGCAATGACCAGTGAGTGAGGGCTGCTGAAACGTGTGTTGCCCCATCAATCTGGGTAAACACTATCTCCCTAACTAACTCCAGCACCAAACATTTCTTTCAAGGAGAGCAAAATAAATGCCCTATAAGTGTTATCATTTACATATGGTCTTCTGCTCTCAGAGGAAGCTTTCAGTGTGCTCTATTTAAATGAGAAGCCTTTGCAGACAAGTCTTTTTTCTGATCGACAAGGTCAGCAGGTGGGGGGCAGGTCCCCAAAACATCAGGCCAGCCACCCCTACCCTCTCTCAGCTCACTAGGGCAGAACTTTCTGCAGACAGGACTCCCAGAAATCTCCCCCACTCCCTCCAATGCATCTGCAGTGGCATCACTCACCCACAGGACTGGCGTATCAAAGGAATAGATCCTGCTCTCCCCAAACACATTGGGCAACAGCTATAATCCCTAAAACAGAGCATGCCAACACAAGGCAGAGCAGAAGACACAACTTGTGAGATTCTAGCTAGTCCTGACCAGCTGTCTGATGGCCAGAGATCCCTTCTGTCCAAGTGGACTCCATGTTTCTGACATAAGGACAAACTTACATCACCTCTCAGTTCTGATCAATAACCTAACAAAATAGTTCACATGGTAGTAAAAACCAAAAAAAACCCCAAAACCTGTTTTTAAATCATGCTGTTACCCATCAACCCTGGCATTTTCTTTTAAAGTTTAAAATCCTGCCCATACTCCAGAGATTTCTTGAGACAAGCTCTGAAGAGATCCTGAATATCTTCTCCAAGGTCACATGAGGCTCATGCACAAAGAAGTTTAGGGATATAGAGCCCTGCACCTGTGTTTCACTTTATTCCTCTGATGATGCTGACAGTTGCCTCTTCTCTTTCAGCTGAAGAGTGAATCCCAAGAGTGATTCTCTCTTTCTTCCAGCTACATTAACTGACTTAACATTTGGTATCACCTTGCCCACACATCTTACCTCACTTTCAAAACCATCAGAGGTTTGTCTTTTACCTTATTCCCATTTCTCTGCCTTCATTACCTCCTTCTTGTGTCATCTCTACCGTCAAGAGCTTCAATCCCACACAGGCATCCAGCAGTCTTGCCATCCCTATGGTGCTGGCCCCCAGATGTGCAGCAATGGCATCTGAAGACAGAGGCTTTCCTGACTCCAGAAGAAGATCAAACACCCCCAACTCACAGGCAGTGAACATAACCTGGGGTAGGGAAAGGTGGGACTGAAGGATTAGGTGAAAGCACTAAAGCCTACTGCATTTCACAAGCTGTTTAATTAGAAAAAATATACATATAATAATCTTTATTTCAGATGAACTTGTATTTCATACAAACAAGTCCAATTACTAAACTGTAGTTTATCCAAGCACTGATATAATATACTGTGCATGCATTTCCTTTTTAGTTTTCCAATGAAGCCAGCCAATGCTTTTTGGCTTCCAAAAGTCCACATTTAGAGATCAGGTTTTGTGTGTAAATGTTCCTGCCACTTCCTTAGTTTAGGAGCACATTCTTACATTCTCCTGGAAAGAACAAAGGCAAGACTTGGTGGTGGGGGGCTTGCTCTCTGTCTATGTTTCTGTTCTTTAACTAAGAGTCTAACACGTGCTTCGGTGAACCCTGGAGACTCTCTCATGGCTTGCAATAGGAGTAATATCCCATTCTATGGACCTTGTTTTCAGGGTCTGATGTAAAGGACTACAGTGGTCTTCCAGAAGCAGGGAGTTTCCTCTCATCCAGAAGAACTGCTTCATTCAAGCCAGCAAATTGCCCAGTGTTTCCATAGAGAAGGCATGTAACTTCTCCAGCAATATCTGTCAACATTCAGACAGACATAGCTAACCATTACATAAAAAAAAAAACCAAAAAAAAAAAAAACAACACCACCATCCTTCTTTAGCTATACACAGTCAACTTTACAAGTATTAGCCTATTACTCTGGTCATATAAACACTCCTGAAACGGTAACAAAGACATCAATTCAGTTGATTGCCTGTATCATTTGAGCTACAATTCCTGTACAATGAAGCTCCTTTTACCCTGAGTAAGAACATGGCTTAACCAAAGTTGAAATTGTTTCTCAAAAACATGGTACTAACACTGTTAATTTGGAAAGCATTGGGCACTTCTTTTTCTCACAAGGTGATTTTTCATTATCTATTTTTTCTCTCTTAATTGTCAGCTCTGCCTTTCAGGAGCTTAAGGTGCAGTAGTATTTGCACAACCCGAAGAGCATTCCTTCTGTTACCATGTTGGCCAGAGATGCAGCAGGGGACAGCACGAAACTAAGTAGTAAATGAGGAAAAAATCATCCACTGCACTGGATACTATAATTTTATGCCTGTGAGCTTAAGCAAATAATGTCAGTAAACAATAAGAAGTGCAGAATTACTAGTTTTACCTTTGTGCCTTAAAAATATGCTGTTTGGAAAAACAGTCATTATACCAGTGCTTTCACCTCTTCCAAAGACTTACATTTAGGACCTAAAGAGAAATCCTTGAATATTTCTGTCTAAAGAGGCATACTCTTTCTAAGACTGAGTTATATTTCTTACCTTTGAAATTAAAAATCCATTGCTGTATTGCATGATGATTTGAGGATATTCAAGGTCTTCTGTGGAACCCATCTTCCTTCTGGACTGAGATACAGATTTCCTGGCCTTCTTAATTTAAATAAGCTTCTTTTCACCAGACACAAAGCACACCAGCTGATCCATATAATCTTATTGCTTCTGAGAAACACACTAGTTACAAAATGTGTTAGCTGAGTTATTTGGCTTTGATGTGCTCTTCTATCAGGTTCAGCTGTTTCTTCCATCATCAAGTATAAGGCTAAAGAAGCAGTGGGGATTAAAGCTTGCATTGTCAGTTCATCAGTCAGCAACACCTTAGTACCTCAGAAGCACTTGAAACCTTGTGACAAGCAAAACAGGAATCAGTACAGAAGAATATCAAGAACCTGAACTCAGTGCGATGCACCAGAGTTCACAAACCAAAACAGAATCTTACTTGGGACTTGAAACTTGCTGTGATGGGCACAGTCCAGGGGACCCTGGGCTGGCAGTAGGGTATACCCCATCCCTAAGTGCAGAAGCAGCAAGTCCACAGAGAAGCTGTAAGAGTCTGTTTGCTGTTTTCTCATTGTGACTAGTTTGCTCTGATGATGATCACTCAGGTGAAGCCTATGAGGAATTAAATCTACCCTTGTTACTTTTCTGTGTTTTGCACATCCTCTCACCCACCCTGATACCAGGTTAGAAAGCAATAGCATTCTTGATATGAACTGTTTGATAGCAGCATCTCAGCAGGGGTGTCCTACTTATGCTTCACCATGTTTTGACAGAGCAGGGTGCTGAGGGATGACAATACATTTTACTTTTTCCAGCTGATCACTACAGTCTTCCTCCCCTTCTCTGCAAAACTAACCCTAGGCAGCAGAATGCCTTTGGGAAGAAACAATGAAATGATTACCAAGTGCAAGATGGGGAATGGATTTCAGCTTCACACAGGACATAGCTCATAGGTCTTCATCAGAAATTAAACCCCTCGTTTACTGTCTTGGAATCTTGCTGCCCCACTATTCATTTCTCCATCTTGTAAATGCCTGACATCCTGCCCATCTCACCTTGGGGCAGATGTGACAACGCTCAGGTGAGGAAAGATCCTTTCCATCAAGGAAAAGACTCAGTTTTTATATCACACATTTAGTGACCCTTCAGGAAACAATGTTAAATGAGACCTTATTTAGGTAATACACTGAAGGCAAAATGTTACAAACCAGAATTTTTTTCAGTGGCAGCTTTCTCCATGCTTCAGATTCCACTGTATAATCCTTCTCTGAATCTGTATTTTCCATTGAAATTCTTACCTTTCAGCCAGAAGATGTTCTATTTCTTTCAGCGAGTAGTGAAACGGCAACTTTCTTTCAGAGCTGTTAAAGTTAGTCAAGCAGATGTAACAGTTTTCAGCTTTTTTCCCCCTCTGAAAGCAAACTCAGACACAATACCTGTTCCCCAGGTTCTAACATCACAGTTCCTGTGTTACCGGAGTCCTAGGTATGAACATAACAAGAGTTACAGCAAACACCAAACTGCAGAAACATGTAGAACTGCTCCTCCTGGCCAGCACAGCCTATAAACATAGTGCTATTGTCTTGTTAGTGCACCACATTCAGTGTTCAGTAGAGATTAGACACTAATATTCTGTGTATTTTGTATGTGCAGGCTGGACATCCCAGCAGCAGCACACCTCTGACAGAGTGACTGTGAATCTGTGCAGCTTGCATTCAACAAGACACTGAAGGTTTCAAATACACAGCTATATTCATAATGGACACCTTTCCCTGCTATCGCCAGCTCAAGGAGAGCACGTGAGCTCAGTTACTATTTATGAACTTCTGTCTGCATATGCAATAAGCTATCAGCAGAGTTCATTTATTTGGACAAATCTAGATCTGCTCTTGGTGAACACATTACAGCTTTTCCAATGCTTTGGTTTATTCCTAAAACAGCTCTGTAGATGGAGAAAGTTTAAAACTTTCTCACTAAGTCTCCATCTGCATGGGTAACCAAGTCAACTTATTTCCCTCAATAACATTCCCTCTCCTCCAGTGAAAACAGAGAACTAAATTGTACATAATCAGACATCACCAGCCAAAGATAACTATTGTTAGACAAAAAGGTTAGAAAGTTGTATGAAAATAAAAATATTTCTCTTCTAAAGGCCAATTCTACCTGCTACTGAGAAACTGGCGCAATTTCACACAAGCATAAGGATTTCCCACTCCTGGGATCATAACAGCTCTTCAGCCCCAGGCCATAAATGCACTTCACTTAAGGCAAAGTTATATGGTACATGAGTCTCCACTAATAAAATGACCACACAGTTGATTAAACACTCTTGAAGTTCTTTTTCAATTATGACTAAATCTGTCTGTTGAGGACACCAGTTATAATCATCTAATGGGATTACTACTAGTAGTGAGATGTAGGGGAGGAGGCTTGCAGATAACCCGCACCAGATTGAAAAAAGCCACATGCAGTGTGTAGCTGTTTCCAAGTAAATTGTTAGTGAGGCTTAAAGCTTAAGCTCCTTTTAAGCTACAAATGCATTCATGAAGATGAAATTGCAATGGCTTGCTTTCTCTGAAAACCCTATCGAGTTTTCTCTCATAGGGCATAGACCACGTACAGGCTAAAGCCCTTATTTTACCACCACAGTTCTATTTCAGTGATGCATTTTTCTTTACCTAAATGACTCACTACAGACAAATGCTATACAAAAAACAATTATGTCATTTTTGCATAACATTTGAAAGTAAGAAATTATCTATGAACAAAGGAGATTTAGCAAAATGAATGTGTCTGCCAGTGAAAAATGGAAGATGACACTATTTTCATACATGAAACCTTCCTTATAAGCAAAAACGACAAATCCCAGGGATGTGACTACAATGAGTTTCAATAATGCCAGGAGGGAGACAAT
Organism: Corvus kubaryi; assembly: GCF_017639235.1. Classification (NCBI taxonomy): domain Eukaryota; kingdom Metazoa; phylum Chordata; class Aves; order Passeriformes; family Corvidae; genus Corvus; species Corvus kubaryi. The sequence continues at coordinate 31,132,741 of NW_024580667.1, read as the reverse complement.
TGTGCCTTGCTATCATTACTAAGTCTCTAAGTATGCCCAGCTTATAACAGATGCCCTGGAAGAGCACTAAAATAATACAGTTTGGGGCCTTTTTTTTAACAATCCTAAAAAGCCAAGATACTCAGTATCATATTTTTTCTTTGAAATAAAATATCCAGTTTTAACAAAATGCTCCTTTTCTTCTTTGTAGCTTCTAATTATTCTCATATTTTACAATAAATGCTTTTTCCTAGTAACATGACTATTATTTCCATCACTTTGGCACTGACCAATTTTTTTTTCCTGTTTTCATCACATACACTAATGGCAAACACTTGGAGTGAGCAGGAAAATCTGTATATCCAGCTCATTTTCTAAGCAAACCCTCCCTTCTCTTTACATTCACTTACAGTAAAAACTCTGACTGAGAACATCTTTTAAAGTGCATCTCAGGCAATCCAGAGTTGTTCTTGGTTTAACTCGTGGACTGCAAACAATGTCTCAACAAATAATTCAACTAAATAGTCATTGAGATTTCTATCAGAAGAAAGTCCCAGCAGGTAAGAGTCATAGTCTTCCTGACAATAGCCAGGTACAGTAGCTAAAAGTGGTAGATGCAGAAACTTTAAAGTGAGAGAGAGAGATACAAACAGAAAACCAAGATGGATAGCAGCTGAGCCAGGCTCTGATTTCAGAAATTATTTGTGCTCTGTCAAGCATCACAAAGGAAAATTGTGGATACACAGCTGCCTAAAACAGACCATTTTAGAGGCTTGGCTTTGCTGGAGATGGCAGGAACACCTGCCTGCCCAGGGGAGGTGGTGAATAAATTCCTCATTTTGCCTTGCTTGTGCATGCAGCTTTGGCTTTACCTTTATATTATCTTTATCTCAATCCGAGTTTTTTCACTTTTACCCTCACAATTCTCTACCCCATCTCACCAAGGGTGCATGAGCAGCTGCATGGAGCTGAGCTGCCAGCTGCTATAAACCACAGCAGCAAGCCATGTGCAGTGAGCAGAAGAGATTTTTCCAGGCCTTCCCTTTTACAGGTAAGGTAGAGAGAAACAGACACCACTAAGCAATTCTTCAGAGCATTGACAAACACATGTCCAGGATCATATGCAGAATTGCAGGGAAAATCTAATCTGAAGGTGATCAATTCTTGTTCAGACACTTTGCTGTCAGTGCCTGAGAGTGACATTGCTTCATACTGTCCTACAAATAGTCCAATATCATGGACAGCACTCCTGAACATCCCTTGCAGAGCAGGTAGGTCTCACCTGGCAGGTGCCACACTGCACATGCAGCTAGATGAGGTATCAGAAAGCAATTCCAATCAGCCTTGGCCCTTTAAAAGTTTTGTAACATATGCTATGGCAAAGCATTAGCCTGTGCTAACATATGAATTATATTTTTTTTTCAGGCAGCAGGAGATTCAGGAGGTGCAGCATGTGGCAGGGAACCAGGCCAAATTCATTTTCTGTGCTGCCACTATAGAGGAAAGAATGTTGGTGCACATCACTTCAAACAAGCCTCAATAGCCCAGTATTAGATTAATACAGGATACTTGATCATTCATTCTGTGCACCCAGTTCTGAAGAATCAACTGCAACTAGATTGCTGCTTTATATAAACACTAGAGACAACTGCAAATTTATTGTGAAGCAGCAAAAAATACCTTCTGCAAATAATATGTTCATTAGGCCGGGGAAAGGCCAGATCAATGCGATGTAAGCTTACTGAAATGGGTGTTGTATCCAGAACAACCAAACCTCAAAAGCAGAATACCAGATCAAGACACAGGCAATACATAATAAAGACTAATTTGATTTAATACAAGACATCAGTGGCCAATTTTGCCCACATATTTATAAATTAAGGTATTTGCCGAACTAGTTGGTTTAATTGCTGTCATATAGAATGTAACAACACCTCTACCTCTGCTATCAAACAGGAGTAGCCACAATAGTCTGCTATATGATCCTACACAAGGACTGCCCTAAAGCTGACATTGGTGCGACATCCAGGTAGTCCTGATCACCCATCAACTCTCATTAGTTTGTGTTTATAGCCTTGTGGCACTGATGGAATCTTGTGTTCACAATTTTGGGAGCAACTGCAAAAATTCCCCTTTTCTCTGTCAGCTTTAAAGATGATGCTTCCAGATAACATACTAAATATTTTTTATACACATACCTATTTATGTCTATGTCTTTATTTATTAGGTCACTGAATAGATTACAAAGGTAGAACCAATTAGAAACAGGACTTGGATATGGTTACAGCTTTGGTAATTGTTTTTTTAGTAATATCAATTACTTCTGGCAATTTGACTCATACATTATCAAAATTACCACAGTGGGCAGTAATCAGATGGAAAACATCACAATAATCATATTGAAGGGCTTTGGCCCTGCTCTTGGTAGCAAAGCTGTTGTTTGACTGAGCTTCTTCCCGACTCACGTAGTGCAGGCTGAGACCAGAAGGTAAGAAAATTGCAGGTCGAAAGTCTGGTACGTGGAGAGGCTCATCAGCTCTCAGATACAAGAAGAGACATTCTCCTTTGAGGATAAGAACAGGACTATGCAGTAACACTGTCCATAGCAACAGGAACTTAGATTACTTACCCCTTTGAGACTCCTGTTCTTCTTTGCTTCACAAGGGCTTCAGAAAAACAACTCTCGGTTGCCACTGCCAACAGCCACAATGAGGCAGCAGCACCATGCAGAGAGCAGACGCACAGCTCCTGCCCAGAACAAGGAGCTCAAGAGCTTTGGCCCACAAACTTCCTACCTGCTTCAGCTCAGACCTTGCTAAAAGCAGCCTGATAAGCAGGGTTCACCTTCTCCAACAGGAGGAGGTCACATGCTCCCTTGTATCACTAGATGATGAGTACACTCCAAAACCCTATGCATCCTCAAGAGCAAAGTGGGTTCCCACTTATCCTATCCTTCCTGCACCTCTGCAAGGACATAAAGGAGACATTGTGGTGACAGATGTGAAATCTCTCCTGGAACCAAGTGCAAAAACAGAGGTGTATTCTCACAACTGAGAAAACTCTCCTCCTGACTCACCATGTGATTTAAGAATGATCAAGAATGGCAGCATGACGCTGGGCATTTCTTGGGACTCAGTATATGAAATAGGGCTCAGAGGTCTCTTTCACTGCTGGGCTTTCCAGTGGGCATGAACACAGGGCTGTACAGTGAAGCTGCCCAACCCATGATTTAATGGGATTTACACCCAGTATTTATACCACATCTATCACGCTAATTGGGGAAATTTTTCCACTACTGAAGGAAAACAAACATATCAGTTAAGAGTGAACCTGAACTTTCCCCAGCAACAAAGCCCGATTTTAGAGTACACTTAAACTGACAGGTGTGGCTGCCTGACACAGGGAAAGAAGCTGGGAATTGAGTTCTTAGCTTCATGAGGGAAGACTCCAGATTTTGAAAGGAGGACACAGAAGAAACAGTCCCCTCCCTTGACCAAATGGCAACACTGTAATTGGTGTGCCCCAGGACACAGTCAGCCCTCTGGGCTGACAGGGCACACTGAAACCCACGTTCAACTTGCCGTCAATCAGAACCCCCAGGTCCCTTTCTGCAGGGCTGCTCTCCAGTCTCGTTCCCCAGTCTGTCCATACATCCAGAGTTGCCCCATCCCAGCTGCAGAATCTGCCGCTTGCCCCTGTTAAACTTCATATGGCTGGTGAGTGCCCAGCTCTCTGATTTGTCTGTGCCTCTCTGCCTTCAAGGGACACAACAACTCCTCACAATTTAGTGTTCTCAATTCTTACCTTTTCTGTTCACAGCTAGAAACTACAAAGATTTCAGCAGCATGGTCTAGTAAGAAACAAACCCACATAGACTCTGAAAGTAAAGCAGACAAACTCAGTCAGCCAGGGATCCAGCTGAGCTCCAGCACTAATGTGCTTCTCAGACACTCCAGGAAATGGATGCACTTCGATTTCACGCATCAGTGTGAGGAAAATGGCATCTGAAGGCTGTAGTTAAAGAGCACACATCCTGCTGAATTAACAGTTGACACAGCTGAAACACAATAGGACCATCAAGAAGAGAAGCTGAACTTCATTATTCAAATGTGCTGAGTGACACTTTCAACAAACAGGTTCTTTAAACAACATTTCTGCAGATTTTAATATACTGACACATGAAAACAGCAACTTCACTGGAAACAGTTTTCTTTTTAATTTTACCATAAAAATGCAAAATAAACTCTTTCACTGTAACATTATAGCTTTTAATATTCCTGAGCTGCATTTTAAAAGCAAAAGTATTCTTAAATGGATTTAACAAGAAACACTGCAGCCTTACTTTCCAACAACACAAGTAGAAATAATTTAGCAAGAAGGCCCCTTTTTCAAGACAATGTCTAGCTCTTTATGTACCTGAAAATATGTTTCAAGTATCCCTATGCCACCTGAAATAATTACAAAGCCAAATATGTCAACAAAATATGAGAACAACTTTCAACCATTTTACCACTGCTTGTTACTTCCTACACCAGTGTGTCTCTCTTACATGGAAAGTATGATTATACAAAGGCATTACATGCCAGAATAACTTGGGCCACAAAGCTTGGCATCATACAGACATATGAAGGAATCACAGCAGTTTAAAAGGTATCCTGCATATCTTTATAGTCAGTTTTAAGAAAAATGTGAAAGTCCTGCTATCCACCTCAATCAATAAAAATCTACTTCATTAAACATGATTTCACTGAATGCACCAGAAAACACTTTAAATCAAATCTGTATGTAATAGTTTGTCACCTCTGAAGTTCCTATAACTGGCACCCACGTATTTCTTAAGCCAAATTAGGTGATACAGAGATAAAAACTAAATACGCTAAAATTAAGGTTTAGAAAACTGAAACAGGTTGACTTTTAGCACTTTAGGAACTTGAGCACAAGCACGGTGATTATAGCTACATTGTCATAGAAACCTAGAAAGAGACAACAAAGGAAGGAAGGTCAAAAAAATCTGGCATCTCTTTTCTTGATTTCAGGGACTAGATGCAAGCTAAAAATTGGTTAAAACAACTGTGTTTTCTATAGCAGTCACACCAATGAGGTCTCGTTTACAACTTTCTGGCCCTTTTGTCCTACCACAGCCTTTCAAAGGAGCCAAGGCCTCCACTACCCACTCCAAGTGCTCCTTTGCTTACTCAGTGATCACCTCCGGTGCCTTCGTCTCCTGCTCGCACTTCTGCGACTACGACTCCTTTCTCTCCTGTCCCGCCTACGTTCCCTACTGCGCGTTCTTCTGTAACGGGAACGCCTGGGGCTGGCACTTCTTCGACGAGGACTGCGGCTTCGGCGAGGGCTGTAACTTCTGCTGGAGCGTCTGTAATACCTCCTTTCTTTCCTGTGCTTTTCATCCTGGTAACTCACATCTCTTCTGTGTCTGCTGCTCTCTCGTCTACCCTTACTCTCATCACTGTTTATGCTGCTACATGAACGGCTCTTTCTTCTCCTTGGCTCTGTGCCACGTTTGTCCTGCTCACAGTGCAAGTCCTTCTTGCACGTGTTCTGGTCACAGCTAGAGAGGCTCTTCTGGTCCTGGTTATTGGCGGGAACACATGAAAGTACCCCCGAACCTCTTTTGTCAGAACACCTCTCAGAGTCTGTAGTATGGAGATTCTGACCTTCTTTGACATGAACTTTGTCATGAATGCTGCCATTTAAGTACTTGCATTGAGTGTTTACACTTTCAGGGGATGCTACTTCTATTTGAGAGCCAGGAGCCAGTTTGCCTGTGACAGCCTGTCCTGAGGTAGAAGTGATGCAGCTGGATGACACAGTGTGTGGAATGGCAGTAGGGCTTTTCAGCATGTCAGTCTGAGATGCTTTGGTTTCTTCTTTGCTTTGATTAACTGCATCCATTTTCTTGCTCAGAAGATTGTTCAGTAGTTTCTCCCTCAGTTCTTTTTCTTTTCTCTGCAAACCCAGTGCTCTCTCTTTTTCCTCTTCCACACGTTTAAGCTCAGCCTCCTGGAGCCTTCGTCTCTCTTCTAGCTGCTGAAGACAAATCTTTTCTTCATTCTGCTCTTGCTCCAAAAGCTTTACTGTCTGAAAGACAGTCAAAGGGAAGGTAAGAGTAAACAAAAAATACCTGCTCGTTTCCAAGTTACAGCAACACAAAGGCAGCAATATGGCAAGAAAATAAAATCTAACAAACGGAACCATCCCAAAATAAAATCGTGTTTCCTTCTTAAAGGGGAAAAAAATCAAAACTAATCAAGCAACAAAACCCACTAATACAAAACTGCTGTAAGGTGAAACACTACTGGTCCACAATTCTTGAGTAGAAGCTTTGTCTTCATGGCTCCTTAATATAATGAAAGTAACACCATGTGAAATCTGCAATATTGAAATACATTTGTCAGGGTCAGGCTTCAGTCAAATTAAAAATGTTTTAAATTTTATTGAGAAGAACTTCTCTTAGATGATTGGCATTTGTGGTTCATAGATGACTTTACAATGAGTCCATACAAACAGCAAGTAATTAAATGGACAAAAATTATGTAGAAACTGATTGTCATTTTGTCAACCACTTTAAAAATTCATGATGCTGGAAAAGGTTCAATCTTTATTCTGACCTAAGTCAAGTGGCTTAGTACAGACCTCAGAATTCTCTAAATGAAAGAAACACACTCTCTGTTTCATCAGACAACCTTTCTATCCCACAGCTACCAAGTTAAAAAGTCTGCGAAAGGCATTTCTCCCTTCTTCTAGTACATAACTGATTTGTACATAGCACTGTGAGTTCAAAAACACTCCTGAAGTGCACTGGAATCAAGAAAAAACCTGTGCTTTTCCACACAGCTTTTCGTTTCTACAGAAAATATTTCACATACAGTACACCCTAATAAGGTTTTATCCAAGTCTTAAGCTTCAGTGTTTCAGTGGAAAAATAAAAATACTGTTAGAGACAGGATCTAACATTTGAAACCTTTGCTGACAGTACTTTTCCTACAGAAGAAACATTCTGCACATTTCAAACACTGACTAATGAAAGTTCAATCTCTGAAACTGCAAAGAACAGAGAACAGAATCACTACAAGGCAGATGGGAAACAGCATCCAAACTGGAACTAGGGAAGGAGTCTTGCATCTTATCCTCTGTGGTTAGTTCACTTCATCATGCTCACACATTCTTTTTCTGGACTTAAGAAAACCCAACAATTAATTTACAGGTAAAAAATGCTATTCAGGACGATAGGTTCAAGTTCACTTTCCATTTACCTACAAGTGCATGTTTTACCAAGAGAGAAATACTGTTTCATTGAGCTTTTCTGAAATTTTGGTCTAAGGAATAGCAGCTGCAGAGGTAGTAAACCTGTTTAATGAACAGTGCTCCCCACCTCCTTTAAAGCCAGTAAAGGGCTTTGTTCTGCTGGGTTCTTCATTAGCTTGTAAAATAAATATTGAAGTTACCTTTGCTCTGCTTAGCAGTTCTGCAATTAATCTAATGGACTGAAGATTCCTCTGGGCTAACAGGAGCTTCCTTTCTTCTAGCTTTATCTTTTCTTGAAGTTTTCTCTGTTCTTCAGCTTGAAGCTTTTCAAGTTGCTTTTTGTTCCGTTGAACTTCACGATCTTTCTGTTTCTGCTCTCTCTTGCGCAACTTCTCTTCTCTTTTTCTCTCTCTCTCATATTCTTCAAGCTCTCTCTGCTTCCTAAAAAGAGACAAATATTTTTGCCTTTTCTAGGCCAAGTACAATTTCAAACTCCTACTCCATGTAAAATACATTTTATACTTCAAGTAAATTTGTTTCTAAATAAGTCATGTTGATTACTGCAGAACAAAAGTAGAAAACAGAATATTTTAACCCTTAGTTGTGACAGCAAACAGTCATATTCCATCTATTTTTAAAAACAAGTTGGAATTCAAAGACAAAAATGGCTACAGCGAAGAATTATTTTTGAACTACTTTGACCAGAGACAATAACAATGCATGAGGCAGCTGGGCAGAGAATTACCATGGCAAGAAGAAAAATATCAAGCCAATGAATGTGTGCAGTGGTGGTGGGTTTTATTTCAGTGACTAGGACAAAATGGTAGCTTATGCTAAAGGCCAAGGGTTTCTGAAACTAGGTGTATAATGGCAAGATTTTTAGGAAATTAAGAATTTCGCCGTTTTAATATTTTGAATTGAACATAAACATAAGTGGTAAACTAAATAACCACACTTGGCTTTAAGTACTTCACTTTAGCTACAGAAAACGTGTGTTTAATTATTTTCTATCTTTTGATGCATATCAGTTGATATGAGGGAGTAATTTTGTTATGCCTGATTGTTAAAAATATAACTGAACAATAAGGAATAAATACCTTTCTTCCTCTTTTTGTTTTTCCTCAGCTTCTTTCTCTTTACGTTTTTGTTCTTCTCTCTGCTTTTCAAGCTCTTGAAGCTTTTGCCTTTCAAGCTGACGCTTCTTAATTGATGCATCACTGAGGTGTTTTGTTGAGTCAAAAGAAACCTTTACATGATACAATTGAAAACAGTTTTAAGGAAACAGAAAAAAAAATTAAAAATTACAACCTGACAACCCCACACAATTTTAACTTAGACCTTGGTGTAAGTACAATCAGGTGCGTAAAACTTTTTTTCCAAAACAAAGGGAACTTCTCTATGTGCCCAGAGAAAGCTCCACCTCTTGTAACCAGGTAGCTGGGAACTAAACGTGTGCACACATAGCAAAATCAGATACCACTTTATATTTGTGTGTCTCACAACCAAAAATAAACCCCAGTGTGATTGAGGCTCTGTCTATCCAATGTTTTCAGTGGTTGAGACCCTGTTTGTCCCATGTGTCAGAACGGGCACATACAAACCTCTTAGTTAATGAATGCTGTTAGGGACTGTACAGCACTAGGTAGAAATAGTTTTAAGTAAGAGCCTTCCTTTCTGTCTAAAACTGTGATACTTAAATTCAGCAGAAGAAATAGTTCTAAAACATTCAGCACCTGGTTTAAGCCTCCCCACCAGTTCTAAAACCCAAACTGAGGTACACTGGGCTTAAGATCCCAAGTCGTGGGAAGAGAAAGAAAAGAAAGACACACACATCTGAAAAATGAGACCTCAGAGGGGCTCAGCTTCCAGGATATGTGAACACACCTTGGTCACATCCAGCTGCGTGCTGGAACAGGACACCACCAGACACCACAGCCCCAGTGTCCTAATCGCCAATTCTGAGTGCAGGCAGGCAGGGATCTATAACACATTTCCGCAGACCCATGGTCATGAACCACAGGGCAGAGGACAAAGAGCACATCCTCTGCAGTTTAATCTACCCAAGCTCTATGCAAAATGATGTTTCACTAACAAGACTAAAAGGACAAATAGGTACAAACAGACAAGGTGTTGTGACCTTGTATGACAGAGAGCTGCTGTCCTGACAGGGCAGCTGCCAGGAAGGCTTGATTCCTCTTGCACAGCCAAACTAAATTTGGGAACCCTGATCCCCTGCATGTAAATGACAGTTTGAATTTCACCAGGTCAAGGCACAATTTCTATCCCGCAAGTGAGAAGCTTTGATAACAAGATAAAAGATTAGAGTATTTTATTTACACTGACTAAACTACAATTTAAATAAGTATCTGCATGTTCCCAGATTGCACAAAGGAATACTCAAGCTTTTTTTTCTGAAATACACTCCCTGGTTTAATGAATGACTACTGGGCATACCAAAATACCTCCGCAAACATTTCACTCAACCAACAAATAAATCCACAGACCACCTCCAAACAGAGTAAGTTTTCTTGAGGCCATGCTTTCAGAGATACTACCTCTGAACAGACTGCCTTGTTCCCTTCTGTCATAGCTGTAATTTCTAAGACAATGAGGTTACAGAAAATTACTTCTGGAAAACTCCGTATGCAAACATTATGAAATAAGCATAGGGCATTCACAGGAAGCTGTGCTAGGAATGAAAATTATCATTTAAATTTTTGTGGGGCCTTCCTGTATGTAAGGTATGCTAATGATTAACTGTGTATTTCCCAGGCCATACAGGCCACATGCTACTAAAACTTTCAGTTCTGACCCTTGACTGGTAGACCTAGTTCTTAATGCAGGGACCAAATACAGAGGCCATGAAATTCTCCCCCAAAATGTCTCTCTGTAGTGAACACATGGAAGAATAAAGCACTTTACAGTTAAACTTCTGGTGAAATTTGTCTGAACTTTTTCAGAACTGGAATTTTAAGTGAAATCACGATTTATAAAAACATATTATTTTCTAAAAAATTTAGAAAATCGTGTTCATGAACTTGATCCTTCCATAAGCAGTTCTCATTTCTAGAATTGCCTTGCCAAGAAAAAAGCAAAAACCCACTCACTTTGCTCATGTAGTCTAACAACGTATTTTTCTGCCAACATTTTCCTTTAAAAATTGTATTATGTCTGTCCCATAAAGCTACATTAGTGCCGCCAGTATCGCCTGTTGTCATCACTATGGTTTACAGATAAAGGTTTCAAGCACTATGGAAATAACATTTAGCTGTACTTGGGCTTTCATGTGGGTTCCCACACAAAAGGCTGCAGTCTCTCACCTTTATATTGCAAGCCACTGCTTTGCCATCATCGCCCTTGTACATCAGCTTCATCCCTCGCAGGGCATTCATGGCCTCGATGAATCCTGCGTACTCTCGGTACTGAACATATGCTTCAAAGTTTAAATGGCCTCCAAAACTGAAAGTGTGAAAATTCCTGCCAGTCATTTCTTCTCTGTAAGGGTCCAGCATGGGTATGTCCACATTACGGATTTCTCCAAATTTCTGGAAAACTTTTATAAGGACTTCTTCACTTGGCTTTTCCGAGCCAGTCTCCTTGGCTGCAAACCACTTACAAGGCAAGCCCTCCAAGTGAATAGTATCTGGCCTTTCCCCCGGCAAGGTTTCGTTCATATCTTTTGCATCACGGAAAAAAGAGTCCCAGTCATGTCTGGTAGGAAAGTCAATCTTGTATTCCGCAGCACGCACTTTTAAAATGTCAGAGAAGCCGCTCAGCTTTATTGTTTTGCCATCAAGGCATGCCAGAAAAGATTTAACCAAACTTTTGTTCTCGACCTCTCCTTCAAACCTAATGAAATCCATTGTGCTTTTAGAAATCCGCAGAGTGGAAAACTGATGAGTTTGCACCATCCCCTTCAATCTTTCCATCACTTCCCAGTTCGAAATGGATTTTCCTGGTTGCTTCAGCTGAGGAAGTGCCACACTGATGGTCATTTTGGTAATGGGTTTAAGGTATAACCCACAGGGAGCACAGAGCTCTACAGCTTCTGATGTATCATGAACTATTGTTGCAGCAGCCATAACAAAGAAAAAGCATAGGATAAAAAAATAAAAGATGCAAGTTTAAGTTGCAGGCCAACAGTAGTCAAATAAAATAGCCCTTATCCATAAATAATTTAATTCTTTGGCGATTTAACCATTCCCAAGTTAAAACGATGTCTCTTAACACAAGAGTGAATTAGATAACTACAACCGAGTAGTACAAACATCTTAAATTACTTTACAACCACTAGAACCTGTAAGTAATTAAACCTCTGTAACGCCTCTGAATAGAAAACAAGAAGCTGATGACAATCTTAGGAATACATGAAGTTGGTATGTGATGGCTCAGAAAGCAGCTACCCTTTCTCAGGAGGGAAGGGACTGGCGGCGCGATGTCACACCGCTCCCAAATCTACTTAACAACCAGTGAACCCCAGCAGGATGGCGCCGAGGCGGATCTCACGTTCTCCGGAAGGAAGACCTCGAAGGTGTCTGCAACGAAAGAAAAGCGCCCCTTTTATTTAAAAGCCCGAAGCCCCACCGCCCCTCCCTGCCGGCAGCGCCGAGCAGCCTCCGCAGGGCAAGGCTGGGCAGCACCGCGAATCACACCGGAGCCAGCGGCCAGCGCCGGCAGCTGCCCCCGGCGGGCGGAGCCCGGGCGGCGGGGGACACGCCGGGAAGACGCCAGCAGGGAAAGCGGCCCTCGCCGATGCCAGGGTGACCCGCACCCCCCGCCGTCGGCTCCTACGCGTCCCCTGGCAGGCAGAGCCCCGCTCTGCGTCCCTCGCTCCCGCTCCCCGGACGGGACTCCCCGCGCCCGCCTCACCCGCAGCCGCCGGGACGCGTCACCCCGCGTGCGCCGCCGCTTCCGCTTCCGCGCGGCGCGAGGCCCCGGCCTGCGGGAGCGCCTCGCGGCGGCGGGGAGAACAGACCCCAA
>NW_024580667.1:31013708-31120116 GCF_017639235.1 Corvus kubaryi | reverse complement strand
CCCCGGCCTGCGGGAGCGCCTCGCGGCGGCGTGACGGCGCCGCCTGGCGGCGGGGCGGGAGGCGGCGGGTCCGGGGCGCGGGGCCTCCGGGGCGCCGGGGAGCTGCGGCCGCAGGGACACCGCCGTGCGCTGCCCGAGCGGACAGCCGGCATCTCGGGACAGCTGGGGCACGGCATGGCAGCTTCCCCCTTTCACAGAATCACTTAGGTGGGAAAAGAACCTCTGAGTCATCCAGTCCAACCTGTGACTGTACACCACCACGGTAATAGACTATGCCACGTCCAGCCTTTCCTTAAACTGCACTGTTTCCCTGGGCAGTCCCTGCCAATATCTAATCACCCTTTATGTGAAGGAATTCCTTCTAATATCCAACCTAAACCTTCCGTGGCACATCTTGAGGCCTTTCCCTCTTGTCCTGTCGCTGGTTGCGTGGGAGAAGAGACCGACCCCCACCTGCCTACAGCCTCCTTTCAGGTGGTTGTAGAGAGCGATAAGGTCACCCCCGACCCTCCTCCAGGCTGAACAGCCCCAGCTCCCTCAGCCGCTCCTCACAGGACATGCACAGCACAGGACATGCGCTCCATAGGACATGCTTTCCCCCTGTCAGCCCAGGACGCAAGGGCACAGCCAAGGCCACTCTGCCCCTGGAAGGCAGAGCAGGGGTGACTGTGGTCACCTGCCCCTGCTCCACCATTTTAAAACAGGCACCAGGTCTAGCCTTGGATAGACTTCCACCATTTGAGAAACTGTGAGTGCAGTAACCTTCAGCAGCAGGCTGGATATCAATAACGGCTTTGAAGCACCATTGACCTCAGTGCAGGAGGTCACCATCAATCCAGCAGCTGCAGCAAGACTGCAGCTGTTGCACAGAGGTGCTATTTCACACCGCAGATGCTGGTAACTGCTGGCCCTACTCTGTTTCTGTTATGGTTATGTAGTGCTATAAACACAGAATCAGGAGCTACTGCTACCATGCAACATTTTGAAACAGCGTGGGTTTTATATTCTGAGAGTCCCTGCATGTCTTGCCTTCTACAAACTTGCCCTGGGGAGCACATGAAGCTAAGCCAGATATGTTCCAGATATGTTTTGAATCCTGTGCATAATGATAGCCCCACTGCTCAAGACTGAGCCAGAAATCAATATTCTGTATTTTAAACTCAAGGACTAGAACAATGCTCTGAAAAGTTACAAAATACCAGCATTGAGGTTACTCGTGACAGGACATCAGCCGCAACTTTAAAAATTATCACAGACTATTTTTCTGATATACTTGAAAGAATGGTTATAAGTATTATATTTAATGATATCGTAAGATAAATGGGCAAGAAGAGGTATTGATAATGTACACAACTTTTAAAAGATGTAATCAAGCATCAATACTGCAGTATAGAGAGGGTAAACTGTCTCTGCTGAAATGAACTCCTTTGCGTTGGGCAGATATGTTATTCTCATTTTTATTTTTTTTGGTGAAATATCTAAATGGGTAAATGAAATGTCTCCCTTTGGCTTTCAGAGTCTGAAGTGAAGGTCAGTAAAGCAAGGATATGACACCAGCGAGGCAGAAGGATGAACCAGCATAAACATCAGTGAGGGACAGTATCTGAGTGCAACTGTGCATGTAAATCTGTTTTTACTGTAAGACATTTATTTTCCCCAACTCTGCCAAATACATTGCGCTATTGACCTTAAAAACCATCTATCATGTCTAAAAGCTTGTACGTTTTTTTTCTGAATTCAGTAGATAGTCTTATGGGAGATCTCACTTCTACCTATGAACTTTCTCATCTGTACCTTCAGTAGTTAAAACACCAAATCCCACAAAAGTTCACTAGAGGGAGTGCTTGTTACTTACATATATAAAAGAGATCTGTTTATAAACACAATTAAAATAGGCTATAAACGGCAGATACTAGGTTTTGTATTCATGCCAGAATACAGATTGGAAGAGGCTGTAATCCTCCCAACTACACACGGTCCTATCTGTGTACTTCTGCTCTTCCTGAAATGCACCGTTTTCTTGAACTTAGTGGTCTTTTGCAGAAATGCATGCAAGATGTTACGTGGGTGTTTACATAACATGAAACAACAACCCAGTATAATTCCATTTCCTTACTCTCCATCTTCCTTCCTCTCCAAAACACACCAAAGAAGAAGAAGAAGAAAACTTATTCTTAGTGTAAAACTTAGCTGTATCTTTTGGAGAATGATTTATCTCCTGTGTTTATCTAAATCTTTTCTACTACTCCAGAAATTCTCCTGGTACATATCTTTTTAGAAACAGAGTATGTGGCACCCTGTAGTTCCTTTGCATATGATTTTTGTTTTCTGTTGTCACTGAACAGAGGATATCTCTTTATTCTCTCCCACAGAGGGAAAACTGAATGATTCACTGTGCAGTTGAACCGTTTATAAATGGAATTTGAAAGTGGAGGCAGAAGCACAGAAGAATCTCTCAGATGAAAAGATTGCATAACTGTTGAAGAGACATTACAATGCTGGTTTTAGGCTCTAAATAGCCTCTCCCCACAAAGCAAAATTAATCCCTGAAGTGGGTAGGTAGAGAGGAATGAACCTGAAATATATTGGTTTGTTTTCCATGGTAAGAAACAGCTCCACAAATAATTCCATTTCCTTCCATTAGCTCCGCTCTTTATTGTTTGGATTTTTCTGTGTGTCAGTGAAGTTTGTGAGTGTGACAGATCACCTGCCTTGGAAACAACACACAACATTAGAAGTAATACATATGCTAATGTAGGGCAACTTCAATTAACTAGAATTAATAATCACTTCCTAGGCCTGATTCTCTACAGGTCTGGCTACTGCATTCTGCTCAAAGCAATAGAATATGAAAATACACAGATCCAGTTTTACTCTCTCTGACTCAGCCTTATGGCAGAGAATTAGCCTTGTTAGCACTGTGTAGGATGCAGACCAGATAATTTTCTACTAATTTATCCCTCTGCCCATGCCCACTGCCATCTATCTCACACTAAACAGAAATGGCAACATTTCTGCTTTTTGCTTTCATCGAGAATTGGCATCTGTTGTGGTATTGGTTTATGAACCAATTTATGGTCAAACTATAGTATGCTGTAGCCTATAAAACATAAAAATTAGGTTTAATTGCCAAGACACATTGTACTGTACTTGTTAGCACAATGTGTTTTTTAAAAAGTTTTAGTACTCTGCTGTCAGATGCATTACTGGTTATTTTGGTTTTTACACAGGCATCCATGAGATGCTTTCCCATACTGGGAGATTTCAAAAACTATCACTTAAAATAAATCAAAAAGTAAAAGATCTAGATTTTTTTTCCTATTTTTTTTCCATTATCTGTTTAGGGGAAAATATTTGAATGGAATTGAAATTAACACTTGAAAATTAAGTATTTCCTCCACAGTATTACATTTTACAGGTTGATACCAATCATGAAAGCATCTCATGTTTTTTATGTGCACTTTTTAAGTCCAAAAATTTTCTTAATAATTTATGGAGTGAAAAGCAAGAGCTGTTGGCCTTTCTGAAGCAGAAGAGAGCAGTGGGTCAATAACACTAACCTTCCTCAGCAGTAGATTTCTCGTGACAGATTCTGGAAGAGTCATTGCTAGTGCAACTGTTGACACCCTAAAGAGTTTGGTTTTTTAAAGAGGTAAAACTGCATTACTACAATTGAAGAATTACAATTCTGAGGAAGACAAGATCTTTTAAGCAGACAAGATCCCCTCTGTAGGTTCAGCCTGCCCTGCCCACTATAAGTTTCACCTAATCCAGAAAGACCAGAGATATTTTGGTAGATCTGACATAAGTATAAATGACTGGTATCAATTCCATGTTTCAGCAGCAATGTCTATAGCCCAGCCTTGCTTCCCAACACACTCATCAGGGATGTCAGTGGAATCAGTGGCAGAATGCTCTGCTGTGTTTTCACTCTTTTTGCTCCTGGCAACCTTTTTTTCATTTTCCAGGGCCTGATTGGGAAATCTGAAAAGCTAAACAAAGGAAGGATGACCCAGCCAGGTCACATTTGATTTGCACATAACACTGCTCTTTTCATGCAGACAGGTACTGTCAATATGTTCCAGAGTGTGCTGCCAGGGCTCATTAATTACATCTTTAAAAATGTCTTCTAGTCATTCCTATTACCAGATATTGAGTTTATACTAAGATGCAGATTAAGAGAGCTGAAATAATCATTAGGTAGCCCAAATCTATGACAAAGTTTTATCAAAGTTTGTTTCTGGCCCATTGTATATGTATATGTATATGTATATGTATATGTATATGTATATGTATACATACTTCTATACCCATCACTATACATCAATCTATTTATACAAACATTCATATATATATATATGTATATGTAAACTGATTTTCTCCTAAGGTCCTTCTGCAGATGACAGAGACACTCAAGTTTGTGTAGGGAGAGTCCTCAGGTGTCTGGTGATTCTGTGCTAGAGAATGACAAGTCACCCAAGATTAATTTGCAAATATTCTCCTCCCTTCCCTCCCCAGGTATATCAGCAGTTAAAGAGACAATTTAGGTATAAAAAAAAGACTGGGTTGTCAGAATGAAATTCTGAAAGTCATGTAGATGCTTCATACTACTAATATTGGAGAGCAAACAGCTTCCAGCCAGAGACTGAAAGCTTCCAAAAAGATTAGGTTGTTGAACTTTGAACTTGCCACAAATGAGCAGATATTCAGGTACTGTTGCCTGTTGTGTCACCTGGAAGCAGGAGAAAATATAAAAGTAAGGAGACATAAGGCTGGTTTAGTGACATCAGCTTTAGGTGTAGTGTAGTTTGTTTTGACCTGCACCACAGGAAAGTCTGACCCATATCTGTGTAGAATTTACTTATTCTGTCCACATCTAGACACTCACATAAATCCTGAGAGTTTCCAGTATTATGGCTGCAACACCCACAACATCACTGTAAGTGAGCTATTTTTCCTAACAGCGCAATGACTGGATGGAATAAGCATTTTTTTCATTATTTCTATTTAACCTGCACTTCTCTATTCTGTTGGCAGTAATATTATAGGCATGATGGGAAGAGAAGACAGAGGGAGAAGGGAGGTTGCCATATATTTCATTTCTTTGGGCAGTAGTTATCTCTGATATAATGACAGTCCTGTTTCAAGGATAAAGTGACAGTTTTCCACAAGCGGGCAGAGAATAAAAAGACTTTATCAAGTAATTTTAAGTATAAAAGAAGTAATTAATTCTAACTTAACAGTGTATTTTCAGCTACTTACACTACAGTTTAATTGTTGTCTTACTTCTAATTTGGTATGAAATAACCACATGCTGCAAGCTTTGCACCAAAGGAAAAGTTATTTAGGTTGGTGCAAGGGGACCTAACTATGAGTCATAAGGTATGATTTAGAAAGGGAAAATGTCATGACTGCAAGATCCTTTGACCTATCAAAAGGGAAAGGCATCATGACAGCCAGGTGGTTTTATCTGAAAGACTTTGTGGGCAAAGCTGCAAAGCCTAAAAACTTTTTGTCTTTAGCTTCAATTTCCTGCTTTACCCTTTACTGGTAAGCATACATGGGTATGTCCACTGGATTTCAGTGATATTTCTCTGTCTTCACAAGCTTGCTAGTATTCCAGAGAACTTTTTACCTCTTTTAGAAAGCTTTTGCTTAATGAGCTGAGGGATGGCATTTTTTAATGTTTCTTTCCTTCTATCCTTGCACCAGGGTCAGGGCAACTCCAAGCACAAATATATGCTGTGCAGAGAATTGATTGAGAGCACTCTTGAGGAGGACTTGGGGGTGCTGGTGGATGAGAGGCTGGACATGGCCTGGCAATGTGAGTTTGCAGCCCAGAAAGCCAAACATGTCCTGGGCTGCATCCAAAGCAGCATGGCCAGCAGGGCAAGGGAGGGGATTCTGCCCCTCTACTCCACTCCCATGAGATCCCACACAGAATATTGCATCCAGCTCTGCAGCCCTCAGCACAGGAAAGACATGGATCCATGGAATGGGTCCAAAGGTGGGCCATGAAGATGATCAGAATGCTGCAGCACCTCTCCTGTGAGAGCAGGCTGAAAGAGTTGGAGTTGTTCAGCCTGAAGAAGAAAAGGCTCTGGGGAGACCTTATAGCACCATCTAAAGGGGGCCAACATGAGAGGTGGAGAGGGACTTTGTACAGGGGCATGTACTGATAGTTCAAGGGGGAATGGCTTTAAACTGAAAGAGCATAGGTTTAAATTAGGTATAAGGAAGAAATTCTTCGCTGTAAGGGGAATGAGGCACTGAAATAGGTTGTCCAGAGAAGCTGTGGATGCCCCATCCCTTGGAATGTTCCACCACCAAGGCCAGGTGGGATGGGGCTTTGAACACCCTGGCCTAGTGGAAGGTGTCCCTGCCTACGGCAGCAGGTTGGAACTAGGTGGTCTTTAAGGTCCCTTCCTACCCAAACCATTCTGTGATCCTATGATGTGTTTAAATTATTTTACGTATATATGGCGCAATGGCCAAAACATTGTATATTGTGGATTATGGTATTATAAGAGGACTTAAATTCTATGACAGTGATTATCTTCAACTTTATCACCCTTCCCTACAGAGCTGGACTACCCCAATTTTCTTTACAAATATGGGTATCGCTCCTGTGATCTCAATCAGTTTTTCAGGGACCATGGCTCTTTTTAAGCAAGCTCTTCTCATCAGAAGATTGCAGGGGAGTATAGTTTTAGGCAAACAATTGCAGTTGCCCTGACTCTCGGCTCATCTCCTTTTTTGCACTCAGCTTTCTTTCACTGGCATTCTGGCATGTTCTTACTAAAATAGTGAGTTTAGGGATATGGCAGCACATCAGTTTGAGAATAAAGCAGCATCCTGGTAAGATAAACTCTCAAGGCCTGCCAAGTCCAAGTTCATGACAGCTGATAGTGACTATACAGTGCACAGAAAAAGCAATTTGATAGTTGAACTGTTTGTCCAACAGACTGAAACTGAATTTCTCTCCCTGTCAAAACTTCCTTATAAAGACTTTCTAGCTAAAAGAATTAAGCATGGTGGTGGTTTAATTTTAAGTGTGAAGCTATTGCTTCCTACAGGCACACCTGCATGGAGGAATTCAAACACCTCAGGTAAGGTTTTAAAAAGTCAGTTGGGATAAGCTTAAATTACTCAAGGCTGAAGTCAAGTACAGATTTGAGGTCTTCATTTCAGCTCTCTGCAGGAGATGAGTGCTGAATCTCTCTCTCTCCTGAGGATCAAACAGTTGATTTTTTTGTTAAGATCCTTTCAGTGACAGGTTCACAGAACCTTCATGATTCATCAGCTTCTTCAGGTGAGGTAGGAAGCCTAACCTCATTTTCCATTTCAGCCCAGAGGGAAACAAGCCCACAACCAAAATTGTCAGGGCACATTTTTCCGACATAGTCAAAACAGGATGTTCTTAACACAGAAGCCACTGTTCACTGTTATGAGCCTGAGGTGTTTGATTTCTAGCAAGCTTTACTTTTCAGTCCAGGCTCTGGGCACCAGAAAGGTGGTAGTGTTTGTTAGCTGATGAGTTTAAAAGATAAAGGAAATTTGGGTTAGCACCTAAATTGCCCAGTATGCAAAATTTGTTGTGATGTCTGTTGTTCAGCCAGCAGTTACTGATCTTGGGACATGAATCTAGTGAGGGATGTTCTACAACCTGTGTGAAGATGAGGTCTAAGTCCATGTGATGTTACTTGTAAGAAGCACTTGGGGAGATTTTTGTTTGTATACACAGTGTTTTTCAATTATTTTCACATTGTCATAAACTCTTTAATGTATTTTATTTCAGATAAAAGTCCGGGTGGTCCTGCTGAGCTCAGTGATGTCAAAGACAACCACATCTGCTGATCTGTCAGTGAAGCACTTCCTATGAGCCCTTTCCCACACAGAAGACCAATGCCAGTCAGCCAGCTCCAGCCTGGCTGACCTAATTGATTTTGTCTGTGGTCATGGGGAGCCTAGCCCCATGCCTTCTCCTCCCCAGCCAGTGTCAGGCAGAAGCCACTACCTCAGGTTAAATGTTATCAGCTGCACGGATTTGTTTGGCCTCTCTGCTGGAGATTAAATACCACAAGTAGAAGAAGGAAAAATGAGTATTTGTTTACACCTCTGCTGCCCTCATGCACAGCCCAACTTGTTTAACTGTGGGAGCTGGGGCACATGCTGCACTTTAGTCTGCTGCAGCCAATACTTGTAAGTGCACTACAGTGTACACTGAGCAATTGAGGTCAATGCTTCTGCATGTGACTTTGGGTTCTGCACTGCTGCCAGATTCAAAATCACATTAATTAAGTTGAGCACTGAAGTAGATCTGAGAAACAGCAGAAAGACAAATCTTGCATTGTTCTTTCTCAATCTCCCTCTCACAACTTCTCTATGCAGGAAGTTGGCTGCAAATTTTGGTGTTTCACCAAAGCAAATAAAATTTCTTGTATAGAGCAGCAGTCTTTAGAAAGGCTTCTGTACACAGAACATGTTTCTCTCTTTGTTGACCTTCATCTATAATCTAAAAACCACAAGGGTTCAAGCAGTGTGTTCCAGAGTAACTAGGCTCTCACAGCAACAGGTGAAAAGAGGTGTATCTGAGTTATGATAAAACGAGAATCATAGAATATTCTGAGTTGGAAGGGACCCACAAGGATCATCAAAGTCCAACTCCTCCACAAGCCTCAAGAGTCACACCTTGTGCCTGGGAGCATTTTCCAAAGTCTTCCTGAACTCTGGCAGGCTTGGTGCTGAGACTGCTTCCCTGGGGAGCCTGTGCCAGCGCTCCACTGAAGTGTGATGAAATACAGGCAAAACACAAAGGATGTGTAGATAGCTATAGTATAAAATTTAGCTTATATAGATAATGGCCAAGAAAGAAGACAAATATTAATATTCAGAACTGAAGTTTCACCTTGAAGGTCACTAACAGGAGAACAGCCTAATACAGGAAAAATGGAATGTAACTTAAATTGAGTGACTAAACCTCAAGAAGGGTGAGGAGTGCTAGACTTGGGTGCTGTAGCATAGACTCTAGCCCAATGAAATACCTGCAAGTAAAACACTTCTATTACTAATTCAGAACTGCATTGATTATGGGAAATTATTATTAGCACCACTATTTTTACCAGGTATTTCTAATTTTTATCAAGAATAATACACCTAAAACTAACATTGAGGTTTTGACTCTATATTAAGAACTCTGAATATGTACTGGTTTTAATCATCAGGCTTTCTGACTTCTGCTTTTTGGAAAGCCCCAGCTTACTTCTCACTTCTGATTCTTTTCACCTCTGATGCTTTCAGGTTCTTGTATTTCTTATTTGTGTGAACAAGGCCATCCTGGATGTGGAAATTTTTTTTTAATTTTTACTAATTTTATGAAGGCTGCATGTATATTACTACTCCAATCTGTTTTGCTTCTATCTTCTACTGCTTAATATATGACATTTCCTTAGAGGAGCTCTTGGTAAATGATCAATCTGCTAAGGAACAAATGAATAGCTGAGGTAATAATTTCTTTCAGCATCCCAGCTAGACCTTGAAGAAGACAGCCTGTTCCCAATCTGAGACATTTGCACCAGTCAGGAAGGATTCTTACCTGATCTGTTCAGCACGGGGACTACTACCAGTGCAGACAGGTTCTCTGGTTTAATATATAAGGAAAACAAATGCAAAAGCTATCATTAGGAAAAAGCTTTAGCATAGAAATGGATTTTACAGGGGTGACAGAGGTTTGCTATGGACCCTGTAGGCATTGCTGGCATTACCTAATGTGATGTCTTTGCTAGTTGTCTCCAAAACAGGGTGTCTGTACCCCAAGGAGTGTGAAAGACAATTCAGCAGAGTGCAGGAGGAATATATTTTTGTACCATTAACAAATAAAATAAAAATATGAGTTTTTAAAGTAGTGTTTCTTTCATCTTTACCTCATCCATTTTAGTTTCTATTTCTTGTAGGTTTTATAATGTACATAATACATTAATACAATAGTGCATCTATATAACTTATTTATAAATAATCATACATATATTGAAGGGTTGTGCTTGAAATTTTTTTACTTGGGATACATGATCAAAGAAGTTTGGAGACCTGTGTCATATTGGAACCATCCTGCCCTGGTCGTTTGTCTTATCAGCTGCAGAGCATGAGCCTCAGTACAGATTAGAACATTAAGTAGCACTATTGAAACAGATTACCTGTTTTTTCCACTATGGAAAATTAATCTTATGGTTGAGTGACAGGGACAGATCAGGCTGCTAATACAGAGACAACATATTGCTTCCCTCCTACTCATCTCCATCTTCTTCTTGGATATTACTTAATATTTTAAGAAATTCTTTGCAGTTCTCCTTTCTTTAAAAGGGAGGTACGTATACATTGGAATTTCAGTGCTGCAAACCATATGTCAGTTCTGGAAAAATACCTCTGGTGATGACTCCAGCATTTGTGATGCAAGGTGAGTGAAACAGCCATACAGTGCTCCCTGAGTAACGGGTTCATCATCCAAATACAGGTTTTTGAACTGGAATATTTTAGCAAATACTCTAAAATAGCTTTGTCAGTGACTAAAAGAAATGAAAAGAGGAAATAGGTGCACTAGTATAACAAATGTTTGTATTGGCATCCTACAGCAGAAATGCATTCAGTGAGAAAAGACTGAAGAAGTTCAATGTATGTTAAAAAATCAGGTAAGACAATAATTTATTTATTTATTTAGAATTGTTAAAGTCATTAGCAGCAGAAGTAACCCCTTCCACAGTTTGCTTGACAGACAGGACTAAATGAATTGTGGTAGTATTTGTTCAGTATCTGTAGTTGAAAAGATTGAGTTTGTCTAGACTGGAGAAGAGGAACATTTGGAGGGCTTATGCAGGAAGGAGCTCATTACCTGTGTTCAGGGTGAGCTAAACAGGATTTCCAGGCTCCAGACTGAGTAAAGAATCACATATGGAAGATTTTTTTTCTTTTTTCTCATTTATAGGTGGCATTTGAACAAATTGCCTGAAAAACTTATACTTTCCATCATTCTGTCTAAGAAAATGTTGGATAAACATTTAATATTAGAAATTGAGCTAATTCTGCCATAGGGAAAGGATATGAAGAAATAAGACCCCATCCAGCCCTATTTGTTTTGTGAAACTGTGGCTGCTATTTCTTATATTGTTTTGATTTATACAAGGCTAAATCTGGGTTTTGGTCTACCTTTGCTCCATCTGTCAGTGAAACAAATTCCAGAAACCCCTGCCCCCCCAACAAATATTTGATCTATAAATTACCCAAAGTCCCATGGATTGTAAGTGACGTGGTTTTATTTTGCTATATTGATTGTGTAATTATGTAAAGCTCTACTGTAACAAGCCACATTTTCTTGAAAGTGTCTGTATGGAATTCAGGCTTGACCACAGTGAAATAAAGTTGTGAAAGAATGCCTGTTTAAGGCAACAGTTCTTTTCTGAAAACAGAGTTTCATTGCTAGAACTACAGATCTAGTTAATTCATTTAGCTAACTATGTATTTTGCCCTTACTCAATTGTGTAATTCCACTTGTGTTTTATGATGCCAAGTACTTTGCATACATAAATCCATCTCAGGAAAAGGCTGAAGTTTTCAGAACTGCTTTCTTAATTTAAGAGCCCAAGACAGATTTTGCCTTCTGAAGTCACTTAGGCTTCATAATGAAACATTTTCCTCAGCGTCTCTTTCCAAATACCTGCTAGTGTGAAACGTGGGTGGGGTGCCTATAACACCAGAAGTGAGTAGGATGAGGACTGTGTGACAACAAAACCCAAACCTCAGAGAGCTGCTCATTTTATTTTGCTTGTTCTTCATGGGTTTGCTGCTGGGGGAGGGGCTGTTCTTGTCCACCTGCATGCGCATGAATTCAACAAGCTGCTAAGAGGGAAAGTCAAATTGAGGTGATGAGAACAAGGGAAGGTGGATGAGATGTGGATGCTGGAGGGACGGTGAAGTACAGGGAGATGACCTGTATTGGTGTTAACACACTATGGTCAACTGGTTAATGTGAGGAGAAAATTGACTTTTCTGTGGAAAGTTTTCACTGTCCTGGACAGACATCTGTGACTTTGAACGTTGTGAAGACGTTATTGAATTAATACTCACTGCATGCAGAGCTTATGAATACTCAGGTTGACAATATACAGAGCTTTTCAAGGATTTCAGATAAAGAAATCAACTATAACTTGGCAAAAGGTTCTTTCCACAGAGAAAGGCTAATACAGAAGTGGTTTTTTGGTGGCTGTTTTTCTTGTGAAAGAGTTAATGTGAAAAACTCTGGTTTCTATCTTCCCTCCACTGTTTTCCTCACAGGGCAGTTATTTGATAACTTAGGAGAAACCCCAGGGAGCCAGTGAAAAAGTCCAATGGTTTTCACTGGTTTTTATATGACTTTTTTTTAGAAGGATAACATGTTATGTAAGGAAATGGATACCTTCTGTAAAAACTCCCATTAGAGGACTAAAGCAGAGCTTGAAGTCTTGTAGATTCTGCTCTCCACTTCTGTTTGATATGATGCCAGAGCCCGTGAGTTCACATCATATCCTATACCTGTACCTCTCTGCTGAAAGGGTAAGTTCTAATGAGAAATGTTCAAAATACTTCCTCTTCTGTTCAGCTGTGCTCTTTTGACCATGTGCTTGCATCTTCATGCACACACAGAGTAGCTGTATTCTGGGGGTTTTCCCTCAGCTTAGTGCCCTGACTTTTATTTAGGAAATTACTGGAACCTGTAAAACCAGGTATGTTCACAAATGACAGT
Source organism: Corvus kubaryi (assembly GCF_017639235.1). Taxonomy (NCBI): domain Eukaryota; kingdom Metazoa; phylum Chordata; class Aves; order Passeriformes; family Corvidae; genus Corvus; species Corvus kubaryi. The sequence goes on along the minus strand of NW_024580667.1, from coordinate 31,107,344 downwards.
AGCTGTGACATGAGCAAAAGAGCATCCTTTGTGCTTCCACTGTTCCATAAGCGGCTGTGAGGGTGGGCTGCCCCACAGGAGCAAGCCAGGAGCCAAGAGGGGCCATGAGGCTGGCAGGGCCATGCCCTCCTGTGCCAGGTCAATGCATCAGTACCCAGCAAGGGAGCAGAGATAAGACAGGGATGGCGATCATGGCCAGCCCAGAGCCCTGCAAACATCTGGAAGGCTCCAGTGATGGGGCAGGTGCGAGGGCCAGTGGGGGCAGTAGGTGATGGCCAGCAGGTACAGGCTGGGCACAGACTGTGGTGTAGCTCAGGAAAGGGCCATGGCTGAGGATCTGGTCATGGATGCAGTTCCCAAGAAAATGGGAGCTGTAAAGCTACCCCAGTGGTACTCTTGGCTCTTTCTGCCCTAAGCCTTTCGCAGCAGTGAACCCAGCCAGGCTGCAGAGCCAGGGCAGCACTCAGGGCCTGGGAGATTGGGGGCTCAGCAGCAGAGCTGGACTGAATTTTTCTTGGATCACTGAGAAATGCTGTTGTATTACATGAAGAGTTTTCTTGGAAGCATATTGCATTATTAGCAAAGTCTCTGGGCTCCAAACAGAGCTCTCTGGGTCCTGGAGCATGGGGCCAGCCGCATAAAAAAGCTTTAGGGTCCAGCAGTGGCCAGCGTGGCCACGGCCTGAGGAGCCTGTACTGGGGGCAGAGGCTTCAAGGTGTTTGTGCAGCAGGCAAGGGGCATACTCAGTAGCTCAATAAAATCCTTGGGGGTTTGAAACTTTCAGAAACATCAACTTCCTGGAAGAAGGGCACCACCCAAGGTGTGTTTCCTCGGAGGAAACATCATAATTTCTTGAAATCTTTGGTTTGTGAGAAATAAAGGGGAAAAAGGATAACATTGTGTATATAGTTTTGTTCTGACTCAGACCAAACCCAAATTTTAAGAGCACTTGAACTTCCCAGAAACCTCAGAACCCTTTCTGATCATCTCAGAAGGAAGGCTTGCTCTGCCACTCACCATTTTTTTCTCTAGAACAAAAAAAAGTTGATTTCTGCACAAGTTCTTTTCAGGAAACATGTTGTTCTCTTGTGGTTGTAGCTGAACTTTACAGCACTGAATATATATTAAAAAAAAGACTTTCACAGTAGAGAAAAGAGAGGACTCTAAAGCTGTAATGAGGCAGGGAACATAGGAGCAAGGTAAAAGCCTTGAATGCTGAGATCACTCTTATTTACATTTACTTCATACAGCCACAAAGATAACCCATTTTTTATTGTGGTATGGACTTACTGGTACTGGTATCAGGTGGGGATAAAGGCAGCCAGTTTTAAAATCTCTCTCTCCAGACAGTGGTTAGACCATAACAGAAATGTTAGTAGATAACAGGGTGGCTTATTTATATTTCAGTACAAAGTTTCAATGTGCTACCTGATATTTCAGTGTGAAAAAATATTGCTATGGATATAACAGTCATGAGCATGTGAATGGGCCTCATATCACTTGTTTTAGATGTTAAAGTCTCTTTCCAGGCAGTGATGGAGCTCAAGTTACAATCAGGTAAAAGATCTAATATAAACAGTGCAAGGCTTCTCAGTTTCTCATCAGAGAAGCTTTTTGATGCTTTGTATATTTATCCCTACCTCACCATGCACAGGCAAGTGTAGGGATATTATTTGGATGAAATCTTGTGGAGTAGCAGCTGCGTTGCCAAAACCACATCAGTATGAAAGTCTTAATGGATTCCAGGAACTGGTCTCTATAGTCTGTCTGACCCCTCCTAAATAGCTTTGACTTCAGGCAGTTTGCCACAGGGATGGGGTTCTAGCCTCAGTTGGATACAACAAAGTAAAAATTAACATCATCTTGTTCCTGGTGATATCCTACAGGGAGGAAACAGAGCTTTGTTGACAGTCTAAGTGCAGTTTCACTTATGGATTGAGATTGTAGCCATGCCATAACATGAAAGCCAATAGATTTGACCTTCTATGCCCTCATGTTCATACGTACAGTGGAAGCTCTCTTTTCCACTGTACCTGATAGGAAATAAGTCCTGCCTTAAACACGTTGGTCGAACGTTGAGCTTGTTAAATTGTGATGTGTCCTTGCTTTAACAGCTTGAAACTGGTTCTGTGCCAGTGGAGCTGCTCAGAGATAAAGATGTCTTGATGTTTTTAACTGTTGGGTGTTTAACTGTCTTGGTAGTAAATCAAAGTCCTGGCTGCAATTTAGAGACAAGTCATGAGCTAGCTGTAGAGGTCAAAGACCCCATTGCTAAGGCACAAGGATGGGAAAAGGGAAGCACTGAATAATTCACAATCCAGGACTTCTGTTTTTCCTGCCTTCTTGTACAGGTGATGCAAAGTCCATTTTTCAAATTCTGTTTGTGAAGCATCTGAAAAAATGCTCATGGTCCTTACCAATGTAGAACACCTAGCAAAAGGAAGTGCAAAAGGAAGTACAAATGCTATTTTTTGCCTTGTGTTGTATGTATGAGTTTAAAGTACAGCATAAAATCAGCATGAAGCCACAGCATTGAGATGAAAAGTCTTGAGGCACCTGATCTCAGTCAGAGTAAAAAAAGTCCCTTTTTTCATAGGTGTTTCGGGTGTTTTATTACTGTCACTAGAACAGTAGTATGGGAATGAGCTTTCAGTTACAACCCTCCACTTGGGGCTCAGAAACCAGACAATTCAGTCATACAAAAAAGCCATGGCACTAAACATATTCTTCCTTCCCTGCCTTGGCAGTGATTCCCTGGAAGTGAACAACAGGGGTTTTCAGCAGGTGCCACTGCCCCAGCCTCAGGAATCTAAAACTGAGTCAGCAGCACCCCTTGCTATGACTCCACTCAACCTGAGGCAGCCCTTGAACCAGCTGAGATGAGGATGTTGCCTCTCTGTCCCTGAATCTCAGGCACCTTCCTCCAAGGATCTCCTCTGATGTGAAGCCAAGCCAGCTGCACTGTACCCTGGGCCCTTTAGTGTCCCAGGAGCTCTGAGGTAGGTGCAGTGTTTTGCTTTCAGCATCTGGAAACTCCGTCACTCCTCAGCTGGGGATTTAGGGTCCTCCTTCAAAATGGCTATGTGCATGTTATTCCAGTATTTTGCATGACTGGGGATCCCTTGCAGCATTTCTGAATTGGACTGACTCCCTTTGAAGTTGTTCTTTGGGCAGTACTGAGAACTGTACTGTGGGCCATTGCCTCTTGGACTTTAAGATTTTTCAAATAATTTTATTAAAGCTTTTTGAATTATACTTCAGGGCTATCTGGGTGAAACTATCTGGACTTGTCAGTTTTTTTCCTCACTTCCTCTCGTTTGCATCAAATCTCCAAACAACCAAAGAACTCCCCCAAAGTGAGATGCATTGAGAATACTTTCTCACCTTCTGCCTATACTTCACTATTTATCTCCTGCCTTCAAAATTACCAGATTTTCCTGCTGCTTGTGGGTCCTCAGCCCTGAGGATCAGCTGTATCCAGAAAGGGATGCCAGACACTTGGGAGGAATGAGTCAAATGGAAAAGGAAGTCAAATGCTTGGTATAGATGAGTAAATAGTCCTATTAGGGAGTTCAGGAAGGAGATGGAAGGCCAAGGATTGAAGATAACCTTTTTGGTTTCGAAAAAAAGGTTGTTAAGGTGGGGGGAGGGGGAAGGAGAGGAAGAGTGGAAGGAGAGGAAGAGGGGAAGGAGAGGAAGAGGGGAAGGAGAGGAAGAGGGGAAGGGCATGCTAGTAAAAGTAATTGTGAGTTCAAGTGGAAGAAAGAGAGTGTATTACTGGATGTCAGAGCTCTCCTCCTCCTCTGGGACTGCAGATAAACATATTTCTATCCCAAGCTGTGTTCTATCAGTCTTGATATCTGCTGACCAAAACCCAAAACTTTTCCATTATTGTAACACCTGTGTTCCTGCTCATGGCTGATAAGCACAAGCTTTTCAACTCTGAATCATCAACTGAAACTTTTATTTCAGGACTGAATACATGTTCATCAATGCTGAGGGAAGGAAAAGTACATGGAGATAGTATCAAAAGGTTATTAATTATATCAATAATTTCTTTCTTGTTCTTTCCTTCATGATTACTTTACATTGTTTCTTGAAAAATAGAATACAGCTCCAAAGAGCAGGGCAGAAACAGATTTGTAAGAATTATTTCTTAGGGTTGATTTCTGCATTAAAAAAACCAACCAAACAAAAAAACCAAAAACAAAACCAAAAAAAAACCCCACAAACAAACAAAAACCCAAACAAAACAAAAAGGCAAACCAGACCCAATCAAAAACAACGACAAAACCAAGCCAAAACAAAAAAACCTCTCACATTTTTAGAGTGTGGAGGAGCCGAGGTCCTGCTGGAGGTACCACGGTAAAGCAGGGATGGCAACTCCTGTACTTCCATGGCACCACCTGGTGGGAGCTCTTTGTCCCTGCAGCTTTTTTGCATTTTGCCTGCACTTGGTTTTTCAGCGGAGCCCAGATACACCCGCACCCCAATCCATGATCGGGCACAGCCAAGTCTTCTAAACTTTGTCCCAGTGACCGTCTCTTCTCCAGGTATCAGAAGGATAGGGCACAGGTGAGGGCAAGTTAACTCCAGGCTCATCCCCTTGCAAATTGAGTCCAAATATCTATAGATATTGAGCCAAAACTGTGCCTAGTCTTGTGTGCAGACACAAAAGAAATGGAATTGTGAGGCTGGGAGTGCATTAATGAAGCTCCTGCTTCAATGAGCAGTATCAACAAAACCTGCTTTTATAGCATGTACGGTTGACATTAGTAGTCCTTTGCATCCATACAGGCAAGTGGAGCCGAGGTAGGCTAGAAATAGCCATCCTCTGACTGAGGTCAAGGGAAGAGGAGGAATATGGTTATGTACTTAAAGAGCAAACTTTCTCACAGTGTGCAGGGGGAGAGTGGTTTTCATGCTCTTATCTCCTAGTTTCCACAATTTGACATTCCAAGCTTCTTTCACAAGTGTAATTTCACATATAATGGGTGCTCACTTTCCTTTTGGCTTTTCCTGTTGTTCTGGAAACATTTAGCTTGCAGTCTATATCTCCGTGCTGCAGCTGCCACAATATCCTCCAGAGAAGGATTCTCCTACATCTTGCAATAGCAGCATGACATGTCATGAGCTTCGTCCACCAGGGCATATTCCAAACTGTTGATGATGCTGGATTTTTTCATTTCACTGGAGGGAAATCTTTTGTGGACAAATGAAAGTGGTTTAGGTTCAACTCCATATCACCTTAAATCCTTTTTAAAATTGCATTAATTGGTTCTTTTTAATTATAGCTTAAACTTTCTTCTTCACCTTTTTTTGCTCTTAAGAGAAAGTTTTCCATCCCCATAGTTGCAGGAAAAGGTTTCAAAATATGGATCTCAGTGGATGACAACCCATAAAGTAATTATTTAAGAAATAAATAATAAATAAATAAATTATTTAAAACCATCTCTTAGTATTTATCACATCTAGGATTTCTAGATGCATGAGACTGGCTGTAGGACTTCCAGGTAAAAGTGTGAAGGAATAAAAAAGCATTACTTTCTGGTCCCATTCTCTAATTCTGCCACATTTAATTTGAAATATCTCTACACATAGCTAACAGTATTATAGATTTAATCTGCTAGAGCATCAGTTGCAGATGGTAATAACTCAGACTCTTGTTTCCATTGTTCTAATGCGTACACCCACAAAAATGTCATATAACTTTATGAGAAATGGGGGTGGGAGAAAGAAAATCACTTTTTTACTCATCTGTTATCATACTTCATCTAAGCTTCAGTCTAAAATAGTTTAGTTTAATAGCCTAAGTATACCAAGGCTTGTTTTGGGAACCTACATCCTGAATATAAGCTCAGCAATGGCTGTAATGTGTTTAACTCATTAAAAAAACTGTAAGTTAAGACTTGCCTCTGTGGAGTGAGTCACAGAGGATGGGATTCAGCTCATGTGAATTAAACAGTCTAAAATGGAAGAGTCTGAATTAATCTTGACAACTGGGGAGTGAGAGACACTTCTATCTAGACACTTCTTTCTAGAAAACAGATTTAATTTCTTGCCAAGGAGGAAGTGGAGGAGAGGGGGAGAGGAGGGAGGCAGGTCCTTGCTGGTGGTCAAAGTTTTCTAGTTTCTGTTGCATCTGACAGTCAAAGCAGGGCCCAGACAGGGGTCCTTGAAGACATCCAGGCTCTCCAAGTCAGTCTCAGCTGCCCTGAGAGAGGCACGCTTCAGTTTGGCATTGGGCTCATGGGGCAGCAGTTTGAAAATATATTCTGTGGGACAGAGCCCCACATTCCATCCAGTCAGAGCCTGTTGAAGGGATAAAAGCTGGGGAGCGTGTGGATAAAAAGAAAAGACTTGGGAGTCAGCTAATTTGATTTTCCTGGAGCTGGCCAACAACAGAGGAACACTGCAGACACCTGGAACAGCATCTGGCTTGGCTTTCCCTCCTGCTGTGTCTCTTCCCTTCCTTGGGACAGCATCTGTTTGCTCCTGCCTTGTTGTGGCAGGAACAGGAGGATGTTTGTGGTGCCAGCTGTTGCTGTAGGGAAGGACAGCATAGCTCATCTCAAAAGTGGGAGGCTAGGAAGTTCTGAACAGAAGGAGGATCTTGCTGCAGGTGGGAGCAAAGTTTCAGGGTTTGATGCTCATGAAGGTCCATGCTTTTGTACAGGGTGTCAGTCAAGGCTTCTACATGTGTGATTAGCCTACCGAATAATTAAATTTAATTGTATGCAGTGTAGCTCAATGAGTTGCAATTAGTGATGCACTAGCCTTATTTTTAATCGTGTTAGCTCACATTTCTCCTTTCTAAATGTTGGTATTCCCTAATGCTTCCTCATTAGGACATGCAAACTAAATGTGTCATAAAATTGCTGATTTCAAAAACACATTTCATTTTTCTCCATTGTTACAAAACACAATAGATGGAGCTGAAACCTGCAGGAAGTATCCCTTATCATCCATGGTCATGGGCTCGTTAAAGACTCAGCCTCTCACATTTGCAGGTACGTTTCTAAGAACAGAGATTACAAACAGATCACTACATACGTTAATGAAAGCTGAGGCAGCCTCTCATCTCTGTGTATGGAAGTTGAGAAAGAAGGTCAATAATGTCGCCACATCTGAGGGGAAGCGGGAGAAATCTGCAGGACAGAAAATCCAGGACAAACTAGTTCATGCATTGGGAACTGGGGAAACACAAAATATTTTGGTCTTGTGGAAGCTTACATGTGCTCAGAGGGTTGAAAATCTACCTGCTGTCTAGCTGCCACTGTAAGTTCAAAAATCAAAATCCTTACATTTCCCATCAAGGCCTTAAATTAAGGTTAAAGATACATCAAGATTCGATGTGGAAAAAGAAATCAAACTTGAGAAAAGTTTGTTTCAGATCTTAGCCTTTTCACAAAGCCATAGTGCCTGACTACATAGGAAACAAAGAACTTCTTAAATATTTTCTTTTTCACTTTTCTCATTTGGCTTCTAGCCATTTGTTCAGTGCTGAATTGGTCAATGAGAACCAAAGAAAATGCTGCTGCAGATGCTTTTGGACTGAATTTTTGCTCCCAGTCAACCAAACAGGCTTGTTTTTCTGCCACTGGGTCCTACATCCCCAAAAGTGTCCAGGTCATGTAGGAGAAGAAGCAGCTTATAGTGGGCCAGCAGGTTGCCCATCTTAACTGGTGTAGCTATTGCTGCTTTCTGTGTCTACATTAGAGCTACAAAAATATGTTGAACAAGCCGAGTGACCTCAGCCACTCCTCACACAGCCTATCCTCAAGGCCCTTCACCATCTCATTGCCCTCCTTTGGACACTTTATAATAGCTTTATATCTTTCTTCTATTGTGGTGCCCAGTAGTTAGTTGAGGACACCTGTGTTTGTGGCTTCAGGAACTCAACATCATGGCAGAAGTCACCAGGATACACCATTACCTGTCTTCTTTCATGCTGGTCCAAGACTCCCTCTACACCTCACTAACCTTGCAGCGGCAGGAGCTGTGGTAGGTGAAAATGAGAATTTCTGAGGTGGCAAGTGGGTCCTCTTTGGAGGATGGATGAAAAAAGTGAAAACCCACATAATGCACAGGGAGGAAACCCAGGGAGGGATGGAGGGAATTTCACTGCATTCACACGGGGATGGTGCTTTTCAATCTCCAAATCCTTCTCATCTCTCTCCTCCAGTTTGTGTTGTGGCAAATTGTGGGGTGAGGAGCAGCAAGCAGTGACCCTGCATGCCTTCACAGGGGTGATGGCAACCACAGGAAAATGAGCAGTTGGGTGGTGTAAAAGCAGAGGCTGCCTTTAGGCTGATTGCCCATCTCTGCTCTTGAGAACGACACCTCCAGCACAGAGCAAGGCAGATGCCACAAAGCTATTCCCAGCACAGTGCTAGCATGTGCTTCCCCACCAGAGAGAGAAAGAATAACTTGACTGGGGGTAAAAATGTACATTAAAGGAAACATTTATTTGGTGGAACAGATATTCTGGGTGCCTAAGAGAACACAGTCTTGTGATGCATTATGTACCAATACCTAAATTGCTATTACAACTAGGACACATATTAAATACTGCAGAAAATAACTGTTAAAAAAATTTATGGGTGAAAATGTATATTCTTTTCTGAGATGAAAATGAAGAAGTGAAAAGGTTTCTGCTCTGTAAGGGCGCTTGTTCCTTAAAAACATGTAATATTTAAATTTTAAAAAGAAATAAAATAGTGGGTTGGTTCATTCTTTACTCATTTGGCTTTCTTCCATTAAAAAAAAAAAGGGGCGGGAAAAAAAAAAAAGGAGGGCTTTCTTTTTTTACCTTGTAAAGCAATTTGAGTAGAGGTCACCAAATCCATCCTGTGACTGTAGCATTAGGTACCAAAACAGAGGAGATGCCCAAGACCAAAAGCTGCACACTGCCCTTCCAGCCCTCTGCTTGCTCATTCTCCTGCCAGCCCAGACTTCTGGCAGGATCCTGTAGCTGCCTGATGCCTTGGGCTCCCTTTGTGAAATTCCCCCGTAAACTGACCGGCAGTCCTTCATTTTACAGCACAAGTGCCTGCATTTCCTGCTGTCCCCAGGAAAGAGCCAGCTCCTCAGCCCCACTCTCTGTCACCCTGCAGGTCTTGCCTTCTGCAGAAGGAGGTGATGCTCCAGCTCAGGCTGCACACAGAAGCCTCAGGCACTGCCCAACAACTGGTCACTTGACCAATTGAAATGTTTGATTACAACCATTTCAGGTGTTCAAATCTGCTCCTCTGGTGTGCACATTCTTCAGCTCTTTAATTTAGTAAGACACATCACACTTTTCAGTGCAGGAATGACAGACAGCAGCTCACTTTGATGTGTTTGTTGCCCTGACCTACATTTCCTTAAGAAACACTGTTTACATTAAAGATGCTGCTTTTTCACAGGTCTCTGTGCTCTCTCCCTGCTCACTAGCAATGGCATCACAATTATTCAAAAACTTCTTACTTCCCCTTGTACACAGTTCAGGGAAACCAAAAAGCACACTGGTGCTTTCGACTTTGTTTTGTGTGGGATTTTTATGATGTGCTATATGCCTGAAACAGTGATAATAACAATCCAGTTAGCCTATATTGCCAAACTGAAGAGTTTGTTTGTGGTTGTATAAGCTGTTGTTGGCATTTAACAGTCTCCGCTTTGATCCTGCTGTTGTTACTGTGCTGCAAAGAATTTCAATGAAAGGCACAAACGTAGATCTGCAGATACCTTCCTGAGACATGCATTGGAAATGAAGATATGCTGAGATCTTCCCAAGAAAAGAATTACAAAACTGAAAATACATTTAATCTGGAATAGATGCACATTTCATGGTTTTTTGGGGACCTGAAAAGACTGCTACTTTAGAGCTCAGCTTGCAAAAAAGACAGCAAACTGCTCTCTGCCAGAACAATTGCAACTTCTTTTGAAGAAAATTATCATCACAAAATAGCTCACTATGAATAGTAAGAAAAGAACTGATCTTCCTTGGCATCAGCATACTCCAGCATATGAATGTCTCTGAATTAAAAATGCAAGGTGTGCATTAGTGCAGGGGCCCTGCACCCTGCTGGACTACATTTCTTGGGCTTAAAAAATTCTTCCAAAGCTTCTTTCCCTTTTGCATTGCTAAAGGAAATGACTCAAGACAATACAATAAATATTCAGTCATGCAGCAAAGAAATATCTGGACTGAGAGCAAAATACATTGTTGCCTGGGTCAAGGGTAAGTGCAGATGAGTTGACAGAGCCTGCAGTTAAAAACTGAATGGCAGAAAGATCCACAGATTATCTTTAATCTGTCTACGTACATTTAGCTTCCTCTTTGCAATCAGTATTTGCGCTGTTGATGCATTGAGTGTTAACACATTGTGTGTACATTTCCTAATGATGTTTGTGCTTTAGCAGCCATTTCTGGCCATGGCCCATCATGTCATGTACCCCCAAGTATCTGAACTGTAGGGCAAAGCATGGCACAGCAGAAAATCAAACTGCTGCTCTGCATCTCTCCTCCCTCCAGGCACTGACCTTACAGCCTCACCTGCTGCCCAAGGTTTGGTCCCAGGTCCACGACTGCTGCCAGGGAGCCTCAGCCACAAAAGCAGCTCCATAGGGCTGCAGCTGTGCCCTATGGGAGCCCGAGTTGAGCCGCAGCTGTAGCACTGTGGGCATCCAAGCCAGCAGGTTTACATATGAGGCTGCCACTCCTCTGGAAACCTGCAGCTGAAAGGACACCTGTCACACCAAGTGCCCCAGACGGCTCCTCCCCAGCTGCCTGGGCACTCCTGCAAAACCTTCCTGAGCCATGCTGCTTACTTCCTCACTTCTTTCCCCTCCCCACTGCCCTTCCATCACAAGAGCCATAAGCAAGGAGGCTTTTGCCTGAGTCACCTCGAAGTACGTGCCCTTGCATGGGACCATTTTGAATGCACAGCTTTGCAAGCAAAGGCAATGAGGATGTCAGGAGCGAGGCTGTAGCCCCATGAGTATGTCAGGAAGACTGGAATCATTCAAGGAGCTGCCATGGTTTTATTTGCACCTTAGCAGAGCTGGGAACATAATTTGACCCTCACTTTTTTTATGTGATGATCCTCCGGACTAATTACAAGACAAAAAGTACAAGACTGAGGCATTTGTCATTGGAACAGAATCCAGGTTCCTGATTTAAACTGCAACACAGAGCCCATTGGAAATATGCACGACCTAACCTCCCCATCTCACACACCCCATTCCCTTTCTGCAAGAAATACCACAAAATTTTCTTGTATCTTGCTGAAAAGATTTCTTAGCAAATGTGTGTCTGGAAAAATCAAGAGCTTTTCTGGGTGTAACAGCCACACAATAAATGATTAATGAGCAGTAAGATCATCTGGGGTTTTTTATTTTCCTCTCTTCTTTTTCTTAAAAAGAAGGGGAAAACCAGAATTTTTTTGAGACACAGGTGACACCTTTAAGCAATGGTGCATGATAATTTAAGAAATTGGGTGGAGTGCTTCCTTCCTGTAATCTGTTTGTAATCGGTGCAAAGTTAGAGCCAAATAGGATGTCTTATGCAACGTCTGAAAAATAACTTTTTAACAGTTAAAAAAAGAAAGAAAGGTTTTCCCACATCCTTGGTGGGCCTAATTCTGACTCCTCTTAAAGACGCAGATAACAGCCCCCTGTCTTGGTAGGTGGAATTGCTGGTGCTGGCCAGCTGGTAACTCTTCCACCTGTAGTTTTCTCTTCTTGTTCAGTAGGCAGGCTTGCTTCTTGCACACTTTGTTTTGGGGGTAGAAGTAGATGTGTCTTCAAGAGATTTTTGGTTGCAGTCAAGACCTGACAGCATCTGCTTGCCTAAACATGGGTGAATACATTTTCCCAGCAGCTGTGTGATGCAAGATGGGGACAAAGGGGAAAAAAGCGCAACCGAAACCTGCAGGGATCTCATCATCCTGTATGCAACAGCCACAGCCTCCTTTTTCAACACCCTCTGCTTGAGAGCAGATGGCCATATTTCAGTTTGTCACATCTACATCTGGGCAACAAAACAAAAAACACCCACTTTTCAAATAGCTTCAAAAAAACCATTGAAACACTTTAGTTGATAAAACAAAAAGCAAAAACAAACCCAGAGCATTTTAAAAGTATTTTTTTTTAACCAGAGAAGATACTTTGCTTCCCTAGGTATTGAATTTTCCAGGAGCTGACCATTTATCTGACAGCTTTGTCCAAGAGTTAGACAGAGTGATTACAAGGATCTAGGAAGCTGGTCAGCCTGAAGAAAGGCTTTCCCACTTGCCTGTCCTTCTTTTGGTGTTGGACTTCGTGATTTTTAAAGGTCCCTTCCAACCCAAACCTTGTATTATATCGATGACCTTGGTTAATCAGGGAACAGGCAGACAGGAAGAAATGGTTTCCTGTCAGCCACTCAAGTGTCTGGGCTGGCTACTGAGGTCTGGAAGGAAACAAGTCTTGTGGGTAAGGGACCAAACAGCCTTGGTACTGGGGACTAAAACTGGAGAATAGGGGAACAAAGTGCTTCCCATTGTAAGAGATCAGGTTTGTGACCACTTGAGGAACCTGGTTGTGCATAAGACTATGGGACCTGATGAGATGCATCCCAGAGTCCTGAGGGAATTGGCCAATGTAGTTGCCAAGCCACTCTCTATGATATTCCAAAAGTCATGACAATCAGGTGAATGTCCTGGTAACTGGAAAAGGGAAAACATTATACCCATCTTTAGAAAAGTTAGAAAAGAGTGTGGGAACTACGGACCTGTGAGCCTCATTCCTGTGCCTGGGAAGATCATGGAACAGATCCTCCCAGAAGCTATGCTAAGACACATGGAGGATGGGGAAGTGACTCAGGACAGTCTGCACAACTTCACGAGAGGCAAGTTCTGCCTGAATAATCAAGTGGCCTTTGACAGTAGAGTGACTACAGCAGTGGACAAGGGAAGAGATATTGTCTGTCTGGACTTCTGTAAGGCCTTTGACATGGACCCTCCCAACATCGTTTCTCTCTAAGCTGGAGAGAGATGGACTCGAAGGGCGGATCGTTCAGTGGAGTAGGAATTGGCCAGAGGAACACGTGTCCCTCGTAACACAGCTTTGAACCAAAGCCTTGCCCATACTGATTTCAGTTGGTCAGTCCCTAGGTGTTTCAAGGCATGATCCCAGAAACTGAGACCCAAGAATATGTCTACTTTGGTTGATGTGGTTTTACCAGCATCACCTAAGAACTATGGGGCAGAGAGCCAAGACAGAGTTCAGTTCTGGGGTAACACTCAATTCCTTCTACCATAGAGAGTAGAGGGGCCACTGCTTTCTGCAGGACCACAGAGATTTGTCTCTTGAGCTGACCCACATTTTGGGAGGGCTTTAGAGCAGTGGGGGTGTGGCCATGTCTGTCTGTTCTTAGGGGCTCAGCTCAAACAGGTGCCTGGAAAATGGCAACAACTGACTGCATTTTCTCCCAACCCAAGTTACATTGGGTAAATTTATGATCACTCTGCTCGTCTGTCTGAGAGAAAGTTCCCTCTGTGAAATGCAGTAACCTGATAGACCAAGGTCTTGGATCCTGCCTCCTTCCAACTCTTCTCCCACAGAATTAACACCTGAGGTTCTCAGTCCTGACTCTGGGCCTTAGGCTGAAATTTAGATGCATTTTTTTTTAAATGACAAATGACAAACAGAATTGAACTTTACATGACTGGTGGAAAAATATCTCCAATAACTACCCACTAGGTAAGAAATTCTGATCCCTGCACTTTTTTTTTTCTCCTCCTTTACAATGACTGGAAAATTAAGGGAGACTCATTTATGTAGGGATAACATCCTACATAAATGAAATAAAAATAAGAGTGAGGGGAAGTCAGTTTTAAAGGCTGACTGAGTATCAGGATTATCAAACTGAAATCTGCCTTGTAAGGGTTAGTCAGACCAGCAGTCTGTCAGCAAACATGCAATTTTCTGAACTATTTCAAAAGCAGTTAAAGGTTTTCTCAAAGCTGAGTCAATTCAAGCTCAAGCTTTAGCTGCTTCGTGCTGTGCAGGTAGATTTATTCAGACTCAGCTTTTGAACCACCACAATGGAGGCAGTGATCAAAACAGCAATGACAGAGTGATTAGAGCCTTAAAAACCCCAACATGGTGAGGATCAGGGATAAAAATTTCATTAATTTCTAGTAGATCAAGAAATGTGTACTTTATTTTGTGCTGATTAAATTTTTAATTTCAGTCCAGGTGCGGTTTTTCATTTGGGTTTCTTTTCTAAAAATGTTTTTAGGGAATTTAGGGACAGCTAGATTCACAGGAGTGCTGTGAGGTGGCAGCTACAGACCTGAAAGCAGAGCTCTGGTGTTTCACAAAGTGGGGTTTCGTTTCAGCTGCAGGAAACTATACACCTCTTGGTTCTCGATCTAAGCATCACCTCCCTCATAGGAACAGTCACCAGACCACAGATTTATTCTGCACTGAGAGTAGCTCAATATTTTGTACAACATTGATGAGGAAAGACAAATGGTGCATCTGAACTTGCACTCTGATTCATGCCACAATGCACTGATGACCCTGGTTATTCCTGATTTGCAGTCTGTGCCCCCTGCTTCATCCTAGCTAAGGGCATTCCCCCCTTCTCTCTGCTCTCTTTCTTCTCCATCCCCCTTGCACATCAGAGAGTATTAACTCTGCTCTGCCATCTGTCATCACTCTCCCTCTATTCCTTCCCAGACTTTTTCTCACTCCTTGCTTGCAATAAGGTCTCACTCACCTGAACCTTTGTTGCAAGAAACACATATGCCAGGTGTCTATTTTGGAGAATTCCTCCAGTTTTGTGTAGAAACCAAGGTGCAAGTGTGAGTGTGTTTGGAGGGGAAGGAGATGTTGAGACTCGGAAAGTCTTGAGACAGTTTGGTTCAGGGGTGTGACTAGGACACTCACCTCAGTGTAAAAAGTAAGAAGTTTCCCTGGCTGTGGTAGGACAGATCTAGTTGGAGAGATCGTGGCCCCAGAAGACTCTGCAGTCCAGTGAATGAAATGGTCCCCCAGAGGATGGAAGGCCCATCTCAGACAAAGCAAAGACCCATATCATGTACTACTACCAGTGCCACTGAATTATGCAGCAGCACTCATTTCCTGTGGTAGAAATTTCCTATACTGAAATGAAAATCTGTCAGTTTGAAAACACTGACATGAATTTTTTTGCTTTGAATTTTTTTCCCATTCATTTGCTCTTGGGCAATATTACACGAACCTGCAATTTGGGGGTTGAATAACTGACAGACAAAATGTTTGACCCTTGAAGGCTGTGACATTGGGCAAGGAACCAGGTAACATCTCATGTGCAAGGAAAAACTGTTTGGTACGTTTTCTTTCTCACCATACCACCCCTCCATGGGCCTAGAATATCTGTAATGAATCTAGCTAGAAGTAGTTGGTCAAGATCATCTGCTTATTCTCTAAGAGCTGATAGGAATGTCTCTTTTCTGGAGAGCTCCACTGCTGATTTCACGTTAGCGCTAAAATGAACAATCAGTGATAACTGAGAACTGGAGTTTCTTCAGATGTGTAATGGCATTATAGCACACAGGTCAACAGCACTGGGCAAAAATGAGTTTTGCCACCTGGACGATGAGCACCAAAGTCATGTATTCTGTCTGCCATGTATTCTGTCTTTCCTAACATTGTTGGCATCACAACTCAGTTCTGAGGGCGGGTGGGTGTTACACAGATTGGAGATAATCAGATTGGTTGTGAGTCAGGGGTCTCATTCTTTCCACTGCTTGCCTGCCTGCCATTCATCCCTCAAAAAAGCTCACCTTGCTATGGGACAATTCATGCCATGGTTATCTCATCTGCCTAGAACGGACCAAGCACCTGAGCCCTGGAGATCTGCTCAAGACTTCCTGGTGCTGGGTGACAGAGAAGCAGAAATTCTCAGAAAACTCTTCTCCTTTCCTTCACCTTTGCTATGATACAGGATCGATGTCAGCAGACCCTCTTTCCTCCCTCCCTGTTCTGCTTGTCCTCCTTCCACAGCTGAGGCCTCCTTTGCTCCTGCCACCTTCTCTCACTTCCATACAGATTTACCCTTCCACCTTCTCACTCCCAAATCACAGGACTTCTTTTTTGAGGTTGCCCACTGTCACGCTCCCATATCACTGTACTTACAGACCTCCGACCACCACCTGTGCAAGCTGCTGATCTCTTTATCTCCCAGTGCATCTAAAGCTGAGCTCCAACCAGAGCTGCACAGCTCAGCTCAAGCTGAGATGAAGAACCCTTTGGGAAGGTGAAATGACAGCTTGCATCTCTCTTGTTTTCATGTCACAGCTAACACTGTGCCATGTCCTCCTGTGGTTAGACCTTCCTCTGCTCATGGCATGACCGGCTAGGTCCATCAGAGAGACCCCAAAGCAGGTCCTGTATGTAGCCTGCAATTCTGCATTCCTCCAGACCCTCCTCAGCTGCAGAAGAGAATCTAGTGTTTGCGTCTCTGGGAATAACATTGCTGTTAATGAATAATCACATTCAGCCTTAGTGCAGCTGCCCAAAACCGTTTATTTTTTCACCATTTTTTATGCAAAGGGTTGGTATGGCCTGAGGCTGGGTAGCCCTCAGGGCCTCGTGCAAATCAGATCCCCATCTGCATCTGCTTCCTCTGGGCTCCAGGAACCAGAGCCACATTCAGGTCAACCTCAAGGCTGTTGCAGATTGACCCTACAGGAAGACCTCTGCACTGGAGAGATACTGAGGAGCTTTCTAACACCACTTAAAAAAAAAAAAAAAAAGTCTGAAACATCACCAGGCTAGTCTAAAATATGTTACACAAAAGTCATGTCCCTGTCTCCCAGGAGAGCACAGTTGAACTGCAGATTCTTTACCAACAAAGCCAGGAACCCAAATGCTCATAGACTGCTTGAGACAGCCCCAGGGAAGACTCTCAAAGTGAACTCCGGAGCTGCTGAGCTGAGTGAGAAGCTACATATGGACACCGCCCAAAGGAAACACATCTATAAAAATGCACACCACTGCTCATAATCATTCTGAAAGACACGACCAGTCTTCAGAGTGATGCTTTCTTACCACCTAATTGCTTTCTGAGGAAATTTTAGCATGGCCAAATGAATGTCATCAAATTGATTACCTTGTAGACACAGTAGTTATTATTATAATTTAATTATTAAATAATCTTCTTTTCATAATAATATGTTATGATATGCCACAGTATATTGTGCTGCAGCATTAATTATTGCATGTACTCATTATAATATTCCAAGACTGTAGAATTTCATGGTTTTTTACCAAAAGTGCATGCTGGGTCTTTTCATTCTGAAAGTTTCTTTCCCCAGTTTTAGAGGGGAAAGCTTCTTTAAAAATGGGAGTGAATTAAAAGTTGCAAAATTTTAAATATTTGTAGCCTTTAGGATCAAAAAGTGGAAAATAAAGAGCTCTATTTCTAGCCTGCTATATTTGAACTAAAAATATTTTTGTTAAAAAAAATAACAACCAAAGAAGCAAAGCAAATCTCATTTTTACTAGGAGATTTTGGGGGATCTGATTCAATATATTTTGCAGTTTTTGAGGCTATGAGACTGAAACTCCTTCCTGTTTACCTGTGGGCTCATGGTGAGAAGACTGACAGTTGGGTTTCAATTTTTGATATGTGGAAGTGAGAGGAGTTTAAAGCAAGAACTTGAGTCTCTGTCCTGCAACCATGTTCAAAGTAAAATGCCCTGGTGTTTCTGCATATGAAGCTGTATCATCAATAGCCGTAGCTTGAGAAGCCACACAGATGTTTTGGCCTCCATTCCAAGAAAGCAACTAAGCACCTGCTCCAACCAAGGATCTTGAGTATCTTTATTGTTTTTGTGGTAGACTGTAAAAGGATAAACTTCAAGTGCAGACCAGCCTCATCAGTGTCATGTGGGAGCATGCCTCTTGAGGTGTTGTTACTGGAAATAATCACTGGGAGGTCAAAGGTAAAACTTAACTTGCAGAGAATAAGGATTTTATTTGTAGTTTTTATAAAATCTTGATTGCATAAAAAAATCATGCAAGCCTATGTATCTATATATAGCAGAAGGAACTCTTATTTGGATGGTAAAACTCCCAGATAAACAATCTTGCAAAGGTCTGTTTCTTTCCACTGCCTATATTCAAGAGTGCCTTGAATGATGGGCTCTGGTGTAGATACCTGCAGTGCAAATGCCAAGGGCTAGGTAAGACAACTCCATCCCTGTGTTAGGAAACCCCAACACAAAGTCTCTCCACGGGCTCAGAAGCCCAGGTTCCACTTTGGGTTCTGTGTGGAGGTGTCCACTCCCCAGAAGTAGCCTGTGCTCCTGTGGGGAGCAGGCCTTTAACAGCTTTCAGGCTAGTGGATGTTTATAAGCTCAGTCTCAGAAATGCCTTTTAGTCAAACAGATACATTTAGGCAAGGGAAAACAGGTTTTCAGGCACAGGGGGGTTTTATGTGCAGAGGACTAACTCCTGATGCTCCAGGATGCCTGACTTTCAGCTGGAGACCCTCTGTGTATAAAAGTATCATACACTATACGTACATCAAATGCTTGTCCAGGCTGCAATGGATGCCACTCCTTCAAATAACCTAGGTTTTTTACCTTGCTCTCGTGGGCACCACAACACTGAAATCATGTTGAGAATATTGCTCCATTGCTCTAAACCTCTTCTATAAATGAGAGTTGGGAGGTCAAGCCATTACTCAGTCATTTCTAAACTTCATTACATAAGCGTCACTCAACAGTAAAATGCACTTGGTCACAGTTATGCAGAAGACACTGCAGTTTTTCTCTTCCACTGAGGTTATCAGAGTCTCCTCTGGCCACCTGCATATTCTCAGTGTGAAACAGAAATCATGTGTAGGGCAGAGTTACCAAACTGCAGTGGAACTGTACTTGAAAGACTTCGAAGTGAGGAAGGAGTTAATCATTGCAAAATAGTCATTTCCTGAGCCCTCTGGTTGGATGAGTAAAAACTTTCAACTATTTCTATTTCTTCTGTGTCATTTAAGAGGCTTTCAAGGTGCACTGTACCTCTCAGACCAGGTAAGGAATACAGCTTTTCTCTTCTTCATTGTTTATTCGTAATAGTTTTTCAGAGGAGCCAGAGTCAGTACAAGACTGATTTTTCTCCCTCCTATTATTTACATCTGAAGGGAGAACAGAGTTCATTGCAGTCCAAGAAGTACATGTGTTTCTTTGTGCCGGATGACTGTGAGCTGTAGAAATAAAGGAAGAACTGTATGGCTTAATAATAGAGCAAAGATAATGAAGAAATTACTTTGCATATATTTAGAAGTCAGAATTATTACAGCAAATACTGCAGTAAAAGAGAAAGAAAACTCATCGCTAGTTTTAAGGAGTTCACTCTGCAAAAACCACTATCAAAAAAAGGAGTTCTCAGGTGCACAGTTTGCTTTAGTGAGGAGAGTAGTAAAAATCATAGTGTTTCTTCAACTCCGTTTTTAAAAAGAGGAAGAATGAGCTTCTATGTATTGGGGGACAGAAAAAAAATCAAACCCAGATAATTTTTGACCAGTTTGGGTTGTAAATCTGGACGTGATATCTATCTTTAGCTATTGCAGTCATGTACTATACTCATCCTGAGACTGCTCCGGAGGTTTGCAGCAGTCAAGCACACACAGAAGTGACTGTGGAACCATATCATAAAATGATATAATTTCATCAGGGTCTTTTGATGCATAAAAACTGAACTCAGACAGACAGGCACCAGAAGGAAGTCCTGTAACACAGTGCACTTTTGCATATGGCATTTGTTGCCTCTTAATAGACAGAGAGAGAGACTATTTGTGTGAAAAACTTTTGTTTAATAGTTCAGAAACAAGAATAAAATAGCCATCAGTGGGGCAGTTATCGTAATAATGTGCTGTCATTGGGCCACATAGAGAAAGGGAAATTGTATGTGGTATGCTGATCGCTGAGTGAAATCATACACTAATATGGCATTTGTGGGTTTTTTAAGACTCGGGTTTTTTGGCATTTGTGACTTTTTAAGTCTTTGCTTGTAATCAGTTTTAATATTTGGACATTGACTCCTTGAATGTTGGTGTAAACACTTTCTGGATTTTAAACATAGTTGTCAGAAGAATCTAGGTAGGACTTTTAACAGCATGGGTTTGATTCAGACACAAAATTTCCATCCACGTTGGGGCTTCATACCTAAATCACTTCCACCTTATTTGTGAGATTGCTGTTACAGCAGCAACTGGACCTCTGTAATGAATTTCATCCTCAACAGACTCAATGAGCCACTTGAAGTTTTGTCACTGCACCTACAGATGGAGAAGGAATTCAGATGAATCCCAGCTGGTGCCAGACTTGTGCCCTGGTTTTTGCAGCTCCCCAGCACAGGCAATCTGATCAAGAATCCTAGTCTTCCCCTGCAAACAGCTGTGTCAGTTTATACACAACCAGAGAGCATGTTACCATTCTGCTAGGGCAGAGGCTATGGCATGGGTAGAAGCATTTGCATCAGCCTTATGTCTTCTCAGTTTCAACATCAATGCCAAGCAATTTGCTGTTCCTTACAGGTCTGTGTGGCCTCAGTTGGTAAATACTTGCAGCCTATGCCATGGTTTGCTGGAGGAAAGCTGGCCAAAGTGTGCCTACCATCCTCCAGTCACATTTCTCAGTTACTTCATAGGCACGGCTCAAGGGAAAGTGCTCAGCAGCTTTGTGTGGGAAGAGCAAGGTGAACCCAGGCATCCCCTGTCACCAACCAGCATCTTACCCACTGCTTCTGCCTCCAGTTTTTAGCATCCCTTCAGGCACATTTATTGAAAATGTGTATTCATCTTCTGTCTTGCAGCGTGGGTTTGGGTTCAACTCAGATGCATCTGCCTGTGCAGATAATTTTGCTTTCACTGATGACTGTAAGTGCAGAAAAGGCCAGCTTAGGTAATTTAAAATGTTTGCTCTCGGTGCTCTCTTTCAGCATCAGTATCTTTGTTTGATGTGGGAAAAGGGTGCACTCCTTGTCTCTCTGTCGGAGGGCAGCAGGCGTTATGTGCAGCGGTTATGTGTAAGAGCACTGAAAACAAATACTAGAAAGGTCTTTCCTTGTATGGTAGGTTTGGTCTGCCACAGTAACTGCTGCGTTCTGGACAAGTGGCCAGAGGGAGAAACCCAGACACAACTCAGCCACAAACAAGTTATCTTGTGGTAGACTCCTCTTTCCTGCTCAAAAATAAAGACACACCAAAACTGTGTGCTGGTGTTTTGCACATGTATTGCCACTTAAAAACTTTACTTCACATTTGCATAGTTTCCAGATAAAAAGTTGTTTTGAAACAGAAGTTCAGGGGGCTTCACTGCTGACAACTAATGTTTGCAAAGCTTTCAGCTGGATAGAAGGGAGGTTTTCTTATCAGGCATATTTATTGACACTGTTCCCATGCTCTTCACAGAGTGCAGAAGGAGCTTGAAAATGTAGCTCTCCTCTGAAAAATGACATTACAGAAATGACATTACGGTCTGGATCTTGACTACCGCTTCCAGAATTCCTGGATGAAATGAGCTCTATTTATAATTAAATGTCTGTGGGATTGTTGTTTTGGCTTGATTATTCTTACTGCCAGCTCTCAAATGGGAAAGTCAAACTGGTGTTCCTCTTGGGCTTACTATTTATACACAGGAAACCTGAGAGGGACTCAGCCTGAGAGCTAAGGTTGTTATTTAAAATAGGTTTAAAGTGGGTAATATAGTCCAATTTTTTGCCTAAATTTAGATGCTAATCAATAAGAAATATCCCACAGGATTAATTTTCTACATCTTTGAATCTGGTAGTGTCAGTTTGATCCAGTCAATTTTCATACATTTCTGACTGGAAGCCTTCTGTCCTTATGGAAATTCTCCATTGGCAATCTTATTTTTCAGGGCTGATGAATATTTAACTGAAGTTAAATACTCAGAGAAAGAGGGAGAGAAATCTGTGTATGCTTCGTGCAACAGCTCAGTATTTCAATACTGGGTTTTAGCTCTCATTGATATCCTAACGCAGAGATTCTGCCTTTTTGTGCACAGAGTGATGAGGGTCCACGAGTTGTACAGGCTGGGGCCAGGGATTTGTAAGCTTGGTCATCAAGAGCTGCACAATTTTGTCACATTTTCACACTACTGCATGAGAAATTCAAGCTCAGCAGCTGGTGAATTGAAAATCCTCGCTCTCCCAACTGCTGACTAAGACTTGAAATAAGAACAGAAATTACACCTTGGTATGGTTGTGAAGAAGAAGCTAGGGCTATTTACTGTGAGATACACTGTACTTGATTCACAGCTGCAAAAATGAAAAGGGAAAATAGCAAACCAACAAGAAGTATGTACTCTTTTCTCTTCATCTTCAGATACCTGTATTCTGAAACTTTAGTAGTCCTGCACAGGTATGTTTTACAGCTAGTGAACCATATATTTAAGGCTATGAAAGAAAATGTTATCAGTGCTTGTCACTGAATTATCTTTAGATATGTTCTTTTTTTTTGTTTTGTTTTCTTTTGATTCTTAAAATATTTCTTTTTTTTCCTTTCTGCAGCTCTTACTCATAGAGGAAATCTGATCTGCTGCAGCACGGAAACATCAGCGGTGAGATGGCGAGACGAATTCCTTAGGGAACTGCCTGTAAGTCTGGTCAGCATTTAAGATGAAAAGTTTTGCATTTTCTTTGGCAGGATGTTGCATGCAGAGTTTAGCTGTATGAGGCAATTGCTGAGGCCATAAGGGAACATTCAGGAACACAAGCCTCTGCTTTGAGTAGGTGAATAAGCACAAAGGCAGAAATAATCTTGTTAAGACTTTGTCTTTCTCCCCTCGCCCGCTCCCCCTCCTCCCCTCTCTTCTAAAAAACATCACTGGTCTTTGAAACTTGCTAAATGATGCCCGATTGAAGTCCTGTTCTCCCAGAATCCTAGATACACAGTCTCGAAGTAGATGAGGACAGAAGGTGGTTGGTATTGGGACGGCAGTTGACAAGAGGAAGACAGACTTTGGGTTACATGCTGCTGATGATTAAAGTGGATTTGTAGAGGACAGCAAGGTGTGATTCTTTCAGCTCTTTCCCTCAAATACTCTGGAGAAACCCCTGAAATATCCAGATCTCAGAAACATAAATCTTGGAGGCAGCACGGGCGCGTCGGCACCCTCTAGTGGGCTACACAGAAAATGTTTTTACCCAGCAGTAACTTCCCACTTCATTCGCTGGGACCAGTCATATCCTGATCTTTAGCGTATTTGACACACCTGTAATAACTGTTCTCAGCCTCTGTAACATGATGGCTGCATCCAAACTTCTTTTTTGGAATGGTCTTTTCTCTGTCAAAACTCCTGAACTATACAAGAAGTTCATTGTGGCTCAGAGTTGTTTGAGGGAGCATTAATTGGTGAGAGATAAAACTGTGCCAGAACTGTAACAGCCCAAGCAATTGAATTTCATGGTCTGAGCATTGTTCTGACAGTGTTAAATTTACTAATATTGACATACTTTACCTGTAGTAAAGTCCCCCTTGTGCAGGTGGTATATTCCTCAGAGTCCTAAGTGTAAATATCACAGAATAATACTTCAGCACAAAAAAATCAATGAACAACCTGTTTAGTGGGAGACCATTTCCTGTCTCATTGTTCAGCTCTCATCTGCTTGCTGCTGGAGAACACATGCTGACTGAGACGCAGAGCTACAGGAAAAAGCAAAGCAGCCTTGTGATTTTAGTGACTGAGCGATGTTCTGGGAAATATGATTTTGCCACTGATTCTACCTGAAAGTAGATGCTGAGAAAAGCTTTTGTGATGCTGAGAAAAGGTCACCTTCTTAAGAAAAGGATACACGTGAACTGCCTGAAATGGAGCTAGGATGGAACTTCAGGTGTTCAGCTCCAAACAGGGAAAATTCTGTTGCAGCCTCTGACTGCTGGCGAGTTATAAGATAGTAGTTGCGTCTTATAACACAAGATAGCAGTACTTAAAGATACTTAGAGACAAATACAGAGAAGATATGCATTAGCAATTATAGAACAAAAGGATTTTTACAGGACTGAAAGAGCTGGTCTGGTGCCACTGAGGAGAATGCTTAAAGCACATCAGTAAAACTATGTTTCTTCTTTACAAATACAAGTGCTTGTTTTTCAAAAGGTCAAAGAGTAGGAAATAGTGTAACTCCTTCTATAGAGTATAGGAGAAAGAGCATGCACACTCAGCTCTGTCTTTGGAAAGTATTTAAAGGCTTATCCACCTCCTTCCTTGCTAGATAGTATGCTAGAACTATGGTCTGGGCTGAATTGCACCCAGCCAGTAGAAGCTGGAAGAGCAAGCAAAAGAGGACAAAAAAAGTCAGAAGCCTGAAATACCATTCAGGTAGAAGGCTAAAGATCTTGTCTCTAGTCTCGTCTTCAGAGACACTGTTTCACACTAATCACTGGGTAGCTCCAAAGGCCAAACTAAAGAGTAGATTCCAGGCCGTGTCCACTTACTTGATGGCTGCTTCTGTCACTAGGCTAGAGAATCTCTTACCCTCCTTCATGGTGTTTTCATCTTTCCCTGAGTTGTTGTACTGATAATTTTTTAGTGTGCATCTCTGATGTGAAAGATGGGCAGTACCCAGAAGCTTTGTGGTTAAAGCAATCTCCAGCTCAGATAAGAAGTCCCATGGAGACATCTTAAGGCATCTATTTCCTGAAATTAACCACTACTTTATCATTCAGACAGGGCAGAAAAGTGTTTTTCTTCTATCAACCACCTTAAAAGATTGTAGCAAATTAAATTTAGTCCCCAGAAAGAAAAGGCAACCAGGAATTTTAACAAAAGGAGCTCTGGCAAAGAGGTTCAAGGCTCAGGTCTCGTAGTTTCCCTGTGAGAGCGAGTAGGTTCTGTGAGACTATTTTTTCCTCAATTTTTCATGTTTTTAGGGCTCATCCTTTGTCTGCACTGGATGATCTATGTGTGTGGCGTGCGAAGAGTGCTGACTTCACACTGTTCCATATCATTTTGCTGACTAGTTCAGATCCCATTCTGAGACACCTAAGCCTTCACTGGTGTCTTCATCCTTCCACCCATGTGATGCTTATCTTACAGCACTTGAAATTCTGTTTCAGATCTAGCTTCAAGGAATTAAGCTTTCAGAAACAGGCACCAACTCTGAACTCCTAATTTTCAAATGCTTATGAAAAGATATCTGGATCTGACTTGCAGAGTATCGATTACTCACAAATCCAGGTATGGTCAATAGAAATGTGGCTTTGAAACACTAAAATTTTATTTAATGCCAAATGCTCTTAAAAATCACATCCTGGGTAACTCAGGGCCTCCATTCCTCATTTTCCTCTTCATAATATGGGGTTAAATAATCTTCATATTAGAAGACGGCTGCAAATAAGAAATTTACAGGTCTTCCTGAAGCACTTTGATGCTACAAAACTGGATGCCATAAAAATGCCACAAAATCAGTTGTTTTTTTAGTATTTAGGACAAGTTTGAACAGTGCATTGTACATAGGGAATAGTGTCATTCATTGAACAATCATGAGAAAAAAGTCTAAATTTTTCTGATAGGGTATTTTGCCTTTGGAAAATTGCTGGGAAGGCATTGGTTTCAACAGAGATCAAGTGGAAAAGGGCAGACTTAAACATGTCCATTTTCCAGCCTGTGTCTTGTAGAGTTTCTTGGCAGGTGGGCTGATTTCCTGTCTTCAGCTTGCTGACTTCCACCATTTCACTAGTAGGATCGTTCAGCTGAAAAGCAGCCAGGGGAACCTGCTGATGAAATTCTGGCTCCCAAGCTCTTCAGCTGTTTATTTGTTTAGGCTTCTAGAACAGTAACCTTCCTGAGATAAATGGGCATTGTGAGCATTTCAACATGGAAGGAAAAGACAAAACATTTTCATAAGGGACACCTTCCATTCCCCTCAATCACATGTCTCTGCAAGGCTGGTGATCTCAGTTACACAGTGTTTAAATCCTCAGTGCACTGATCCTCAGTGGCTGTTGGGGTCTTTAGAAATGCATAGTTACTCAAAAAGTTTGCAACCTATCCATGATTGCAGCTAACAGAAGTTGGCTGCTAGCATGTGAATGTGAGACTGAGTTTAACAGAAGCAAGATCAAGCCCTTAAGCCGGACTAAACTCTGCCTTGCACATTGCATACAACATCTTCTTATCAGTCCAATTTGTGACCTAAATCTGTATATCCCTGTCAAAGAAAATCACTGGAACCCACTCTTTCATGTGAAGATGTGTCTTCTTGGTCACAGATTTCTCCCATGGGGGATAAACATATCTTTAATGTCTCTAAGAGGATGAAGAATGAAGTTTCCTGTTACATGTCTGGCTTTTGCAACCTCAACAATTCTCAGCAGTGCAGATACATAATCTTAAAATCTGGTCTTGGTGGATAAAATGGCCTCACAAAATCATTACTGAGTTCTTTTATGGTTAAATGCATGTTAAATGTTTGACATTTAAAACCATATATACTTGGGAAAGTTATTTTTGAAAATGAAATGAAATGTTTTCCACCAACAGCTCTTCTCTGAGAAACTAACAGGACATGGCACATTTTTACATGTTATAGTAGGCTGATAGGTTTGTGCAACTCACATGTCTATTTCTGCTAAAGTTTCTGGGTTAAGTACAGAATTACCCCCCACGAGAGGGGCAGAGATCATAGCCAATATGGATATCAATAACATAAATGGTTGATTTGCCCTGGACTTGGAAATGGTTACCTTGGTTCTCAGCACCTCCCAGTTTTTGCTGCTGCAGTAATGCAAAAACCAACTGCAAACTCTCACAGCAGTGCCTGGAAATCACTTTGTTATACAAAAGTGATTTGTTATACATGTGGGAAACACCAGCATGTGGAAAGACTATTGCTATGCCAGTTAGCAGCAGGAGAGCAGAGGGAGAAATTGTATTACAGAAAAATCAGTTCCTTCGGTTGTGCAAATTCTTCTGACTGCCCTAACTTGTCTTTGGGACTACTGTAGTCATGAGTGTAGAAGGAAAAATAGGTGGTCAGAAACAGAACTATTTAGGCTGGAAAAGACCCTCAAGGTCATCGAGTCCAGCCCTTAACCCAGCACTGCCAAGTCTGCCACTAACCCATGTCCCCAAGTGCACCATCTATACATCTTTTAAATACCTCCAGGAATGGTGACTCCACCATTCCCCTGGGCAGCCTGTTCCAATGCCTGACAACCCTTTCAGTAAAGGAATTTTTCTATTATTCAATCTAAACCTCCCCTGGTGCAACTTGAGACCATTTCCTGTTTTCAGTTATTACTTGGGAGAAGAGATGGAGCCCCATCTGGGTCCTACCTCCTTTCAGGTGGCTGTAGAGAATGATAAAGTCCCCTCTTTTCTTCAGACTCAACAGCCTCAGCACCCTCAGCTGTTCTTAGTAAGACTTGTGCTCCAGACCCCTCACCAGCTCCATTGGTTTCTTCTCTGTACACTCTCCAGCACCTCAATGTCTTTCTTGCAGTAAGGGGCCCAAAACTGAAAATCTTTGCCATCTTCAAAAGGGCATGTGGTCACCTGGAGATTTGACTTCCTCAAGTTTGGAGTAAAAACCTCAGTGTTGCAGCTTGCCATTGCCAACCATTTTGTTGTTCACACTACCATGCTACAGGAGCTGTAAATGCTCCCCTGCCCCCACCTGCCACAGCAAAGTAAAAAATTTTACACCTTCTATATATGATCAGCCTAAACTTTTCTAGTAAATCTGAAGAAAATAAGTAGGGGCTTCTTCACAAAGAACAGGCCAGAAATTCAAAGCATGCCAGGTGTTAGAAATAAAAGCATGCTTATCTATTAAAGATGTTTTGGTGTCCACCTGTGGGCTCAAGAGAACTGAACGCTAAATGCTTTCACTTCCTTCAATGGAAGATAAATGTATGGTTCATTCATAAAATGGTCTGTCACATGTTGGGTCAAGCAGATTTGATGTAGGATTTGCAGACTGATATTTGTATCCACATGAAATACTTTGTCTTCTATTCTGGGCTGCACTTTCCTTGCTTTGACCCCAGACTGAAAAAAGGGATGGGTGAAAGGCATTTTCAATAGTTAGGATGAGATGGTGACACTGCCCCATAAGCAGAGACAACACCAACATGTGTGGATCCAGTGGCTCTGGGGACAGTAGAAAACACTAGTTTATTTTTTTACTATGACTTACAATGGATTAATAGATAATGAATATTGTCCTTACTGCTATTGCACACGTCTGCAAACTTCTCCTGAGTTATTATGGCCATTACACACATAAAACCATAGGCAGTTGCACTTATCAGGGAAAGAAACAGAAAAACATTAGGTGGAATTACAAATGTCTGAATTCCAGGCTTTTATCCAGTTGTCCAAATACTTTATGCAATGCTCAGAAACTTAGTTAATCTTGGGACTTTCACCCTTTATCAGCCAATTCACATTTATTGAGGGAGAGAGGAGAAGTACAGACTCATGTATATAGACCAAAGATCCTTTTCAAACAAAGCTGGACAACAGCTGGGCTCAGTAGTTCTTTGGATTGCATTTAAATTCTTGCTTCCATGTTAATGATAAAGTGAACAAGTGAAAGTGTTTGATACCTGTTCTGGCTGACAGCTACCCAGGACTGCCACATTCCCTTCTGGATTCTCCCATATCACATCCTTCCCCTAGAGATGAGGCTGGATGCTCACCCACAGACTTCATTTGTCTGATAAGAAAGTGTATTGAAATACCAGAGTCTTTCACTTCTAAGTCCAAACAGCCCACTCCTGTTTCTGTGAACAGCATTCATTGACTGACTCATAGAAAGAATTGCCTAGTCTAGCATCTCAGTGCAGATGGATATCTCCATTATCCCCACTGTGCTCCACAGAGCCCCAGCCCTCACCTTTCATTTC
The DNA here is from genome assembly GCF_017639235.1 of Corvus kubaryi. Classification (NCBI taxonomy): domain Eukaryota; kingdom Metazoa; phylum Chordata; class Aves; order Passeriformes; family Corvidae; genus Corvus; species Corvus kubaryi. The sequence continues at coordinate 31,078,453 of NW_024580667.1, read as the reverse complement.
TGCAGCCCAATGTCATTGTGCCCTTTTACTTTCTTCTGGGAGAAAGACAACAGATTCAGGTTGAGCTTTCTGCGTGGACATTAATGTCTCAATGCTCATCTCCTCCTCCAGAGAAATGTGCTGTAGAGACTTGTGGGGGTTTATTTCCTTTTTTGAGATCTGAGCCCAAGCTTAAGTCTCTTGATGTGTAGCCATCAAAGGCACTGAAGACAATAAATAACTCACAGTAGTGCTGGTAAATAAACATCTTGCAGACTGTTGCTCACTGCCTTATTGTTTCATGCATAGTGTTAAATGGGATTATATAGAAGCAGAAAGTTAAGTTTGCAGCAATTAAACTTCTAAATAGCTCTGAACATTGAGATTAAATGTTTTCAATTTTATATATTTATTTTGTATTTATTTTATTCACATTTAGTTCACTTATTAAATTAACTAGTCCTAAACCATCCCTAATCTAAATCCTTTCCACAACCACCCACATTGGTGAGAAATTATGCCATAAATTTTGGCAAGGCCCTACATACAGACAGTTGCAAATTACAACACTTTTTTGAATATAGCTGCAAGGCATTGACTTAAGCATTAGGGGTTTTTTTATATGTTAGGGCTACAAAGATTGTATTGCTGCTGAATCACTACTGTTAATCGTGAAAAATGAAAAGAGTATTTCCCCAGTGGAGAAACAGCCAAATATGATACAACTTTTAAAAGCCAGCAGAGCATTCTCAGATCAGAATTACAGAGTATGTAAAGGTTCTTTGCAAATCAGTTCGTATTTATATTTTTTACACTGACAGTCCAGCTGTCCTTTGTGGCAAACCTCACAAAGGGTTTTAATGTGCCTGTTCTGTTTTATATACTTTTGACCCACTTGATCTCAAGTTAAATAACTAGATAAAAAAAATGGTTCTACCCTACACTGGAAGGGTTTAGAAACCAACCTCTCTTCTCCTTATTAGAAATAATCCCTTCAACTTCATGTTTCAGTCTGGGTGGGTGAGAAAACTGTGCTTGTTTTTTTTTTTGGCTAAAAAGTGTAGTGTTCCAATTGCTGAAGTTCTTGTTGCATTTTCCACTAGTTATGAACACCCACAACCCCAGGAAAAACAAAAAAAGCTGCCTAGTTTGGGGCTCCTCTTGTTGTTTATACACCATTTAAAATGTTATCAAGTCTTTCTTAACTCTTTTCTTTACTTAAAAGCAGATTGTTTCAACCACTACTTCCTTATTTCTCCTCCCTTCCTCTTAACTCTTTAATAGAGAATCTCTACTTGTGCTTTTCTTTTTCATGTACAGTCTATGAATAAGCAGATCTGTGCATCTTCCCAACCAACTGGGAGTATGAAAACCAAGCAAACTTTAGGGTAGATTTTCATCAGAACAGCAAGATAGAGTTGAAGAGTTGACAACAGTTTTCAAGGAGTGGGGGAGAGGCTCTTACCACTGAGAATCTTATAGTCTTCTCATTCATCCTTCTAACGAGTTTTCTTTTGACAGCCTGCATCACAGAAAGCATCGTATTGTCACCACACAACACTGAAAATGACCCGATCATCTGTTGCTTTCCTCAAACCCGGTCCTTCAGTGATGCACCCACATACCCACGGATAGGAGTTAATCATGCCAGCAGTGACAGGATGTCACAAGAGATAGCTGAGGTCTCGTGCTGGGACAAGAAAGTGTGTGTAAGCTCCTCCATGTACGTCCTGTGAGCCTCGTTCTGTTAAAAAAACATTGGATTGGTGCTACTCTGAGGCCAACCTGGGGTATGTCGTAGCTCCATGAGCACAGCTTTCATTCTCACTGGAGTCCTTTTCTCTGGTCTGGCTTCCTAGGTATTTCCCTGTGTAATTGCCCCCCTTGGCAGGAAAAAGTAGTCAGTGTAAGTACAGGATCTTTATACTGTTCTTCTCCCATTCCAGCCAGGAAGGGGAATATGTAAAGGGTCTTAGCAAGACATAGAGCAAGTAGATACTTATATCCCTGTAGGCGGAATCTCGTCACCACGACGCCATCCGCCTAAACAATCCAGGAAATCAGGAATGTTTATTCAACAAGAGCCCTACTTCACCCCTGATTGTTGGGGTGGGGGGAAAGATACATGAACTCTCAGCCAGGTGATTTGCAGTGAAGGCATCACACCCACCTGCCAAACTCACCCTCACACACTTCCACAAGTACCTTATATCTGCCTGGGAGAATGGTGCAAAAAATGTGGAGTTGGGCCAGGTAGCTCTTCTATGCTGAATGTCTTTCCTAGTCTGCTGGGACAAGATATCTGTTCTCAAGGAGTTTAGCAAGACATTTTATCTCCACGATCTCAAAGACTGACTGAGTGACAATACATTATGGAGACCTACCAGGGTTCTTGACCTAGAGAAAAGCAATTGGGACTGCTATAAAAGCAGTAAAGGCAAGTATTTTTATTTGACTGCCACTGGTTCTTACAACAGAGGATGAAGACCATCCATCCAGGGTGGGACTGTGCTCACCAACGAATGATTTAGCTAGGAGCACAGGAGATTCTTCTGCAAAAGGGGCATAAACCCAGAAGGCAGAGCAAAGCAATTGTGCATTTGTGACTCACATTATATGCCTAGCATCAGGCCTCTGCATGTTCATATGCCTGACCTACTTGCTGGGATCCACTCCAACCCTGCACTGAAGGAGAAAATCTTCATCACAGGTGGAATTTCCAATTTCTGACCTTTACGCTGCCACTGAAAAAGGCTTTAGGAGCCTAAATACTCTTTTGTTGTCATTAAGGGCTGAAATTCAAGACTGAGGTCTTCAGTTGCTCAGCTTTTGCTAAAGGTGCCATTATCAAAATTATGAACCCCAGTCACTAAATCCTCAGAAGCCCAGATATACTAATACCCAGCTCAGGCTAAAGGCCTGAAATAAACCACAGTTGTGGAGTGGGGGGAACTCTGTTCCTTGAGCTGCATCAGCTGGAGGACCCAGTACACCATAAATAGCCAAAACACTTATTGGAGACTTACTGGAGTACATCCTGCGTGGGATACAGCCAGAAGCAAGGCATCAATGCCATGTGCCCTTTAATCCTGTGGATACTTAGGGCACTCCCTTCAGACTATGGATGTTTAGCTGGCCTGATTGGAACCAAGCATTCTTGCAGAAATGCATTGACCATAATGTTATTTATCTACAACTTGTCTTTACTCTTGCCGCTGAATTTGTTTCAGTTTGCCTGGTACCGCTGGGATATAAATTCCATGGGTGAGAAAAACAAACTGTAGTGTTTGTTTAGCACTTGAGAGGAGAAGACATCCAAAATGCAGTTCCTACTTAAATGTAATTTATATATTTTAGAGGAAGTAACAAATAGAAAGTCTTATTGCTTGGTGAGACATGTAGATTGAAATCTCATCACTCTGAAGAGAGAAATAAATTCTAATCTCCCACATCCTCACTGTGTGATATTAAGGAAGTGGGAATAGTATTCTTGTTTCTCGTTTGGATACTTCTGGGTTTTATGAGATAAGATGGATGCAAACATCTCACTGCAGCAGAAATTTCAGTGGTAATACACGGTTGTATCTAGAGGTCTCCTTGAAACCCTCCACAAAGTGTCAAAAGCTGAAGCTTTCTCAGAGACTGAGGTGTTTCTGTCTAGCTTTCTTGCTGCTCAGTGTTCTGGTTTTCTGTATCTCATGGTAAAAGGCCTAATTGTGAGCTGACGAGGTGGGGACATCTCAGATGGGGCGATGGAGACTCCTGGGCAGGTAGAAACTTATGTTTCTACAACCTGAGGCAGAGTAGGTGTAGATGGTGGTGCACTGGGCTCTCTCTGTGGATTTACATTCTGTATTAACTCCTCTAGGTACTTGCTGCTCTCCTTTTTTTTTTTTTTTTTTTTTTTTTTTTTGGGTGATTGAGCAAATCTAACCACAATCTCTTTTTACATCCAGTTTCTAAAGAAAGTCTTTTACCCGGTTTTCAGCTGAACTGTGTCTTCACTGGTGACAAGAACGAGATATCAGAAATCCAGTATACAAAATAATACAGTGATTCTGTAATATGAGGTATTCAATCATTTGAGAACCAGAAAACCTTATTGTACCTTGCAGTTTGTGGGTATTTTTACTCTTGGGATATTATTACTTATTATAATTCATCAGAAAAAGGAATCCACTACCTCTAAAGAAAGACTTTTTAAAATTTTGATAATGAATTCAGGAAGTCTCATTATTTGGATAACATCAGTTAAAGTACAAGGAAGTGCTCAATTTCAAAAGCCACTTAAAATGTTCTCCATATAACTCTTGTAGTATTTCCAAAGACACTAACATTCCTTGAACCATCAGCAGCAAGGTAACTGAGTTGTGCAAAAATATTAGTATTATTTAAAGAAAAAATTATATCAGAGCTGGAAAGTGACTTTTCAGAAGGCATTGAGCAAGTGAAAGAGAGAGCACTGCAATTGAAGATGTTCTGCTTATCATCCTCAAGAACACACCTACAGTCTTGTCAACTCTTGTCAATCCAGTCAACCCTCAGAAGCGACCTGATTCTTAATGATCTATCTCTTGTAATTGCAAGGTGGCTTTTTCACAAAGAGATACAAAGAAGTCATTAACATTTTCATCTCCTTATTGACATGACTCTCTGCAGGAGTGATAATGAGGAATCTCTTTGTGACTGTTGTCTTCGGTCCACTTCATCCCAGCAGTTTAGAAGTGCCCTTGGAGTGCCAGATCCTTTTACACAGGCATGTTCAATAAGGTGGCTCCTTACTCTGATCTAGAAAGTCATATTGCTTTGGATGCAGTGCCATTGTGGGGAGGCCACTGACATACTGGTCAAAGTATTGTTGCTACGTTCTCATTGACAGTTTTTGCAGCAGGAGACAAGTTTGCATTTGCTTTTGTTTTTGCAGAAGGGTGCAGGGAAACTAGTCAGGAATGCCACTACTATGGACTGACTCCTAAAATATTTGGATGTCTAATTCCTTTTGAGGGCTTAAGCCAAAATTAGCATATTTTCCAAATATTGTTTTGCATCAGGTGTGTAAAGAAAGGAGAAAAAAACCAGCAAAACCTACTATTAATACAAATGGCAATGGCAATGAGTTGGCATGTGATGCAGCCTAAAAAAAGGAGACTACTATAAGCACATGTTCAGACTAAAATGCACTGTCTTGTGATTAGTATGACCATTTCAAAATATTTCCTGTTGTGATTGTATAACCTTTAAAAAGAAAGAGTAGGTTTGAGCTGGTGAATTGCTAGGTGTCTTCTCTTTCTACTGGTCTTGGTGAAAAAAAAGGGATAGATTTATTTTGCATTAAAGAAACAGGTAAACAAAACTAAATGAAAAGCCTTGAGGGTTTTGTGTAGGTTAGTTTACATCATGCTGTAACAGAATGCTCTAAAAACTATCAGCCCACGCAGTACAAACACAAGTAACTTTTACATGTAATTTGTAGTACATCTTAGAAGCATCTAAAGAGATGGTGTGGGAGTGGAGGGAGGGCTGAACTGAGGAAACTGCTTTTGAAAGTTGTTTTTTTGTGTGTGCAATTTTTTTTAAAGAGTTTCAGAGAATTGAAAGAGGAACCTACACTGAGCAGCTAGGCCTAACTTGTAAAAAACTTTCCCCACATCATGTGGTGAAACATCTTTTATCACTGCACTCTTATCTTTAGTATGTTGGCACTATGGTTTGTTCACCTGCATGGATAGATGGATGGGGCTAGAAGGGATTGTGTGAATTTATTTTGCCTTTCCAGACTTTTATGAAAATGTAATGTACAACCTTTATTAAACCACAATCCTCAAGAAAATTGATTTATTTTAAATCTTAAAACTCTCCTTTCCTTTTCTTTCTTTCTCTCTCTCTGTATATTTGTATGATGATAAGACAATGTAAGACAGAGAAATACACAGAGAAGAAGAAAGGAAACTAAATTTGCTCTCCTGAAATGTACATTGCCTTTAGGTTTTTATAAAAGTCTTTCTGAGATGTTAAAATTAAAAGGACTCGGGCCTGTTTCCTTCAGTTCCCTGAAAGAGCTTCAAAACACTGGCATTTTCCATCATTTGCTTGCCAAACCACATTAAACCTCACCGCAGGCTGTAGTGCTCAGTGACTGTCACAAGCACGGGTGACTTCATCTCACATGCCCCACCAGGCCTCTCCACTGCTAAGCTGATGCCACACGCAGATGCTGGCTGGACACCATGTGCACGTGCAGAAAGTGTGCCCAGATTCCAGGGCATTTCAGCAGGGCTGGGGAGGGCATAGTCTCGGCAGCTCTTGGTGGGAAAACCCCGAGATGGCTCCAAGCCCCTGATCTTCTCATGAGCAAGCACAACCAATGAGTCCCGAAACAGAGCTGGGAACTAAGCAATAGTGAAAAATAGATAACCTCCACTATTCTCAGAAAGAGAAGTGAGAAAGTAGTTGGTGCTGATCTTCCTTCACTGTGAGCTGGGGAGCAGGCTGCACTTTCAAAAGCACCATCCTGTCTCTACTCCCAGGTAGCTGAGGGCATCCTTGGGGTTTCAGAAGAGAAGGGGGCTGCTGTGGTGGCTGGGATCACATCTCAGCCACTGCCAAAGCATCAGGTGTCTGCCAGCAAAGGAGCTTCCAGAGGCAATTCTCCTTCATGATCTATCTGTGATCTACAAGATACTGAAAAAGAGAACCAAAACCTTTTGATAGGGAACTCCTCATGAGAGCCCAAGTTTCAAGCTTGCCTTTTGCTAACAAGTTTCAATTAACCAGTTGAAGTTGTAGAAATTTATTTGCAATAGTCAATAGGTCAAAGCTCTTTGTTGTCTCAATCAGGAAGGAGACCCCAGGTCAGTGCTCCTGCTGCTGTGGAGACTCAGGGTGACAGAGGCCTGAGCCAAGAGCTGCTAATTCTCATCTTGTGAGGAGCTCCCCGCTGGACCTTGAACAGCTGGTTTCCACAAGGAATCACACTTGATGTGCCTGAAGACACACATCACACCATAGTGCATTTTCCTAGTTTGATTAGGGGTACTTGAAAGGCTTTATTTCCATATTGTTTGGTGCTGATTTTTCTATCCCAAGAACATTGCTGCCACATTTACCATCCTCGTTATGTGATTAATGATGCAGTCCTCCAGTCACAGCCTTCAGCCCACGAATATTCTGTTGTGTGTTGATGCAGCTGAATTGTTTACTGGATGTGACACAAAGCTCCCAGTAATACAACAGTACCGATCCTCCAGTTGCATGGCCTGTTTTGGCAGGGCTGTAGCAGTGTGTGCCCTGGCCATACCATTCCTAACAATCACTTTCTTTCATCAGACTCCTCAGATGCCTAAATTAGGTCAGATTCCCAGCTGAAAACCAGGGCAATCAGCCTCAGCATTTTTACACTTTTGATTTAACTGGTTTTTTAATGTGTCTGGATTTTTTTGTGGCTCACTGTTGTATGTGATGTGCTTCACATATGTCACATGTAGAAACTGTTTGTCTGGTTCCTTCTTGGGCTTTATTAACACCTTCTCCAGTCCTTTTTACTAAGACTGCAGGGAATTTAATAACATTCCCACCACTAAATATGTGTCATCCTGAACTATATGCTTTTCTGTGACAGTTGGCTCTCTCTAATTTTTAGTTTAAAAACCATAACCTTAATTTTTAGTAACAGAAACCTTGCCCTATTTTAGTTTAGGTCAAACCATATTTTTCTGATGGCACCATCTGCACTAAACATTTCTTTTATTCTTAAGTGCACCTATACCATCTTTCTATGCATCTGTTGTCAAGTTACACACTGAAACTATAGGAATGTGGTAATATTTCAGACCACACCACTTAGAGATCTCTAGGGCTCCTAGCAGCCCAAATTTTGTCTCCAAAGAACTGTCTCCCACTGCTCTACTGTTATACATATCTTATTGGAGCATAACTGTACCAGTCATCAAAATTGCCTTAGAGCAGCCTAGCTCACAACCTGTTTCTAGTGGTATTCCCCAGGGGTCAGTACTGCATACAATCTTGTTCAATTTATTCATCCATGAGCTGGATGAAGGGACAGACTGTGCAGCCTCAGCAAGTTTGATGGTGATACAGAACTGGGAGGAGTGGCTGATATACCAGGGTGCTGTACTGTCAGTCTGCAAGACTTAGACAGGCTGGACTGATGGACAGAGAGGAACCTAATGAAGTTTAACAGACAGATGCAGGGTCCTGCACCTGGGGAGGAATCAACACATGCACAAGCACAGGTTGGGGGCTGATCCGCTGGGGAGAAGCTCTGTGGAGAAGGACCTGGATGCCCTGATCGACAACAAATTGTCCATGAGCCATCAGTGTGTCCTTGAGGCCAAGAAGGCCGATGGTACCCTGGGGTGCCTTAGGAAAAGCATTGCCAGCAGGTCGAGGGAGGTGATCCTGCCCCTCTAACCTGCCCTGGTGAGGTGCAACTGGAGTGCTGTGTTGACGTGCAGACAACTCATGGCAGAGACAAGGGTGTAAGGAGGTAATATATTGATTGCAGTATAGTAATGAAGTAATATATTGATTGCAGTATAGTAATGAAGATACACTTTCTCACATGGTAACCGGGAGCTGTTTTGCAAAACTTCATCCAAAAGTGGTATGCAACCTCCTTTGCTTGTATGAGTGCAATCAAATACACAGAGTGACTGACGAGATATGGATCCACACCTCTGCTTTCATTGCAAGAACGTGTTTGTTTGCCCATATGCCTAAAGATAGCAGATCACAAGATATATGTAATAGAAGTGATTATGAGATACAGAGTGTTGGCAAATGGAATACACAAAACTATCTCTATTAAGTTGGGGCTAAATACCAAGGTCATAAAAATTATAATTAAGACACTAATTTTTAGTGCACAGTTAATAAATAACACCCTTTAAAGCCCAGTGTATTCAGCAGCACTTCTTCTCAAGACAGCAAGATTTCCAGTAATGATTTGCATAACAACGAAAATAAAGATATCTCAAGACATTTTGCTAGCAATAAAGAGGAACTCAAGTAATGCCAATAAGAATCTGTTCTAATGGATTTTGGAGACTCACTCTCCCACAAAAACCAGCTGCAGAACATGTTTGACTTCTGACATTATTTCATAGGTAGCATTCATTATAATAATGTATTGGCATATATCTGACTATAGTGAGGGCACTTACATACTTCTCCAAGCAGAAAGAGTATCTTAGACAAGGATAGAATCCAATTTCTCTCTTATTTTCACATTTAAGTTATTTAAGTGCAGAGAGGACTGGAGAGGAAGACCAAACCCTGAATACCATGGCACTTGCAGTCAGGTTCAGCTGAAAAGCTGAACTTTGACTTGCTGTCTCACCTGCACTCAAGGATATTGAGAGGAATGAAGCAGATGTGTTTTCAGGGTGCTATTCCTGTTGTATCTCTTTCTATTAGTGTGACAGCTCAAGTAGTCACAAAGAAACTGGATTAAAGGTGAAGCTTTTCTTAGAAATATTTTTCTTTTTTTTCCCTTTTTATAATCTCTACTTCTTGTATGTTACCAGTCATACCTCTAACTGGTATCATCTTTCCAAGCTGAGGAGAAGTCAAGAAAAACATGTTAAGGGTTGGTCAGGGAGAAAGTAATAATACTGTTGGCTCCTTGCTCCTCCTTTCTGTGCATATACGACACTGCTTTTAAAAGTAGGTCATACCTGCTCCTGTAGGCTGCTGTTTCTGAGGTTCCTGATACCTGTGCACTGTGCCTTTGGGTAGATGAGCTCTGCACTGTTCAGGAACTTGTGAATCCATACTGTGTCCTGTGCCAGCCACAACCAGCACAGCTGCAGTTATTGATGCTCAGCTTAAGCTGTGAGAAGAGAAGCCGATTTTCAGTTCTTTCAGCAGGTGAACAAAGTGATTTTGCACAAGCTTGGAAACAATGATCTTGCTCCTACCTATGGAACATAGAGCTCCGAGGTGCTGTGCATACAACACACAGAGCTGCCTCAGACTTCACTGCGAGCTGCATGAACACCAGACTTACAGGTCTGCTCCTAAGACAAAAGTATCCTGGTCAAGCCACTGGGCCTCCATTGATTATATGATCATAATTAAAAGGCAGAATCAGCCATGGTACCCCACGATGTAGCTTGAATACTATTGAATGTTGATGGCAATGTTGAAAAATGAAGAAACTTTTTCTAGCAGAGAACCACAACCACTTATACGTGACCATATACGTGAGCAACTGAACATCACTCCGGAAAAATACAGCTCATACATAGCACAGTAGTACAATTCAGGGTTCACATTCTGAGCTGTGACAATAAGCAGTAAAAGAAACTGGGCAAAAGAAAGACCTGTGACAGTGCAAGATTTCTCATGGAGATGACCTGAGGTGAGCCCTAACCACCAGTCCCTTCCGGCCAAGCTGGAAAGGAAGCATAGTCTAAAGTGCTGGGAAATGAGCTCACATTTCCCACTGCCTTGGATCGCATACATTGCTGCCTCCTAGCCCTTTGACAGCCCAGGCCCACCTCTCCTCCTGAAATATATGCAGGCACCTATTTTCAGTGGGAATTGACAAGAGGTACAGGCAAATGGCTGAACGCAATATCAGTTCCAGTCATACCAAAGTGCCTCCAGCAGCCCATTTTTGGGTCAAAGCCTTCCAGTAAGAGGTACAGTTTGACAGGAAGCGAGGCTCATTCTTTCTGTATATCTAACTCCTCTTGCCCTTTCGGGAGCACAGAATAAGATATGCAAGAAAGCTGCACAGTGCACATCAGTTTAGCTCCTACAGAGCCCCTGGTCTCGTATTTTTCAGCCAAGACTGTTTTCACTAGTGCTGATGTGAGAATTACTCCAAACTGACATGAGAGTCAGGAGAATGCCCAGTCTGCAGGAGTTCACTGCCAGAACATTGCAGAAGGCACCTGGGGAGAGAGCAGAGTGGTCAGTCTAGTACGTGGCCTGCCAGTAAGGGCTAAATGGTATGTGCTGAGCAAGGACTACAGCAGGACCAGAAGACAAAATAATTTTTATTCTGAGTCCTTATGATCATGTAAAACTGACTGTGGGTTTCAACACACAGGTGGAAGAAGATGGATACAGGTAAAACAATTCATTTGATCCTATCCTGTTCCAATTCATTTTCACACAGAAGCTGACCTGGTTATTTAAAAGTACCAGCTGAGTGATTCAAGTGTGAAAGGGGTCAATTATGTTTTAGTGAACTAGTCCAGATTTTGACAGAATCTAGGCAATTATGGGTCTCCAGGAAATTGGGATCTGAATCAACAGGATATTTAAAACAGGCTGGAATCAGCTTCAAACACCTGCATTTACTGTGACTATGTATGCAAATATTGCAGTCACTGGAGATTCACCCAGTACAGTAAACACTTTCCAACTCATCCTAAAATAGATACTTAGATTTCTATGGATGATAAATCCATAGCTGTAGCAAAGACCAGGCAGGAAAGCCCACCTATACCCAAATCCTGCCACTTAGTACTACTGCTGTGGAAAGAGTTTTGCATTTTCATGTTCCTCCTACTTAATAGGAGGAACAATAATTCATCCTGTATTTTTACAAGTCATCAGTTGTTATGGATCCAGCACAGGCTTTTTGAGACACGTCTATTTATCTAGGAGGTAGAAAGATGTTTTGAATGTACTGAGACCAACTAGTGGAAGCAGTGGAAGAAGGCCCATCTGAAGACAGCTTACATGCTCAACCAAGTTATTTGATACATCCCTAAAAATATTGCTTCCAATTTCTGGCCCCAGTACATTATATGGATGTTAGAATTACTCTACATGTTTTGCTCAAAACATTTCCCAAATACCACACCAAATTATCCTTCCAAGTACACCTGCAAAACTTGGTGGCCTGTCCTGTGTATGAGCTCCATCATAAGCTGAATTGATCAACAGCTACAGACCTTCATATCCTTAGTGCAAGTATGAGAAAAAACAATATCTGAGGTTCTTTCCTTTTTTTTTCTTCTTCCTTTTATTTATTTTTTTTTTTTAATCTCTAAAGATAATCTTCAAGAGCACTCAGGCAACTCTACCTCAATTCCTTTGTGGACTGAATAGGAGAGGAAACGCAGAGAGCTTCACAGAAAAGAGAGATGAAAAGATAGAAAGTACAGATTTCAAATAGAATATATATACACACATATGCTTATACATGTGTATATTTATATATATTTGCTTGCTGTAAAATGCCAGTTGGACCATACAGATTCAGTGTAAGACCACCAAGTTTCTCAAGATTGAGGAATTCTCTCTTAGGAATCTGTCATATTGCCTACCACAAATGCCTTGTGCCAATAAACTATTAAATTCTTTTCCTGGAATTTGAGGTCAGAAGGGAAATGATCAACTACACTTTTCCTCTGACTCTCACAACAGCTATGTGAGGCAATTACTTGTAGAGGGAAGTAGTTACTGACCAGAAGTCATTCTCTGTCAATCCTGGATACAGATAATATTTAAAGTTATAAAGGAAATCAGTTCATGTGTTATTTAAATTTCAATTAGATCAGGTATTTCTGTGGTCAAAGTTCTATAAAAACATGTCTCTTCACCATCTTGCCACAAGTCAAGGCCAAGGTACCTGCAGGAGGGCCCTCTGGCACAGGATAACTCCACACTATGCAGGATGTCTGCCAGAGTAGTTAAAAGGAGGTTTACAAGCTGGCTGTTCATGGCCATGCACCATCTGACAAACACAGCAGTCCGTTTAAGTGGAGGTTCCCTGCCAGGAATCAGCAGTTTCAGGAACTGCTTGCATGGCTCTTCCTCCCTGTGCAAGACAGCATTGTTTCACCCAGAGGCAAGTTACCTTGTGTTGTTGGGAAATACGAGTATGTATATGGGCAGTGATCACAGAGTGTCCTATAGAACGAATTCCTGAGCTGTTATGTTGAACTCTTCTGTTGCCTTAGCTTTTCTAATCTTGTTTAAAATATCAGTCTTCAAAAAATTGAGCTTAAAAAGTCTGCTTATGTAGGAAAGACCAACATATATGTAATATTCTAGCAATTAGCCCCTACATTGGAACCTCTTTAAATCCCATTTAGGATGCTTACTCTGGCTGAAATTTAAACCAGCCTAAAAAATCTATCAGTAGAGTTACACAGCTTGGGTTTCAACTGACCTAAGGTTTTGCTCATAGCATTTTTATAAGCTGCCTTGCACACTGATAAAGAAAATTGCAAACTGCTTTATTTTGTAATCTAACTAGCACTTGAACTGTAAAATCATACTTTAGATGCTGAGAGTTGTCAATACTGGCCCACAGACTTACTATTTCCAAGAACCTGACTACTGCAGAAATAAACTTTTAAAGACCACATTGATGAGTTTCGCTCTGAACTGGCTTATTGACACAGATGACAGTGGCTGTGTTTATGCAAATCATACTTAAATTAGGGTGAATGTTGCTAACACCAGCACAGAATCCTGACTTTGCTGATTTATAGTTAGAAAAGGTGAAGATTCAAGTGAACTAAAATTCAACTATCAGCAAAACTGCATAGTCCACGACAGACACAGGAAATCTGAAAGTAGACTTGTACAGTTAATTTTACTACTTAGCTAGTTCTGAAGATTCAGTGCAGTATTTGCTTGTGGAGTTTCTTTGTCTTTCATCTGTATATTTAAAATTCACAGTAAGAATTTTCTGGTTCAATCTTGGAAACTGCCTGCTTGCACTCTGTCAGGCTGGAGAACAGAAGCACTCCCTAGTAGGCAGAAATGACAGCATTATTTTTCTTCACTTTTGAATAAAGTGGTTTTTCTTTGCAGTGATACAGCTAACATGCTCTAACAGGTGGAGGTATGCACCCCTCCACTGCATGAAAGCTGGTAATGCTCCTATATTTTCCTGCTGAAAAAATAGAGGGGTTTTTACCTCTCAATGTGAAACCCTTGTGGAGAGAAGACACTCTTGTCTTACCTTGCCCTGACTGTTTGAGGTCAGAGCTATAACCACCATAGGGTTTGCTTTGTCTGGGTGTACTGAGATAAAGACTGACATTTGTCTCTGAAAGAGTTTTTGATTAATATAATGATTATAGTGTAACTTTTTCATTGTAAAAAATATGCCAACTTTTGCAGTGAAGGAATACGTATGGTTTACTTATGTCCTTTATCTGAGTTATCTATGGCATGGAAGGCCAGGAATATCAGAACTAGTTGGATGCTCTCAGTTTGTTTTGTTTTGTTTTGTTTTGCTTGGTAATACTTGCACACACAAGCTCACAGAGGTTAGAAGTGTCATTTCCCAAATGTATTTCTTCTTAAAAGAAGGTAAGCTACAACACCAAATAATGCCTGTGTGATAACATAACTACAGGCTTGGCAACAGTTTCTGACCTTTGTAATAATGATGCTCAGAACAAAACCATAGGAAAACAATTGGCTAGACGAACAAGAAAGCCCAAATACAAAGAAATTTCTTAAAAGACTTGGGTTCACATCTTCACGAAGTGAACCAAGATCTTGGCTTTTAGAGATGTAGAGATGTAACCCTGCAAGCTAAAATTTGCATGAAAGTTTATTGCAAGTGTGAGAAAGAACCATCAAGACAAAACCTGCAGCCTCTTTCGGTAAGGCCCACGTTCAGTTTAGGAAACATTCAATCGGGGATGAACTCATTTACATTCCTCAGTTTGGTGAACTTGAACATTTGCAGAAGTGTTTCTCTGAATCGCATGAATGGTGCTTTAGGAACTGTACTTGAGAAGTGTTACAAAAGTGCACTTTTTCTTCTTGTTCCTCATATTAAAACCCCTTACTCTATCTAAGTATCAAAGTGTTTGTCACTTTTCCCACAGCTCGAGATTACTGACTCTTGGCTCCTTGCCTTCCTGACTCCTTCTTCTCCTCATACTCAGTCTACAATAGAAATTAAGCATTTGTTTTATGTGCTTTTACTCACTTCACTCATCTCAGTAGTAATTCAGACAGTCCAGGAGGGGTTGAAAACCCAGCAGGAGCTCTGTACTGAGAATCCATAAGTTTTCTCCAGTTTTATCTACAGTTAGGTAGACATAAACTATCTTAATTCTTTAGCTCTTGTTACTGCTTTGTAATAGTATTAAACTGAGTAAGTAAAAAAACCCCATAAAAATATTCTAAAAAGCAGTCTTTTAAGAAAAAACAAAATACATTCTTCAGCTACACTTGAAGAAAAACTATTAAGAGGATTTTTCTAAGTGCTTACAATAAAATCTGTGCTTTCACTTTGCTTCATTCTGAATCTATTTGCAATTGAGTTGAAATAGCATTTCAGCTTATTTTTCCTGTAATCTGAAGCATGCCATCCTACACTCTTCAGCTAGAAGGGTGTCTTTCTAAAAGTGTACCAATATCAAAGAGTTTATTCCACAAGAACTTTTTTCTCTATGCAATACCGCTTTGACAGGTAGTGAACCAAAAATTATGAAACACAATAGATTTTGAAAGGCTTTCTGCTGCATGATATATTTTGAGATTTATTTTTCCATCTCAAATTACAAAACAGATCTCAAAAGTTTTTATAAATTGGCAATTCCCATTTTGACTTTGCTCATGGGCTTTTCAGTCTTTTTCACAGGTGCACTTGACATTGACAACAGGAAGATAACAGATGTAAGAGAGAAAACACATCAGTTTAATTTAGCAGTTCTCTAAAAATAGAGACATCTCTACGGTTACCCTTCCATTGCAAAGAAATAACATAGATATCTTGTGATTTTTTTACTGTTTGATTTTTAGTATACCCTTTAATGTTTTATTTATCATCTTTTGTCAATTGAAGGGAAAGAAATCACTATTCCTGTCAGAAGAGTGTTAAGCAACTATCACCTTAGCTTATGGTTACAGCTTGGATGAAAACCTGATGCCACTGAATTTCCAACTGAGTTTTCTGTGCCGAGTGCCATGAGCCAGTGAGTACAAAGAGTAGTGAAAAAATCCTACATGGATTTAGCGAGTATTACTCCAGAGGTTGTTTAGTACTTAATATGAGACTAATATACATCCATCCACTAAATATTTCAGAAACAAGGCAAGCAGAATAGGTTAACATTTCTCCTTCTATGTCAGAAGCTTGAGGACTGATGTAAATGTCAATAACACTGGATCATGTCACTTGAAGAATCCTTATTGAGTTTTTGTTTCAGTCTATCTTTATGTCCATTGGTCTGTCATATTTTAAATATAGCTCTCCCAAAACCAAAGCAAAACCATGTATTTCCAACAGGGAAATTTATGTAACAGAACTATATTTTTACAGATTATGCATATGAAACCATATCTTAGAGTGGATGTTTTAAAATCCATTCAAGCTTCACTGATTCAAATTGTGTTTGAAACCTGAAATTGAAAGGAAACAACTCATAAAAAGTAAGAGAACTCTAACTCTAAACCTCTAAAGAGAGCATCTTTTCTCTCTTGATGTATTACATTTTCAAATTAAACCACAAGAGATAGACAGAGATTGTCGGTGCAGTGAGGGAAGGACACAAAATTAACCTGAACAAGATGAAAATGTAAACACAGCATTGACTAAACCCCAATAGATGCAGCAATGGGAGTGGTAAAGTACATTGAAATGGTACATTGTGGTTCCAGCAGCTTAACCTGGTGTCATGGTTTCACCCCAGCCAGCAGCCAAGCCCCACACAGTCGCTTGCTCAGCCCCCACTAGGCAGGATTGGGGAGAGATTGAAAGGGTAAAAGGAAGAAAACTTGTGGGCTGAGACAAAGACAATTTAATAGGGAAAGCAAAAGCCATGCACACAAGCAAAGCAGAACAAGGAATGAATTTGCTGTTTCCCATGGGTTGACAGGTGTTCAGCCATCTCCAGGAAAGCAGAGCCTCATCACATGAAAGGGTTACTTGGGAAGACAAACACCATCACTCCAAATGGTCCCTCCTTATTCCCTCTACTTTATATACTGGTAATGATATTGTATAGTATGGAATATCCCTTTGGTCAGTTTGGGTCACCTTTGGTCTGTCTGTGCCTCCTCTCACTCTCTCATGTAGCCCCAAATTTCTTGCCAGCGTGGCACTACAAAAAGCAGTGTGGTGGCTCTGTGTAAGCCCTGCTCAGCAATAACAAAAATATCTCTCTATTGTCAACTCTGTGTTCAGCAAAAATCCAAAACATAGTCTCATATCAGCCACTGTGAAGAAAATTATCCCAGCCAAACCCCACACTGCTGGGCATTTAAAAAGCAAATTATTACAAGTAAGGGTGAATCAGAGCAGAAATTTCATCTAGTCCAGGCTTTCCTGACAAGAAATTTGGGTTTAGATCCTGAGAGAACCTGGCAAAAGGAAAAACGAAATTGGGAGGAGGATTTTCTGTACTCCACATTTCCCCAAGAGACTAACTGCCCTCAAGAATGACATGTGACATCAGTCTTGTGAGCTTTGCATGCCCCCTTCTCCCCTGCAGAAGACTCTAAAGGAACCACCACAGCATTCTTCTTTTGCTCATTGTGATGGACATCTTTATTACTGAAAACCATGTCAAGGAGACCTGGGTAGGTCTTTTTGGAGAACTCTTCTAGGCACATAACCACAAAGTCTGGTGTCCTTCAACTTCAAGAGGTGCCTACATATGGAGGTACTTATGTTTTATTGACAGTAGCGTTCTACGAGTGCATAAAATTTGCCTTTAGCCAGGCCATGAATGCTGACACTGCTTTGCATTCAGCAGCACCTATGAGTGCATTTTTTTATCTCCTTCTTATCAAGATGTACTCTCAGAAAAAGCAAGTACAAAAGAAAATACATTTGAGATTAACACAAACTAAAATGTAAGACATATTAGATAGCTTTATGACCAGTGTGACAGATTTAATGGAAATTTTCACCTATACTCCTACCTCCCCAAGTACCTGTAATTTCTATAGGAGTAGTATCTAGGGGCCTGTGACAGCAAATACCTTTCACTTGCAAAGGTATATTATTAGAGCTCTGTGAATACTCTGATACAGACAACAATTTTCTGTTTGTTTTGAGAAGTACTAAGTTGTTAGGCACAAAGGGGTGCTACTTGAGAAGGATTTTTGAGGCAACAGACTTAATGAATAAGTATTTGCTATGGTAAGACATAGACAGATGAGTTGAAATAGAAAGCATTAAGGCTTTTTCCCCAAGAGTTATGTGACAATGAGAGCTTTTTCAAGTTAGCCTGAAAAATGAAGAATTAGTTTAATTCTTGATATAGCTCCCCTGACAAGAACTGAATTTCATTTGCAACAGATTTGGCTCAAAGGGCTTTTTGCAATTGTGCCCATTTGATGATCACTTCACTACTTCGCTCTGTGTCATGTGCATGATATATGTACATCTCTGACATCTTTGCAATTCCTATTTTCTTTTTCCTTTTTCTAGGCTTCCAACAACTCAGCTGGAAGCAACATTAGTCAATATCACTTTCTTGATACTGACTCTCACCACTTCTGAATATTTTTATCTGACATTTGAAGCACTATGTCACATAGATCAGATCAAGAAAGAACCTCACTAAGCCCCCACTGAGCAGCTTGCTGCTGTAGCTGTACCTTTTTCTGGATTTGCACTTGGGTTTTTCTGAGTTGATTATCTCTTTACTGCACTGCAGCCTCCAGTAGAGACTTCACATTTGCCAGGTCTCAGGAACCACCAATGGTTCATAAAGCTTTTCAGTAAAAGCCTCTCTCAGAAAGCACAGTTTTTGGCAGAATAGTTGATTCCAGCTATAGAGTTTCCCAGCACCATGGGCTGGGCTCTTTGAGGGACTGACCAGCTACACTGCTCATGGTCTATGACCACACAAATTAAAGGTCTTTTTTAACAAGATATGATGTTAAGTGACACCAACTGGCACCTCTGTTTTTTTAGCTAACCTCCTACAGCAGGGCTGTCTTGCAACAAGATGCTTGGAATGAACGGTGCAGGTGATG
Organism: Corvus kubaryi; assembly: GCF_017639235.1. Taxonomy (NCBI): domain Eukaryota; kingdom Metazoa; phylum Chordata; class Aves; order Passeriformes; family Corvidae; genus Corvus; species Corvus kubaryi. Next base: position 31,059,532 of record NW_024580667.1, on the reverse strand, counting down.
AGAGTCCACAAGGGAGTGGGCCTGAACCCACTCTCTGCCTGTTATTAAACAGCAGAGATGTGCCCACAGTTATTGTCTGACTCGGCCTGGCACCTCTTCAGCCCTTACCGTAACTCTTCACAGAACCTACCACAGATCTCTCCTTTGCCTTTCTGGGCATTCGTTGCCATTTCTTCACTTTTTCAACACTACTTTTGTGAAACTGCCTCTCTGTACTTGCAGCTTAACGAAAGCAAGCACACAAGTAGCACATTGAGGCATGGGTTCTTTCCTGCAGCTGCTGAATGCTACTACGCTGCTTGAAATAAACAGGCTAAACCATGAGCTATTGCATCTGCCAAGAAAGATCTGTGTAAACCAGACAGTGAAAGCATAGGTTTGCTTTGCAGACTGCAAAACTGAAACTAATTTTGCAGAATTACAGATGATGCAAATAAGACAGCTGCAAACAGAACGTTTTTAAATAACTTACATTTTGCAGAAACTGAAGCTCAATAGTTTTTCTTCTTGGTAGAAGGAAGCTTCTCCAGCCTGTAAACCAGTCCGGCAACTGCAATCTGTCCCTGGTTCTCATGGTTTTTTTCCTTACATTCTGTTTATATTATAAATATAGCAAGAGTCACTGAATGCATGTTCTCCTTTCCCTAAGCTGAAAACAAATGAAAAAAAATTTTAAATCCAGCCCTTACTTGAAATGGATCACTCTTTAGTTGCGGGGGGGGAAGGTCAGAAGATACTGTGCATTACAGAAATCAAGGTCATGACATCTAGAGTAGATATGATGGATTTAGCTCATGAAGAATCTATGGACTAGTGATCACATGCAGACATCAATTGAATTTCAACTTGTGATATGTGATTTTCTTTATATTACAGTAACATAGGAGGTGTGATAATGAATAGACTGCAGAGCAGTCTGGATAGGAGGGATTGATGGGCCAAGGTCAATGGTGTGAGGTTCAATAAGGCAAAATTCCAAGTCCTGCACTTGGGTCACAAGAACCCCAAGCAGCACTACAGGTTTGGGGCAGAGTGGCTGGGAAGCTGCCCAGTGAAAAAGAACCTGGGGGTGCTGGTTAACAGCAATCAGTGCTATGATTTAATTGACATGTGGTGTTTGCTCAAAGGCTGGACTCTGTGATCTTGGAGGTCTTTTCCAACCTTAATAATTCTATGATTCTAAGTATCAGAAAACCATTCAGCAGGGGAAAGGTAGCTGTTCCAAGATAGGAAGAAGTGAGACTGGTAAAATATTATGATGATTTGGAGGGAGGCAAGAATTTTCAGAAAGTAATTTTAATGGATTCAGTGCATTCAGAGACAATCTGTCAAACTAAAGAATTTTTGTTAGTTGATTAATAGAGGAATTTTGTTCTTAATTTCTGTTTTGACATTTTGCTTTTCTCACTTGACATTTCTCCTCTAGGTTTTCAAGCCAAGTTTTCATGACACGATCCAGCTGGCTTACAGGGATCAACAACCCACTTGTGAATAATGGTTAAAAACGAATCCCACCTGGACGTTTTGACGCTGGCAATGCTCCAGAATAAAACTGTCTCCATCACCCTCCCAGTTGTGTATACAGTGGTGGCTCTAATCAGCATCCCTGGCAACTTGTTCTCCCTTTGGGTGCTCTGCAGTCACATCAAACCGAAAACACCTTCTGTTATCTTCATGATCAACTTAAGCATCACAGACCTTATGCTGGCCTGCTGTTTTCCCTTCCAGATTATTTATCACATCCAAAACAATGACTGGACATTTGGCAAGACTCTTTGCAGCCTTGTGACAGTGATGTTCTACACCAACATGTATTCTTCCATACTGACCATGACCTTTATCAGCATGGAGCGGTACATGGGTGTGGTACACCCCTTGAAGCTGATCAAGTGGAGAAGAAAAAGGTATGCCTTGGCTGCCTGCCTAGCTATGTGGATTTTCTTGCTACTAGCCTTCTACCCACTAGAAACTACAGATCTGACCTATGAAGTGAAAGAATTAGGGATTATAACCTGTTTTGATGTCCTAAAATGGGATATGCTGCCCACCTTTGCAGCTTGGGTAGCCTTTCTCCTCACTTTATTCATTTTGCTCTTCCTGATCCCTTTTATTGTAACAGTTGGATGCTACATTGGTATCATTAGGAAGCTAATTCAGACATCGAGCAGATATGGTAATAAGCAGAAGACTAGATCCATATACCTGGCAACAATTGTCCTTCTGGTGTTCATCACTTGCTTTGCCCCCAATAACTTCATCCTACTTGCACATATGATCAGCCGCCTATTTTACAACAGCAGTTTGTACCCTGCCTACAAGCTCACCTTGTGCCTCAGTTGCCTCAACAACTGCATAGACCCCTTCATTTATTATTTTGCATCAAAAGAATTTTACCAGAAATTCATGCAATTGTTTTGCCCTACGGTGCTGCTCAGCGACAGCTTGGAAAACAGAAGGGAAAGTTTATTCTCTGGCAGGACCATGTCAGTCAGATCAATGTCAAGTGGACCTATGGATGGGTTAGAGGGAGTAAAGGTCAATTTGCAAAGGCAGGAAAGCATTTTTTAGCTTTAGATATTCCCAGAAGAAAGACACCTGTGAAACTCATGAGTAGACACAGAAGACATTTCCTTTTGAATGGCCATGCTCAAAATACCTTGCTCCAGTGACAGAACTCAAGCTATACTTAAATTGCACTTCAGCATTTTCTGATTAGAAATGGAAGTCCTAAAGGAACGGAGTTTATTCAAGAAGGCACTGAAGCAAATCCAACAGGGTTAGCCTGGAAATAGCCTTGCTGCATAAGACCAAGGGATAGGTTTAGAACAAAAGTCACTCTCAGGTTGTATGATAGTTAACCAAAGACTTATGATTCTCAGTGAATGTGAAATACTACTGTACATGAATTAGAGCATACACCAAAGCTGGTTTGGGAGTTGTTTTTCTAAGAAATGTGCTAATCTTTGGTTTTGTTTTTACTATATTTTTTTCTCTCTTGTATTTCTATAAAAGAAAGAATAAAAGTAGCATGGCATTTTACCATTAATGCATAATGCACAGCCACTGTGAATTCACCACAATACTCACCCAACTGCTTATCAGAGTCAAACCACACTGACACTTGAAAAGGTTAGGTTGACTCATATTATTTATTTCAATTCTATACAGCAAAACATCTCATACAATGAAAGGAAAGCTACAACTAACAACGTTTGCAAATACTTCTGCATTTCTTGAAGTTATTAATTTCTCAGGACTGTGGTGAGCATTTTTTTTAAGGAAACAGACTTTCCCACATTAACCTGTTACAGTACCAGTGCTGCTTGTATGTGGTTAGTATCAACTGGACATTTTCACCAGTTCACTGTTGGCTATGCATAGAAGAACCATCCCCTCAGCACACTTTAGCTTTACACAGTGCCTGGGGAGTGAGCTTTCCTTCCTTACAGAGATGGTGTGGATTAGAAACCAGATTTTCAGCTGGATAAATGAAAGTTCAACCACAGACTGGAGAGTGATTCTGTGCCAGCAGAAACCAGCTGAAAACTTTTCACGATGGCCAGATGTCAGAAACTGACTTCTTTCAGGCAGACAAAAAGAAAGAAGAAAAGAAAGAAGAAAATAAGTCTTGAGAATGGGAGCTGTACCAAACATCCTGAAAAAAGCTATGGCAGGTAGATTGAGCAGTCGCGTATTTGGAACCCTTCTCTGAAATATCTTTCTACAGCTTGTTTGCATATTCCATGCCATGTGTAATTCTTTTCACCTCTCAACAAATGCCTGTGTGCTTGGAAAGAGAAGTGCTACAGAAGTTGCACTGAGAATAGACAAAAGAAAAGCTTTTCTTGTAATACTTACAGCTCTTTACCTACATTTGACCTTCATGGACAGAGGAGAGCCACAAACCACCTGAGAACACCGGGCAAGTTCCCCTCACAAGCAAGGCAAAGCTATTCCATATTTTGCTGTGCTGCAACTCCATCCAACACTGAGGAGGAAGCTGTCTGCAGCGTTGTGGATAGTTGGTTCAGACATCACATGCTGCACTGATTCCTGAGCTCCTGTGCCTAAGTAATAGGCAACAGCCAAGGCCCTTAAAATCTGCCATTTTTCTTTGGGTATCTCATGATTAAAATATAATTTTCCACCACTAATTACCACGACTTTCTTCACAATGTTGTGGAAAACCACAACATGCACAGTGAGATATTTGAATGTCCTATCTTCTGCTAAAGTATTGTCAGGTTTTGGAGCAGAATAAATGTGAGTGGACCTAGGACTACCGTTTACAAGGCAATGTGAACATTCAATGCTTCGTGGCATTTCACAGTGTTAGTTTTAATTGATCTGCACATTTTCTGTGTACAAGGCCAACCTTAGTGATATGTAACCCACCTAAACTCTCCCATCAATTTGCCTGGAAGCTACCTTTCACTATTAATTTTCACATGATTCCAGCTTTCTCACTATCACAATTGTTTAGTTGTTTTCTGCATTTTGTTGTGGCAGAAACTTTTTTTGAAGTTTATACTGAAATCTCTCTCATTTTTCTTTTTTTAACATCAAAATATTTTTACATTGAAAGCCTTTATTTCTCCTACATCTAATGCAGACTTTGTTTTATCTTGAACATGGTCCTCAAGTGCATAGTCCCTCCTAAAATATGCTGCAAAGTGCCTGAACTGTAACTGACACAAAATAGAGCCAAAAGGGCAGAAACCTTGCACTTTGGACATCAACTGCTATATTTTAAAAAATAGTTAATTGTTCCTTTTTCAGGAGAAAAAAGATGCTCACAGCTGACTGAAAATATTCCCTCCAGCCTCATGCAGCTCTTCATAACCCTTCATCTCTCTTCTGACAATGTTTAGAAAGGAACAGGAAGGATGCCTCATTCAAGTACACTTCATGCCATTTCACTAACTAGCCTCTAGTTAGCTCAGATTCCTCTTTGGGTCAGTGGCATTGTTCCTTGAGAAAGGAATATAAAAATGAACCCAGCAACAGCAATCCTTCGAGTCTGATGGTGTATACTGTGAAGCCTTGGAGAATTTTTATTAGAGAGACGAGAATAAATTATTATTAAAAGTGGCCCATCATACTGTTCTTTAATCCTGGAAACATATTCTTCTGGGACATCATAAGAATAATGACTTCTACCCTCCCTGATCAGTGGGTGTGAGTTGACATCTATATATATAAACATATAAATTCATACACATATATGTACATTGCAATTTGTGAGGTTATTGAGAAGTTCATATCCAAACTACCCTCAGTTTGGGGAATATGAGCCCTGGGCAGCTTGCTTACTTGTAAGCATTACTGTGTAGTTAATGTAATTTTATTGAAAAGACAAGATATAAAGGCTTCTGTTTATTTTTGGGGTTGGGAGGGGAGTTTGTGTTTTGTTTTGTTTTTTTAATTAATGTATAGAAATTTAATCTATGAATGCGCTTGAACTTTTTTGTACATATAATGATAATAATTAAAAAAATAGAAAAAAGAACATGATTTAAGATTCATTCCCTTGTTTTTACCTACCATGTGTGAAAAACTTCCAAACATAGAAGAGGGCAGGGAAATCAAGTTATGAAATAAAATTAGTCTCTTTCTCATTGTTATTGTGGGGTTTTTTTCAGGTTTTCACGTTTGTTTATATATATATTAGAAGTTCACATAAAGCCCCTTCACAAAATTTTTAAAAGTATCAATACTTTAATGAGATGTTGGCTAACTTGAATCCTTCTCCTTGCCCAATAGGTGCACCAATACAAATATTTTTTAATTTCTATGCATTTCTGAAGTAGCCTAGCCCTCAGAGCCTGTCCCACCCCCAGCCTGGAGCAGGGCATTGGAGGAAACTGGGAAGGGACAGTCAGAATCAGTAGTCATGGAATCAAAGAATCATAGAATATCTCAAGTTGGAAGGGACCCACAAGGATCATTGAGTCCAACTCCCGGCCCTGCACGGCACCATCTCCAACAGTCACACCATGTGCCTGAGAGCATTGTCCAAACACTTCTTGAACTCTGTCAGGCTGGTGCTGTGATCACTTCCCTGGGGAGCTGTTCCAGTGCCCAACCACCCTCCGGGTGAAGCATATTTTCCTAATACCCAACCTAAACCTCCCCTGACACAACTTCAGGCCAATCCCTTGGGTCCTATTCTTGGTCATCAGAGAGATCAGTGCCTGCTCCTCCTCTTCCCCTCACAAGGAAGTTGGAACTGCAATGAGGTCTCCCCTCAGTCTCCTCTTCTCCAGGCTGAAAAGACCAAGTGATCTCAGCTACTCCTCATACAGCTTCCCCTCTACACCCTTCAACATCTTTGTACCCCTCCTCTGGATGTTCTCTAAGAACTTTATGTCTCTCTTATATTGTGGCACCCAGGACACAAGGTAAGGCCACACCAGCACAGAGAAAAGCAGGGCAATCACCTCCCTCAACTGACTGGCGACGCTGTGCTGTCATAAATGTTCCCTAGACTGACTATATTCCATTTTGGTTCCGTGTCTGTTTGGCTACATATATGCTGATACACGAGAGGGACAGAGATTATCCTGAAGTTAACTCACCATTTTTTGCAGTTCAAAGTGTTTAAAATAACATGAGGTCTACATTGGCACCCACAAGGGTGTTGTTTCTCTAAGGTGACAGTTAGGATATATGCTGCATACCCAAAGGTGGGAAGGATAGCACGAACATTTGTCTGTGAAATTCAGTTTTGGTGAGTGTGAAATAATGCACACAGGGAAATCCAGTCAGAGCTTTGTGTATAAAATGATGTTGCTTGTCAGAGACCACTATGAATCATAATCCATAATTCGATTCATCAGATCAGCATCATAGAAATCCATGGCTCACCCACACCTGGTTTACTCTGTGCACTTCTGGCCTCTGTCACAGATAGGACCAACAAGGACTGGAAAAGATCGAGGCAAGAGCATATGGTATGATCTAAGATATTAATTTAAAATCTTAGAAGTAAAATAGTTGAAGACTCTTCATCTCAGAAAAGAGACGGTATAAGGTAGGTAGGAAAGAGACCTACAAAATCCTCAGTGAAGTACAACAGCTGACTTGGATGAGTTACACTGCCTTTGCCCAAGCAACACTTCGTGAACAACATATTAAGCTAATGAGATCTCGGCTTAAAACCAGAAAAAGTTAGTATCTCTTCTTACAACACATAGTATAATTAAAAAACACTTTGCCAAGAATGTTGTGGATGCACATAGTACACCAGCCCAGAGAGACTGGAAAAGAACATGAAAAAGAAATCCACTATAGGTTACTAAACAGGCAAACCACCACAGGCCCAGGAAAAACCCGAGGATTAAAATCGTCAAAGGCTGGAGGAGTACTAAGAAGAAGTCATATTATGTGATTGCCCTGGTCTCCCTTCTCTTGGAATGCCAGTGTTTGAGGCAGGACACCATAAGCAAGACAGCCTCTTGGCTCCACTCTGCTCCGTCTCACACTCCCAGTTAAGGCCTGCCAGAACCACCTTGGAGCCTGGCCTCTTCCACCCTGCCTGCTGGAGTACTGCCAGTGGGAATTCAGCCTGCTACCATCTTGGAAGAGGCTATTCCACAGTCAGGGGAGCCTGGGGCACAAGCTTGATCGTCTGTCACTTAGCCCTTTAGACAGAACCACAGGATGGCTGAGGCTGGAAGAGACCTCTGGAGGTCACCATGTCCAACCTCTCTAACCAAGCGATCTCTCACGTTCAGGTAAAGATGAACTTGTGTTTTGCCCTTCAACAAATCTCTGCAGGTGCTTGTAACAATTAATAAATTTTGCTTCAGAACACATAATTATTAATTTAATTTCTGACATATTTTCTCACCTCTGGTCTCATTTTTTCCATCACCTATCTCTCTCAAAGGCTGCTGCTGTTGGAGCTGACTAGCAGCAGACCTCCTTGTCCACTTGGGGCAGGGCAATTCACTGTTGCTGGTTTTTTTTAACTCCTCAGGCAGCAGCCTAGTCTACTCTTTAAAGCTCACAGCTGTATTAGTGAAGAGTGCAATTCTCTGGCATGAATTGTCACAAATACATTGGCAAACACACTCTAGAGTACTTTTTCTGAAAAAAAAGGTAACAAAATCTTTTTCAATGACCTGACAAGTTCCTCTAGAAAAGCTAATTTAAGATGCTATGACCTGACAAAGTCCATTAAAATAATCAGTTTTATTGGTAGAATTTTTAGATGTATCTAAAGCCACAATTCTTTTAACAGCCCCAAATGAAAATTCTAATGGAAAATGATTCTCACAGAATGAATAGGATATAAGCCTTGGTTATTGTACTTAGTAATTAAATCCATTCTGAAAAAAAACAGGAAACTTTTATAGGAATAAATGTACTTTCCTCATTTATGCTGCAGGTCATAGTCTCAGAAGGAGTTATTGAGAGCAAAATTTAAGTAATACTATTAATTTTGATATATCTGGATTACTTTCATTCTGGATTAAGTTTTTGCAAGTGTTTTCTTCTTGAATCTGCAAAGTGGAATTATGGAGTGCATAACAGAGCATAATGCTTAGTTGAAATATCTTTTTTAAAGCTTTATTTTTTATTTGACAAAAAAACCCCAACCCTGCATAACTGAAGTCTGGACTGCTACTGAACTCCTGGTCTTTCATGACTCAGTTGCAAGTCATCTAGTATTTTTCCTTAAAGTCTAAACAGCTGGAATATGTTATCAAATGAGGAGACTCTCAAGCCTCTTTAATTATAAAACAAGATGTTCAGACCTGCCAGACAGAATACCTTTCTAGCTTTTAGCATAAATACCTCAACTCCCTTCTTGACTGTCTTAGCTCATGATGATGTCTTGCAGTCAGTCTTTTTCTTCTGCAGAAATTTTCAGCACAGGGACACTGATGGTTCTCTTTCCCCAGTTTCTGCACCACTGCCCACATGACCTGGCTCTGGCATGCCTCAATTTGCAGCAAGAAAAGTGCATGTTGTCCTACTGAGAGCTACCCAGGCTAATTGTCCTTTGGAGCTTTTCCAAGTATGTTCCACAATCTTAACTGTTGTTGTTGGGTCTGGTGAAGTAACAGAAAAATGGAGAAGTGTTTTTTTGAGTGCCTTAAATCTGAGGAAATGTAAAGGTTTTTCTCTCCTCTGCTGTGTACCTGAGCAGCTTTATCAAAGGAGAAAGGACAACAGACTTACATGAAGTATAAACAGATTCAAGCTGGAGAGGGGTTAGAGAAATCTGTGGCAGCTGGGCAGAGAAATACTTTAAGTAACTGCAGAGGGACACAGGAAGTTGGTTTTTGCAACAGGCTATCTACAGTTAGAGAATGTCTGTAAATAGTTTTCTTCATAAACAGCCACTTTCATTTTAGAAACATGGCGCCTTTTCAGCAGAAAAGCTGGCAGCAGCAGTAAAACTCCAGATCTCTGCTGTAAGGAAAGGAATGTGATTAACAGACAAATAAACACTATCGAGATACAGAACACCTCACAGAGTGACTCAAACCTCTGGAAATGTGGGCTTGCCGTGCACAAAAGGCATAACTTACCTGATCAAGTGTTACCCTAAGCATCTTACTGCTTTGCAGCATTCATGATGACTGTCTCCTTTGTTTCCTAAACATACATGATACCTGCTTTGGTTTTTGGTTGCATTCAGACATCCCAATGTCGATAGATCTGTGTGTTATCATAGACACACACTACAAAAGCAATGTTGGTATCCCACAAATGTTACCATCTTCATCTTTACAGCTGTCTTTGGATTTTGCCATCTTCATGCTTGTAACAGCAGGTTACAATAATATTCCTGGGGATCCCAGCAAGCACCTAAATAGGCTGTAGGTCTTGTTACCTCCCCAAACTCACATGGCTTCAGAAAATAAAGGAAAATATAAAAGTTAATAAGTTAATGTATAAGTTAGAGCCTCTTCCCATCATTTACCTCTACAAAGTGTCTGTCTACCTTCTCAATTAGAAACTCTCTATGGAGTGCAATGGCTTTTTCTCTCTAAAAATGTTTCAGCACCACAACACCTCTGGCTTGGTTTCCCCAGTTCCTCATTATTGTCAACATGCTGACATTTCTCCTTTTCCTATTTCATCTTCCATTCCATAGTATATGCAGAATGTATTGGTATCCCACCCCATTTTGATGAGTAATGCAAAATTCGCTGTACACTTTCACACAAAGTGTCCATATGTTTGAACTTTTTAAATCTTTAAACGAGTACAAAAACAAGGTAAAATACAACATATAATTTTTCTTCAATTTCTCTGATAAAACTGGGATAATAGAAGACAGAAATCTGACAGTATTTATTTCCATATTCAATAAAGGTATTTGGTTCATAGCGTAGAATTATTCCTGTTCTTATAACCAAGAAAATTTGCTGGAGGAGCCTTAAGCTCTGCGGCAATCTTATCTTAGCACTTATTAGCGTAGTTATGGTGTCTCTTTACCTCTCCAATCTCAATGCATCTCTTTCAAGATACTGCTAGACCTATTGCCATTCACATCGGCTCTGACTGTCCCTAAAAGTACACACCTGCACGCACACATCTGTGTCCATTGCTCAGCCTGGAGAAGAGGACGCTGAGGGGAGACCTCATGGCAGTTCACAGCTTCCTCTCGAGGGCAAGCGGAGGGGCAGGCAATGACCCCTTCTCTGTGGTCAACAGTGACAGGACCTGAGGGAATGGCCTGAAGCTGTTCTGTTATGTAATCCTTAAAATTAAAACCAGGGGTTTGAGCGTTTGGGGTGTGCGCTCTTTAGTTCTTAAAAGTTGCAGCATTTTTAGAAGTACTCGATAGTTAAAGTGCGTGATCAAATACGTAGGAAAATGACGGGACGCACTGCCCTCTAGTGGAGATACAGATAATAAATGTAAGAGCTCCGCAGATGTTCTTGACCTTGGAGCCTCGGAAGTTACTTTCTGGAAGAGGTGGGATTACAGTTGAGCCAATCAATATTCTCTTCTCTGCATCTTCTTTTCATTTTCCCTAACTTTATACTGTTGTCTTTGCAGTTATCATTATACCGTACAAGAAGCAGGAAGACTTATTTTCCATACTTAGGCAACTATGTATTTGTATCTTACATCACATATGTGTACATGCATTTTTTTATAAACACACACACACATAAAGATAACATGTGTATGCTGCTTATATAATATATATATTATGTATACACACATTTTCCCCAAAATATTTTATATACTTGTTTATGCATTTTTCAAATTTAAATAATACAGAACCACTGTTTTTTATAGTTGATACACTGCTTCTTTTTGTCTAGAGATTATGTAAGTGTTAATTGAAGTGAGACTGGGGAAAACTGGGATTATAGGTGGAACCTGCACAAGCAGCACAAACCAGCCATATGACTTCAAGGGGCTCATGAATTCAATATAATCCACTGGCTGTCAAACACACAAACACACAGATATCTAGGGATGCTGTCAGCATCTTAGATATCTCCTGTCCCAGAGTCTACAGGGTTATTAGGCTCTGCCCAGTCTCCCCTTCTGAGGCTGCTTGTTGGCCTCAAGCCCATAGCACAGCGAAAGGAAGCTGCAGACCAGAAGTTGCTCTCAGCAGCAGACATTGGCTTTGGCAACGGCTGGGAAAGACAGCACTGGCAGTGTGTGTAACTGTAATGCTGCTTCTGTGTCATGTAAATCAGGATGCACTTGCAGCACACCACTTTATCCTGGAAGAGGCTATAGAACATGTTTGATATCAGGTAGAAACTAGAAGGAAGGAAGTGGTCTTTCCTTTCTGCTATCCTATGTTGCTGCTGTGGATGTAGCAGCTCATCCTTTCAGCCAGCACAGGCACAAAATCTGTCATTCTGTGCTCCTCTTACAAGGATTTAGTTGTCTTCACACTGAGATCTTTTTCAAGGCTCTAGGCTTCTCCAGTTTGCAATATCTTTTCTGTGGCAGAGGCCAAAAGCAAAGTAGTTGGTTTGAATTCCTGACATCCTTTCTTCAATTATTCTTGTCAGGACTCTCTGTACACTATCTAAATGTGCTGGCCAAGGATGATTCTTTGGGGCTTGGATAATGATTTCTGTATTGTCAAAAGATGCTTTGTGAATGGCCATGTTCTCCTCCTGGGCATTGCTACATCCATATTTGATGTAGCTGTTTCTCCTTGTCCCAGGAGATGGACATGGAGCTGCCTGACAAACAGGCTGGTATTCTTCTGATACTAGTTATACTGCACTCCCTCAGCAATTGTGAAGTTTCTACCCAAGGTATGATGTAATTTGATAACTCTGCTATGAAGATAAAGATCTTCAAAGTATGTATGTAAAAACATTTACAGGGACATTATGTATCCTACAGCCTGTATATTTAAATCTTATTTCATCTGACTTCCTGTGGTCTCCATAAAATGTCTCCATATGATTGTAGTACTACTCTACTTCAAAGAGAAAGGAACTTCTGGGAAGTGGTTACATAGAGACATCGAGATATTACAAGCTGGACAGAAGAGGAGGAAGGAGCATTCGGACCTGAGCTGACAAACTGATAGGGATTCTTAAAAATGGCCTATGAGAAGACAGAGCTAAGCAATGAGACTGGTGAAAGAAATCTAGGGTATCTGCTCTGAAAGCACTCTCTGAGTCTGAAAAAATCTAGAATACCCTTTCATAAACCACGAATCTAGTTGAACATGTAAAACAATCTTAAAATATCAAGGAGATGGAGTGTTATATGAAGCAGGTAACTCTTCAGAAGGCTGCTAGCTAAATACAAGCTGTATATAAAAAGACAAAAGTAAAACATAGGACAGGAAATGTTAAATGACATCATGATGCTTTTAAACAGAGTTACTGATGATTAGCTGGTGAAAGAGAATCCATCTGCAAACAACTAAAGATCTTTTCCCATAATAGAAACAAGAGGTATTAATTACATCATGAATTGGGCAGACAAATTAGACTATGGCAAGGATTTCAGTGGCAGAAAAAGGTTCCTTGAAAAACCTAAGTCTGAGCTCTTTGAATTGATGAGGTTATCCTAGAAAAGTCAAGCTGCCCTGTGAAAGGTGAAATACTCATTCCCTTCATAGCTACTTTATAGCTAAGCCCCTAGGATTCACTAGTTTCCTCACACTGGAAATGCATTGTTCCCCAAAAAAGATGATCCTGTGCTTGCACAGGTGGCTCAGGCAAATAATACATCTGGGTTGAAATACATACACTCATCACAATACACATAAAAGTAGGCACAAGAACTTGATGATCGTAGTGCTCTTTACATGCTTGAAGGTGTTACTGTGATGGCCACAGAGTAAATGCATGGACAGGAAAGCAAAGAAGTCCAGAACAAAAATATCAAGGTCTCTGCAGTTCAGAACACTTACTGCTGTTTTGCTTCTGTTCAAAATACCTCGGATATTTGAAAAAGTCAACAGTTTCATAACCAACCTTGGACAAGCTAATCTTTGACTAGCACAGTCAATCACGACACAAACTTTTCTGATAACTGCTGGTGTCATTGATCTTCCCCTCGGTCAGCTCGCTGCAGCCTCACACTTGCTGTGTCTGGCTTGTGAGGCTGCCATGGAGCAGTTAACAGCTCTCGTCAAACCTCTCCCAGCTGCGGCAGCTTATGTGATGTGGTTCAGCTTTTCTCACAGGGTTCTTTAGTTTGACATTTAGACCAGCAGAAATAACATATAAAGATGGTAAATGAAAATATGTGTTTCAACAGGTTTGTGGTTTTGTCTTTTAAATAAACAAAATCCCCATTTGCCATGTAAGTTTAACAGAGTAACAAATGTAGTAATTACCACTCCTTACAAATAGTAATCCAGGAGCCACATCTCATTTTCTTCAAATAAAAAACTCTTTTAGTGGTCTCTGGTTTTGGGCATTGTCTGAACTTTCATGGAAAATATATAGAAATTACACATATTTCCCATTTATGTATTTAAGTTTCAAAAAGTCTGTCATGCAAAGCAGAATTCAGTTAAGGGAAACAAATCAGGCTTGTTTTACTCTTCAGTTAATGGGAGGCCACACCTAAGAAAGAGGAGTTATGTTGGATGCATCTCTAAAGGCTCTACAGGTGTCTAGAGACAGATCTGTCTTTGTTCCTCTCTCTCAAAACAAGCTGCCAGGAACAGGTGTTCTTTTATGTCAAGTCCTTCCTCTATACATACACAGAGATTGGGATGGAGTCACAGCTTCATCGCTCTGTTGCTATGTTAGCCAAACTATATTGGAAGACTGAATAAAATGAGGAAAAGAAGAAAATTTGGCCTATTGGTTTGCTATGTAAACCTTTGCATTATCATTTTAGTCCTCTGGAGTGTCTGAATTCAGTTTATCGTGCTTGCTTATATTCAACAGAAAGCAAGGCATAGTATAGAAAGATACCTCTGGATAAGAAATGTGTCCCAGATTCTAGGAACATCCATACATTGCAATTTCCCTTTCTTTGGTTAGTAATGCAGTCACATTGAAGATGTACATATATTAGGATTTCCATTTATATTAAACTTGCAAAGTTGTAATATTTTTTCTAAGAGGAATAACTCCACATCATTTCTTATGTGTGCCAGGAAACATAAGCTTCTGTTACTTGATGAGATCCACGTCCTTTTATTACATCAAAAATTATATTGGTATCATATGAAAGATACTATGGTTTTAATTTCTGCAATATCTTTCAGACCTGTCATTTGCTTGGAGCAACGTCACACTTCACAGCCCCAAAAAAGGAACAGTGAATTTGTTCTGACAAGCTCTAGGACAAGCATGGACTATTCCTTTTTCACACAGGCCCTATCTTCCAATCTGGCTCTTCAAATAGCCCAGAACTATATTCAGTATTACGGATTTTCAGAGGACTGTCCACATTCACAGTTGTATTTAATCTAAGGTTTTTATTTCTGTTTTCAATTCAGCAAGATTTCCCTAGGTGTAATTATTTGAGAAAAAAAATCTTTAAATTTTCAATTCTGCTCTCAAGTTACCATCAACACTAAAAAAAAAAAAAAAGTAAGTTCAAACCTTAAATTCTGGTATCTAGGCTGATGTACAACCTGTCAAATTATGGTGACAAATGGCTGATCCTCATGCACCATGACAGAAGCAGGAGACCCAGGCCTGAGAGGAGCCCCAGCAGCCTCACAAGGCCAACAGAGCCCCCTGTTCCAGCCCCTCCAGGTGCCACAGGAGCCCTAAGTTGTGCTACTGGGAGGGTCCGCATATAGGATAGGTAGGTAGGGGGATGTGTGTGCATGCAAAACAGTTTTTCATCCTGGTCAGCCAGAGGGGAACAAAGAGACCTCTGGTGCTGTTTGTGCCTGTGTGAGTGCTAAGTGTTCCTGCCCGTGTTGCTCTGTGGGGTTTTCCATGCCTCCATGTACACACGCCATACAGTGTGTGCATGTCTCCTGCTGGCAATGCAATACACGCTCAGCCCTGCTGCTGGGGCCACCTGGGGCAGGCGGCTGTGGCAGCCTCACCTCCACTGGGCTGTCAGATTTGGCAACCCCTAAAAGAAACCATGGAATCACAAAATGGGAAAGGTTGGAAGCAATCACCTGGTCCAACTTCCTTGCCCAAGCAGGGCCATGCTAGAGCACATTGCACTGGATTGTGTCCAGATGGCTCTTGAATATCTCCAATGTGGGAGACACCACAACCTCTCTGGGCAGCCTGTCCCAGTGCATGGTCAACCGCACATTAAACTTCTTTCTCATATTCAGGTGAAAATTCCTGAGCATCAGTTTCTGCCTGTTGCCTCTTGTCTATAGTGTGGCACCACTGAGAAGAGCCTGGTTCCACCAATGAGACACATGGTCCATGAGATAGGTGTCAAAAGATCCGATTATTCAATGCCAACTGCTGTCTTGATGACTGGATATATTTTTAATGCTGGAGGATACATTTCACTTTCTTCCAAGCCAACTGAGAAAGCATGCAGCATCACACTATTTGACAGTAATCTGAGTTTTTATGTTCTTTTTCTACTACTTTTTTTCTACTTTTTCACTTAAAAGGCCAAATAGGGGATATTTAAAGCACGATGATAATGCAACAGGGGATGATGACAACAGAGTCACAGAATCATAGAATGTTAAGGGTTGGAAGGGACCTCAAAGATCATTTAGTCACAACTCCCCCTGACATAGGCAGGGACGCTTCCCATGAGACAAGGTAGTTCAAGGCCTTATCCAATCTGGCCCTGCCAGCAATCAGGCATCCACAACCTCCCTGGACAACCTGTTCCAATATCTCACCACCCTCACAGTAAAAGATTTCTTCCTCATATCAAACCTAAATTTCCCCTCTTTTAGTTTGTATCCCTTACTTCTTGTCCTATCACTACATGCCCTTTTGATAAGTCCCTCTCTGACTTCCCTGTTTTTCCCCTTCAGGTACTGGAAGGTTTTTATGAGGTCTCCATGAAACCTTCTCTTCTCCAGGCAGAACAGCCCCAAATGTCTCAGCCTGTCTTAACAGCAGAGGTGCTCCAGCCCTCATGGCCTCCTCTGGACTTGCTCCAACACTTTTATGTCCTTCTTATGTTGGGGTTCCTTCTGACTAAGAAATGCATTATAACACCTCTTTTCCAAATACTTCATGCCAGCATTAGTGGAGCAGAAGGGACGGGATGTTAAACAAGGCGTGTCCTGTACTGCTGAGGCCACACCTCGAGTACTGTGTCCAGTTCCGTGCCCCTCCATTCAGGAAGGACACTGAGGTGCAGAAGCAGATCCAGGTAAAGGCAATGAAGCTGGTGAAGGGTCTGGAGCACAAATCCTAAGAAGAGCAGCTGAGGGAGCTGGGGTTGTTAAGCCTGGAGAAAAGGAAGCCCAGGGGGGACGTTATCACTCTCTACAACCACCTGAAAGGAGGCTGTAGCCAGATGGGGGTCGGCCTCTTCTCCCAGGCAACCAGCAACAGGACAAGAGGAAATGGCCTCACGCTGTGCCAGAGGTTTAAGTTGGACATCGGGAAAAATTTCTTCACAGGCAGGGTGACTGGACACTGGAATGGAATACCCAGGGAGGTGGTGGAGTCACCATCCCTTGACATAGTTAAGGAAAGGCTGGACGTGGCACTCAGTGCCATGGTCTATTGACATGGTGGTGCTCAGTCATAACTTGCACTCGATCTCAGAAGCCTTTTCCAGTCTGATTGATTCTGTGTTTCAAGCCTGCCGTCAGCTGGTGCGCAGCTGATGACCGGCACAGCTGCAGCCCTTCTTACCACGGCGCAGCGACTACCGAACCGCTTTCCGCACAGGCTTACGCCCCGTGCCTCCAGGACTCCGGCCCCGAAGTTCTCCATTCCCTCCCCGGCCCGGCTCCGCCCCGCGGCCCCGCCGCCACATAAGGCCGCCGCCTCCTCCCCGCCTCCGAGCAGCGCGGAGCAGAGGTTGAGGACCGGCGGCCGCCGCCATGGTGTTGAACCCGGTGCTGGGGAAGCTGGTCAGCAAGCGGGTGGTGCTGGCCAGCGCGTCGCCGCGCCGGCAGGAGATCCTCACCAACGTGGTGAGTGCGGCCGGCAGCCGCTCGCCTCGCACGGCCGGGGACTGTGGGCAGCGGCGGCTGCCAGTGCCGGCCCGGGCCCGCGGGGCCCGACGCCTCCCGGCCCGCCCGCCCCATGAGACCTGCGGGAGGGGAGCGGGCGGCATGAAGGAGATGCCTCCTTTCTGAAATGCACTAGTGGAGAGCAAAGGAGGCCGTAACCTGTCAGTCAGGCCGTTCAGCTCCTGCGGAGGAGCGTGTCGGCCTCACCGGGCGGGCTGCGGGAGGCTTTTGGTTAGTACTTGGGTATTACCTGCCCAGCTTAGGTTGCTTAGTATTACCATTCTTAATAATTCAACTGATAAATTGAGCTTAAGTGGAAGGAATAACTTAAAAATACAGATGTGTGGAGAAGCACAGAGGTTCAGTCATGCACTGAGTTATTAGAAACATAGCCTGCCTGCTGGGTGTAGTAAATGTACAAGTGTAACATAGAGGCAAAAAGCTGGAAGAATAGTTGGGGTTTCTTTTGACAAAACCAATCAGAAACTGTCCGGTTTTGTTTTCTGTTTATCGTGTGTATAAAGGCACATAAAGTGCAGTAAAGCTCCTGTAAGAATTTGCACTGTTGCAGTAAAGTGTTATGGATGGATTCAATAAAAAAAAAAAATCCAGTAGTATAATCTTTTGTTTCTGAAGTGTGTACGTTTATACTGTTAGTTTTTGTATGATGAGAATAATGACGTGATGATTAGGTTCTAATAAATAAGGGTAGAATCAAATACACACACCTGTTTTGACGTTCTATCTGATTTTGTTTTAGATTGCTTGCAAAGTGTACGTATGCACTAAACACTGATAGGAGCACTGGGGGGTTTTTTCTGTGTGTGTTTGGGGGGAGGTGTGTTAAAGTGGAAAAAGCAGATGTCAAACTTTCTACTTGTTTAATATGCCTTGGGAGCAATGTTTAATAACGAGGTCAGATTGACTGCATCACTTTCCTGTGTTACAGGGCCTGCGTTTTGAGGTGGTTCCATCCTGGTTTAAGGAGACACTTGAAAAGTCATCTTTTACAGCCCCTTATGAGTATGCTGTGGAAACAGCAAAACAGAAAGCTCTTGAAGTAGCAAACAGAATGCATGTAGTAAGTTACGATTATAGCAATGAGCTTTTTGGCTTTAGGTGATGCATTTTACTGTGACTTAATTTGCTTGCACTGTTTAAGTGATCCCTGAGTCCTTTCTCTTCACTGAAGGCTAATGAATGCTTTCCTGTCATTTGTGAAAGACAGTGTCTTGAAATTGCCTAATCAAAAGTCTCATGCCTGCAGTTCAGGCTTTCCACAAACTGAAGTGGCCTGCATCTTTTGTCAGCATCACACCTAGTCTTGTGTGGGATATATATTCCATAGTTCCTTTGAACAGTCAGGTATATGGCCAACCTCATTCTAGGTATTTGTTGATTGTAGAGACAGACTCCATGGAAAAACTCTGATGTGATTGCAGTGCTTTGCTGTATCTTTCACTGATCGAGTGACAAGAGTAACTCAGAAACTCTGAGTATAGGGGTACTGGAGGAAAGCAGAAGAATTACTGTTGCTTTGCCAGAATGTTTTAAACCAGAATTTGTCTTTTTAATTTTAAGAAGGGAAAACTTGATGTGATTTTATCCAAACCAGTGATGCAACTTACACTATCAGTGGTATTTGACTTATGCCCTTGGCTGTGATCACTGTTTGAGCACATAAGGCTCTTTGCTACCAGAACCTATTTAAAAGTCTAGCTGATTAAATCTCACAAAATCGACTGTAATAATTTCTTAGTAACAAAGCTCTGAAAGAGAGGGGTATGTTTGTTGATCCTATACTAGTGGCAGAAAAAGAATGTTGAACACTTTAAATGAGCAGTGTTGCCAGATGTCACCATTCTTCAAAGCAAATATTGCATGATCTCCAATGTAAATCGTTACCCAGGATTCTGTCAACTACTTTCTGGACAATGGCACAACATCGGAGAGTGGATTTTAAACCCACCCTCACTAAATGACTTACTTTGGGCTTTCATTGCAAAACACTGTGCTGGTGATAATGCTAGTTCAGTGGATTTCAAAATGCTTCTTCATACAGGAATTACAAGAATTAACTCCAGGCATCATTAAACAATTTAAAGCACATCAACAGTCTTTCTCTAGAAGAGTAGCCTCCCTATAAATGTTGTATTATGGTAGTCACACTTGCAGACAGATTTCATGTCATGCTGTGTTAAGTAAGAGTTATGTACTTTATAATATGAAAGTAAATAAAAACTTAGCTATAAGGACAGGTACAGTTTAAAGTCAAGAAAAGTCTACAAGGAATTTTACATGCCACTACCTCTCATATTCAGAAAACAGACTGTGTATGTTCCCTTTCAAGAGAAAAAAAGTGTAGCTAAAAAAATGGGGTTTATTTTTCAGTAAAATTTTGCTTGGAAGAATGATCCTAGAGGGCTGTATTCTCTGGCTTCCAAACATTAGGTACTCCTTTAAAAGAATTGTTTGCCACCTTGAAGACCAGATGGAGTTTTGAGAATGCACTTTATTTCCTGGATGCATTTATTCATCAGTAATATATTTGGGCAAATTTGTGGTTTGAGACTGGTCTGCTCAAGCCTCACTTTTATGGTAATGTAAATGATTACTATTTTGGAAATAGTGCAAAAGGAGAAACAGTGTCTTGTTTTCAGGTCAGTGTAGAGCCCTACTTCTAAACTAGTAAACTGCTATTTTCTTACCTTAAAAGGTTCTCTTCTCTTTGCATCTTCTCACAAATGCCTTTTTCTTTATGCCTTTGCAGAAACACCTGAGAACGCCTGATGTTGTCATAGGAGCAGACACTATTGTGGTAAGAAGTCTTCAGTTATTTAGCACTACTTTAATTTATGATGAGCGTAGGAAATACTTGTATCTTTGGGTTTAAAGTTTGAAAGCTGCCTTCATTGAAGTTATATCTGCATTATATTACATCTTTTGGGGTTTGTGGCTGTGGCTTTTAGGGTTTTTTTTTCCCCAACAAGATAATTTTTGAAGTCTTGAGAGCTAGAAGCCTTGCTACTGGTTTGGGGATACTAACACTGCTGTAAGTATTGCATTGGATCATCTTATATGTAATGGAAATTCTCAGGTGATTTGCCTGTCAAGAAGTCCAGATCATGGGAACTGTTCAGTGTTGTGCCTTATAGGAGGTCACTACACCTGACATCTTCACAGAGACAGTGACCTGTTAAGGGCAGAAAAAGTTGAATTTTTCTTTTGTTTGAGAGCTGCAGTCACTGGAGAGTAGAGTGTGGTACTCCTGTACTTGACACTAAATTACCTGTTCTACCACAGTGTCTGTGGTTCTTGCTCTACTCAATAAACTCAAGTTTGAAGCCCTGGCTGAAATCATGGTTTAAACATAATTTATGACCTCAATCCTGTAATACTCTGACTCAAAAGTAAGAAAAAGCAGCACACTCACTCTGTCGTTCTGTTTTAGTCTGTGGATGAGCAGATCCTGGAGAAACCAGTTGATAAGCAAGATGCCTACAGGATGCTGTCAAGGTCTGTAGTTTTAAGTAAGAGATGAAATCTGAAGATTCAATTTCTCCATCACCTAGATTCTCAAAAGGGTTCCACAGAAGGGATACATGCAAATTTTCTTGGGTTTTGTTTTGTTTGTTGTAAGTTTAGTAGGTCAATCTCTTAATTAGGGATATGAAATGCACTTAATATTTAGCTTTTTAGAACTCCCGGAAAAAATGCAGACAAAATGATGCATCTTTGCATCTATCCAAAGTGTCAAATGAAAATTTTCAGTGTTTCATCTTACAATTCAGTGTGGAATCTTGTGGGGAGCAGAGCATGTGAGATGCTTCTGATCACATCCAAACATATCTTGGCTAATCTTTACGAGGCTATTCTTTAAACAGTCTCTTCAAAGATTCACATTGCCTTGCTATTATACATCTACTGCTTACACAGCAGATAATAAAGGCCTCAGAACTAATTGGCCACAGCGTGGCACTCCAGAGCCACTACAGGAGAGAGCCAGGGACAAGGAAATTTGGGCTCTTCCTCTACACTCTAGCTTGCCATGGGATCTCTGGGGGCCAGTCTGAATGAAAGGAGAACATATGCTCTAGTTCCCCATTACATGTTTAGTCTGAGTTGCATCACCTAGGATTTATTACCAGCTTTCAGTGAAGATGGTTGTAACAGTAGTGTTTATGCCAATTGGCCTTTTCTAATGCTTTTGGAATAGTCACTTTCCTGATGTACAGTGATTGAGCTGATACCATGGACTACTTTTATACAAATGGTATTTTGGAGACTTGAAATGACTGCAGCTTTTGATAGTGGTTTTTTTATGTGGTTATTTTTTTGTTTGTTTTGACAATGTCTTTTCACTGATACTGAAATAAAATGTATTTGTTTGGGGCACATGTCAGATTCATTGAATGATATATTAATGTAGTGATCTGCTTCTCAGGCTGTAGCATTATAATCATGTAGAACATTTAATAAGACCGTTGCTTAATGGATATTTTTTTCCCTGACAGGTTGAATGGGAAAGAGCACAGTGTTTTCACAGGAGTGGCTATTATACACTGCCACAGTAAAGGTACACATAATTTTATTACAACTCAGTATTTGTATTAAAAATTTCTCCCATTATAGCTTGCACAGGTAAAGAAACAGGATGAAGATGTTTCATATACAGTCTGAATTGGTTTTCTCCTCAGGAATTACCTTATCAAAATATAACTTAAAGACTCCCCACTAAAGCAAAACTTCTTCCTCTATTCAGTTTTCACACAGGAAGGAAAGTGACAAAATACAATGGAGTTTAGAAATACTGTCTCTGAAAGCTACGAGACTATTCCAAAGGCCAGTGTAAGTTGTGGAATATTCTAAATTAAGTTCAAGTAAGGTACTACAGACTGTGAGACTGAGCTGAATGTGATCCATATCAACTTTATTCTGTGTTGTGTTTACACCAGGTGAGGCTTAATGTCTCAGACTGTTAAGAGGTTGTAGGGAGCAATACACCAATGTTCTTTATCAGATAGTTTATTGAGAAAGTGAGTGGTTTTTATGTAAACGGTACCATTAATATAAGTTGAGGAGTGTTTGAGGGGCATCATCTGATAATTGTGTCAATAGTCTTTATAGTAGAGCTTTTGCAGGCATCATTTCTGTGACATTTCACTGGACAAAGTCTTTCTGTAGACAAATTAACAGTTTTTACTCTTTTCTGGAATGATTTCTCTTAACTCTTGTAAAAGAGAATTAAAGTTAGTGATGTGGTACTGCTAGTATAGTAGAGGGAGAGCTGCTGCAAAAGAAATAAAACGTTACCAAGGGGGTCCTGTGAGCAACCCAGCAATGTAAATAATGCCTTCAACTGTTTACTCTAGGAAGAAAGTTAAGTGCACTGAACTGTAGCAGTGATGCTATAACAGCACATCTCATTTGAAGTTTACAAATTTGAACTGCATCACAGTCACATGAATCAAAATACCTTTGGTCTGCATATTCCCCAAGACATGCAATCAATTGAAGAAGTTTTGTAGAATACATTTGTAGTTGCAGTTTATTGTTACAATGTGTTTCTTAACTTGTTAAAGATGAAATTTCCATTTTGAGCTGATTAGAACTTTTTATCATACTGAAAGACATGGTAATCTGTCTCCATATGCACTGATTTTCTTATTTCATCTGGGTCATTAAATGTTTGGCTGTTTTTTTTTTTTTTCACACTACCACCATTAGAAGTTGGTTAGCATTCTTCCCTTGGTCTGTACTGTAGATATTTCTTACTCCTCCTCAAGCATTTCCACTGCTACCAGAACTGTGGTAACAGGAGATGCTGACCTTGGTGTTTATAGAAAAGAGTAGAGAGAGCTGCTAATCTGTAATGTGCACACTCGTTTGGGCAAGGCTGTTACCTTTTGAACATGTTTTGGGAAAGCCTCTGTCTGCAGTGACAGCAGGGTCACAGTGTACCACGTGCAGCAGGGTCCTTACCCAGGCATGCAGTACTTTATTGCACCTTCCCTCAGCCACTTCCAGCTACAGAAGTCTGAAATAATCTTGTCATCTCTTGAGGGATATGAAGATGAGTGATGGTTCCTGATGGGACTGCTGGATACCCAAGTCTGAAGTGCAGGTGCAGCTGCATGTTCCCACTTTTATTGCAGCTACATGTTGAACTCTGATGTGTTGTTAAGAGTTCTTCGACAACAGTCATAAAGTTGGAAGGGTGGTTATAGCCTTCTTTGTACTCACTGCTGGATGTGTGTGCCAGCATAAATAGCTTTGTGTAAGCATTGTTAATTTAAGATTATCTTCCACACAGGAAGAGCAGTGTGTTAGCCCTGAGCCAGGATGGCAGGGGTTGAAAATGCAAACTTTTACTGTCTTGGGAAAGTTGAGTCCACTGTACCTAAAGAACATTATTAGTCATTTCATACATCTGTGTAATATATTTAATTTTTCTCAAGCAGAATTGTTAAGTGATTAAGAAATAAAACTTAGATGTTATGCTCTCTAAGCCACAATTCCTGTTTCTAATAAGGCCTCTTCCTTTCTGTAGACAATCAGCTAGAGATGGACATCACTGATTTCTATGAAGAGACTAAAGTAAAATTTTCTGAGCTGTCTGAAGAGCTCTTATGGGAGTACATTCATAGCGGGGAGCCAATGTAAGTAAGACCCTGATGCCACCACACAACACTTGAGAATAGGCCTTAGGGTACATTAAGCCACCAGTGTAAAACATTGTCCTGTGTTCTGTGACATTTTGCTGTGTGTATGATAAATGATAGCATGGGTGATGCAAGGTCACTATTCTTTTGTTCTTTTGTGAAGCTGTCATTTCTTCAGTGAAAGTGAGCTACCTTTTTAGAACCCTAATGAATCTGTAAAGTGAAGTCTTGAAATATTCTGGATTAGAGCAAGTGCTTGTGCAGTATACAATTATTTCTCTGTTAGCAGAGGCATTCAGGGATCTTTGATGCCTGAGACAAGGTATAGTTTTCATTATAAACAGGTGAAAAGAGTGAGTGTGGGATAATCAGGGCATCGTGGAACTGTATTGGAAGAAGATAGAACTCAGTGTATTTAGTCTATCAAAATCACTGCTCTGATGCAAGGAACACCAGCTTAATTTTCACTTATCCTTGTGATAAGTGAAAACACAGTTTGTGTGTTCCTATGCCAAAATTGTCCTTTAGCTTATGTGTACCTGCTACACTGGTAATAAGATTACTGACCTATATAGGCAGCATTTACAAAGACAATATACCAGACAACAGTGATTCCATGGAAGAAATAGGATGAGAACAGAATGCCTTATTACTACTCCTAAGATGAAGTTCACTAGATTGCTAAAAAAAAAAAAAAAATATATATATATATAAAAGAAAAAGTACTTATTTGGAGACAACAAGGGAAAAAAGGACTTTGTCTTTCTTTTGCGTTAGCTGAAGCCTTGTGAAGGCATAGTTAGGACTGTGGACTGCATATCAAGTGATCTGATATGAACTTTTGTCTCTGTAGCTTCAATTCTGGCCGTGTAAGAATATAAATTGTGGTGGTTTTTTAACTCATTTGTGCTATAAAACAATAAAGTCATGTTTTACTAGGGAAAGAGAAACCAGTGTAGACTTTGGACATACTTCAATGCTTATCTGTAAATGAGGCATACTTTGTGAACATGTAAGGTTCACAGTTTATTGAATAGACTGATATTAAATTGGATTATATGGAGAGAATGTTTTGGCAAGACTACAGCTTGAAACAAATTCCTAAGTAGGTTTTTGGAAGGTGATGTTTACTATGCTAATTAGTATGATACTTAGATTTAGTGGGTCATAAAGTTTCAGTTTGAAGGAGAAATTACCATGGATTTTTAGGAAGAATGTCAGATTGAAAATAATTTTGGAATATTCTGAGTACTTCCTCTGGGAGCAAATATGCTTTAGCAGTGCTTTGCTGCAGCAAAACGGCCCATGAGCAGTGCTGGGTCATTCTGTTCATTCTGCTAAACAGGCCGTGTGACATCAAGGGTTTCTCAGGGACCAAAGGTTCAGAGAATGTATTTCATTACTCTCTTAGGCAGAAGCCAATTGATCTTTGTTTATATAATCCTGAGGATAGGAATTTGTTCTGACTTTGCAAAGGAGCTACTAAACACAGTGTCCTATAAATTTTGCAAAGCACTAAGAAGTATTTCACAGCACTTTTTTTTGGTTGTCTGTTTTTGTTCCCTCCTCCATGGCCACTCATACAGGTTACACACCTATATGCATACAGGTTTTTCTAAACACTGTATTGCTGTCAAGTGACCATTTCTTACTTTAAAAAAAACCAACTAAATGGCGAAGTAATTTTCTGTAATAATATAAGACTTAATGATCACATGAAAAAATAAAAGAAAAATTACTAATGCTACTGAGGATTAGACTGAGTTCTTCTTGTAGCAAGAAGAAAATTGGCATATAGTATTTAAGTCAATCACTGGTGACAGAGACTAATACTAGAAATACATAGCTGACCTAAAGTATGGGTAAAAAAAGGCGGGGAAATTGCTGTCTCAAGGTAGTCTTTGGTGAGGCTATAAAAACCCTTAAATTTTGGCTGCAGAAAGATGTTTTGCTTCTTGTTTTATTCTTGTTCCTCTTTCTAACCAAGGATTTTCTGCTTGCAGGCAGTGTCTCTTTCTTCTTTTCTGTCTATCTGTAAAAAGCAGGCTGTACCACAGTAATCCTAACTGTTTTGGGCTTGTATAATGAGTAGACTTAGTTTCTGCCAGCCTCTTTGACCCAGCTTTTTATTCTGTAGTCTTTCCCTTATGAACAACTTTCTCTCTCTGCTTACAACTTCTAGCCTGAAAATCCTATGTGGTTTTTTAGTAGCTCTCATCTGATGGCAGTGAAACCAGAGGACCCTACTGCAGTCTGGGAAGAAGGTGATGACAGAGCCTAGAGCTCTACAGTTTGACTTCACTGGGAAGTAATAAAATGTAGAATGTAAATATTTTCTTCAAGATCCAATCCCAGAACATAAAGTGTTGTAGAAAAATAAACGTGTGGCCAGTTGTGTTAATGTTCTTGCTGGGAGTATGATACTGCTGCTTTTGATAGTCCTAATGTTTTTTGCCTCCCCGTAAGCATATACCAAAATGACTGCAACTTCATTTAAAAATGAGAAGACATTTTAGTCATTAAAATAATCCTAATTTAGTTGATGTAAGTCATAAGAATGTTAAAAAAGAAGTAATAATTTAAACAATGACAAAGTTATAAGGTAGTGCATACAATGCAAGATTAAAGGAAAATCTCTATTCCCCAATTTATAGCAATTCAGAAAATCCTACTTGTTGGGACACCAATTCCTCTGTTTGTTTTAGGATGCTATTAGAAATGGAATCCAGAGATAAGTACTAAAAATAAAGAGCTGTTCCTGATCAAATCTAAGGTTAAAAAATTAGCAATATTTTTTTGTGTAGTAACCTTCTTTCTCATGCATAAGATTGCATAATTCCATGCTACCTTAAGTTAATGGATCTGAGGCTGACTGACCTTTGGTTTCTAAGCTTGCTGACGTAGCTTTCAGCTTCTGTTGTTATGAGGAAACATACTTTTAACTGCCTTGTTCCTTGTACGAGAACAGTAAAATTGTTGGGTCTACAGCAGCTTATCTGACTTGTATGTATTTCCATTCCACTCTGTGGAATTTGCGTAATTACGCCCATTGTGCCAAATTACCAATATTACCATGACATCTAAGAGCACAGTGTTGTGAACCACAACTCTGCTTCTATCTTGGTGGTTGCACAAGAGATGGATAGGGCTAAATGGAGTAGTGGATCTTGTTTGAATAAGTTGCTCTTTCCCAAGAAAATGCTGTCTTCCCAATCCTCATTTCAGGTATTCCTGTGACTGAGATCTGCAAGACACATTCTACAATCATTTGAATTCTAAGGGGTCATCTTTGTTGAGCTCCTTTGGGACCTAACATTCCTAAAGGCTTTTCAGCCTCTTGTGGAATTGAGTGAGGGTCAGTATGCATCTGGTGACCCAGTGGCAGTGTTGGTCTTGGTGACACTTACTGTTACCTTTTTGGTAGCCACGACTTGGCAAATGCTGAGTACCCTGTGACAACACACTCTGACTGCAGTCACCTGCTGCTTAGGTGACTGCGGCACTTGCGCTGACTGAAGCATCAAGACCTTTGGCTAGTCACCCTTAGTGGAAATACTGATCCTTATATTTATCTTGGGATTTAGAAATTGAAGTGTTGAGCCTAGCTAGTAGATTTAATCTGCTTCTAACTCAGAAGGTACACTAGTTTTTATTCCAGCCTCTGCAGTACTGGTGGATTATTAGTGTTCTGTGATACCTCCACCCTTAACCTTAATTAGATCGATGCTGTTTTTGTTTTCTCTTCCCCAGGGACAAGGCTGGTGGATATGGTATCCAAGCCCTTGGTGGAATGTTAGTTGAGTATGTCCATGGAGACTTCTTGAATGTGGTGGGATTTCCTCTGAATCACTTCTGCAAAAAGCTAGCAGAATTGTACTATCCGCCCTCTAAACATAATGTACAACGTAAAAAGTACGACTCTATCCCTTCTGTGGACACTTTTGAGAACCAAAGTGATGGAGAAAGTGAATCTTCAAATTTCACAAAGCAGAAAGGTGCTAGTAAGTTGGACAGCAGTGGGATGCATTCCTCAGAAGCTGAAAACAGTTCTGGTGTCAGAACTGGTTTTACAGTGCCTTTGGAAAATCAGAATGGAGTGTCACAGAGTGCAGCAAAACTTCCATCCAAAATTCTAGAGCTGATGGACGGTTTTAGAGCTTCAAAGGTAAGGGAAGAAAATATAAAACTACTTGTTACATTGTAGTCTGATACATTTGTTTCACTGTACTCCAGTATGTACCAGTTATGTGAAATACTTGAGCTGGGGAAAGAATGTATTAATAATTAGTAAAAAAGGACCACTGAAGTTGTGGAGAATCTAAGATAGCTGAAGCTTCTGGTGCAGTGCAAACATTGTTGGGTTTGGTTTTCTGTATTTGTTTTTATGTGTTCTATGAAATGTCAGTTACCTATTTGATAATTTTTTCTCTTGAGTTGAGAGGGAAAAGAAGTTGGAGATTTTTTTTTTTGCTGATCAGAAGGGTACAACCAAGCTGGAATTTATTCTGCAGAGAAAACATTTAATGTGGTTAACTCACCTGACTTAAAACTGTGACAAAAATTGTATATACTATATTTCCTTTCTAACTTCTAATGCTTTGCATTAGAATTCTGTGGAAGATAGTAATTTTTTATTGCCTCTTAAGAATAATATTTTTTAATAACCTGTTTCATGTTCCATGTGTGTTTAACTGAATATCCATGCTGTATCTGATGGAGGCATACTCATAACAGCTCACAAACAAGGTCACATGCTCTGTGCATCAGCCAAGCATGATGAGAAATGCATAGGTGGACATTTTAAGTACTCCCAGATTTTCTACTCATAGTTCCAGTGTAGCAAGGACAATAGTGAAGAAGAAATGAACAGTGATCATTCTAATAGATCACTGGTCTCCATCAAGTTATTTATGTTTTAGGAAGAAGTGAAAAAAGTGCTAAAGTGGCGGTGAAATGCAAACTTGGAAATAAAGATATGACAGCTTTAAGGTGAATGGAGGGAGGCACACCAGACAGTGAACAATAGTTTTGCTGAAACAGTGGAGAGTTGTGCTCAGCTCTGAAGGAAGACTGTAGTGTGATCATGTGGTGTAGATCTGTGGGCATGCTGCTTGCAGGCATGTGCTGCTTGCAGGCATGCAAAGCTATGCTGAGAGGTTTGGAATAAAGTGGCTTTGAGGTTGCTGCATTTGTGAACTGCTTGTGTATCCATAGGGAGCAGTGTATTTGAATGGGTGAGATGATGCTTAGCATTTCTTCAATTCAAATAAAAATAAATATGGAAAATCATCAGCATGTGGTTGTATATTACTTATACTGTTTACAGTGATGTGATGCTGAATTCCGTTTTATGCAGTGAAAGACAGTGGAGGCAGGAAATAAAAGGAGGAGCTTTGCTTTCCCACTACTCCAGTGTAAAGTCATAGTATAAAGTACTGAATGGTGTGTTGAACTAGTCAGATTTATTTTTTTGGTCTTCATCATGGGCCTTGGTAAAATTACCAGTAGCAATGTATTGTGATGTGACAAAACTCATCTTTCCACTTGTGGAATAGGTTTGAGCAAACAAAAGCATTTATTTCCACAAAAACTCTCAAGTTTTTTTCATTTTGATTCTTGAATATTGCTTCAAGAACTTTATAAGGCAGACTAGAATCTCCTGCAGGTGAAGATGTTGCTGCCTATTTTACTCTGAACAGCTCTGTTGCAGAACAGGAGGGGATCAGGATTAAATCCTTCGAAGTTAAAAAACTTTGAAGTTTACATGTTCGAAATTTACATAATCTGATCTGTACTCAGATCTTTCACATTTTTTCTTTTTTTTTCTTCTTTTTTTTCTTTTTTTTCTTTTTTTTTTTTTTTTTTACACCTGAGAATTACTGAATGGTAGGTCAGCCAAGCTTTCTGCCTTATCTTCTCACCTTCTTTTTCTTGTTCTAATAGTTTACAGTTGGTATCAGTCTAAAGCCTGGACAGGTCTCAGAAGCCATCTGGTTGCAAACTAGATGTAATTGGCTCAGTATTGTGAAAGTCTGAATTATAATAAATCCCACCTGTATGTTCTTATTAGAGTAACAAAGGAAACTGTAGAAAGAGGTGAAGATGATAGAATATATAGACACCCAGTAGCAGACCTACCTCTCAAAGTTATTTCCCTTTGATTTTATTAAGCAGAATGTCAAGGCCCTTCTTCCCTTGATTACCTTTAGTTTTAAATTTCATTATAGTTACTTGCAGTTGTAAAGAAGTGGATTCTGTGATTGCTGCATTTGCCTCCATTGTTGTGCTCTCCATAAGTTCTTTGGGTTTAGGTGTTTTACCTACTTCAGAATACAGAAATTGCAAATTAATTTTGCATGGAGAGATATATATTACCACATCTCATTAACTTTACTCTCTGGTTTAGTTAGCATATCTTTTAAAAAAGGTTCGGCTAAGGTTTTCAACTTAAGACTGCCATTGCCCATGAGCATTTCTTTACCATGAGGCACTAGCTGTTCTCTCATTCCCATTCCATGTGTACACGTCCTGTTAAGGTGTGCCAGGAGTAAAGTTGTCCTGGGAAGTTTTATTCTTTTTGTTCTTAATATTTTTTGGGTTTTTTCTTAATTTTAATATAATAAAGACCTGTATTTTAGCAACTGAAGCTGTTACGCTTAGTGGAGAGCTTTGAGTTCCTTATGTGTTGGGTATATAAAATTTAATTTGATCTTTTGGTCTTGGTTCATATGCTTAAGAATGTTCCATAAGGTCAAACAGCCATATAGATGGGGAAGTGCTAAATAGCTGAATAAAGAAATGGGTCGTCATAAAGAAATGCGTCTTCATACAAAATTTGTAGGCTGCATTCCAGAATACTGTGAGTTCCCTTCTCTCCCAAACACTGTTACTAAAAGTGCTGTTACTTGGCCAAGATACTGAAACCCTCTGAGAAGGAAGGGAGCAATTTTTAGGAGGTTCATTAAACTGCGTTGCAGTAGTTTAACAGTAGTTGTGTAGAATAATTCTAGGCAAACAGTATAGTTCTGTTTTTTTGATTGCAGTCTTTTAAATGCATCATGATTAACAATTTCTTACCTACACATAGGCTCTGTTTGTAGCCTCTAAGCTGAAGATATTTGATCATCTGAAAGATAAAGGTCCAATGAAGGCTGTGGATATTGCAAATGATGTTGGAACCTCTGTATGTGGAACTGAAAGACTCCTTGATGCATGTGCTTCTCTTGGATTACTGGAGAAAACACCACAAGGTGATTAATGTATCCTCCCTGCAACTGCATGTGGTACTGAAAGACAGGCAGGACTGGAAGAGATGCTTTTAAGGTCACAGGTTCTGACTTGATATTGTGGATAACTTGGATTTGGGGAAGAGGGAAATGGATTGTTACTCCTTTGCTTTTGTTATTAGTAGCTAGAATTGTTTCATATGGGGGTAGGCTTTATGTAATGAACACATTCAGGTCTCCTTTATGGAGACTTTAGATTGTTTTTGCTCTCTGGACATAATATTGAGCAAATGGCTAAGAAAAGGTTGCACAGACAGCAAGCAGTGTAACAGCTCAGATGTGTCATCTGCACTTGAATCACAACAACCCCATGCAGCACTACAGGCTGGTGGAAAAGTGGCTGGGAGGCTGCCCAGTGGAAAAGGACCTGGGGGTGTTGGTTGACAGCAGCTGAACGTGAGCCAGTGTGTGCCCAGGTAGCCAAGAAGGCTGATGGCATCCTGGCCTATATTGGCAGTAGTGTGGCCAGCAGGACCAGCGCAGTGACTGTGCCCCTGTATTCAGCACTGGTGAGGCCTCACCTTGAATCCTGTTTTCAGTTTTGAGCCCCTCTTGACAAGAAAGACACTGAGGTGCTGCAGCATGTCCAGAGAAGAGTAATGGAGCTGATGAAGGGCCTGGAGCACAAGTCTGATGAGGAGTGGCTGAGGGAGCTGGGGGTGTTACACCTGAAGAAAAGGAGGGTCAGAGGAGACCTTATTGTTCTCTACAACTACATGTAAGGGTGCTGTAGCCAGGTGGGAGACAGTTTCTTTTTACAAGTAACAAACAGTAGGATAAGAGGAAACAGCCTCAAGCTATGCCAGGGGAGATTTAGATTGAATATTAGGAAAAATTTCTTCCCTGAAAGGATTGTCAAGCATTGGAACAGGCTGCCCAGGGAAGTGGCTGAGTCACCATCCCTGGAGGTATTTAAAAGGTGTGTAGATGTGGTACTTGGGAACCTGGTTAAGTGGTATACTTAACAGTGCTGGGTTAAACGTTGTACTTGATAATCTTAGAGGCTTTTCCATTGAAGTGATTCTATGTTTCTTGCTAAAATAAATGTTAAATTCCATTCCCTGCTGCAGCAGTACAGTCAGTCTTCAACAGATGATCAGGGTTTTAATAAGGAGAGTTCTGCAGTGTGTCCCTCTTCATAGGCAACTTAAATTTTAGTGCTCCTAACTGGAACAGTCCTTGAAGGTGTATGTAAGTGAGGGAGTCAGTATTAGAATTAAGTTTTTCAGTCCACACTATGTATTTCTAAGTTTCCAAGTGCATGTTTTACATAGTAAGACTTGAAATGGTGAAGTGCCAAGAAAAGGAAGTAAAGGAGTCTTTTTAACTCTGTTAGAGGACAAGACAAATGAAAAAGCCCTAAAGGCAAAAAATATAGTGGAGAAAGCTCGAATTCAGGGAAGAAGCCATAATCTAAACAAAAATACAGTCAAGAATGAGGAACTTCTAATACTGTCCCTTGAATATTAGGTATCTGAGATACTCTGGTTTAAAATAAAAATAATAAATCAGTGTGTATCTATATTTCCAGCATCTAAATTCTTTTTATAAACTAAGTACTTACTCTTTTAAGAATGACAAGACTTTTAGAATTAATTACTTTTTCTGCAAAATTTGTACTACTAGATCATAAGATCAGGATTTACTAGCTATTTATGCAGGAAAATATGCCTTCAGATTTTAAACAACAGTTGTAAAGAACTGAAACAAAACTGGTTTCAATTGTTTTCTTTCCATAAGGTTACAGTAATACAGACTCAGCAAATACCTACCTGGCCTCAGATGGTAAATACTCACTTCATGGCTACATTATCCATTCTAATGATCACCTTTGGCCTCTCTTCACAAACTTGGAATCTGCCGTCAAAGAAGGGAGCAGGCAGAATCATCGAGCCTTTGGAAAGAAAGCAGATGATCTATTTAAGGTAATATAAACTCTTAACTAGTATCTGAACCAGCTGTGAGGAGCCCAGAACTGACCTACGGGCAAATGGGACAGAGCTCAAAGTTTGTCAGTCTCAGAAATGGTAGAACTACAATGTAATTCACTAATCCCAGGCTTCTGTTCCCTTCAACTTTAGGCTACGTAGTGGAGTAGAAGTAGTGGAACAACCACAGAATATATTGGGAAATTCAAGTGCTGAGAGAAGTTCTCCAGATGAAGTGTTCCCGTCTCACTGACACACTCTCAGAACAACCTCTGGGCCTGTTTAGTTTCATACCAGTTAGTACCTTACCACACATGCACTCCTTCCATATTGGATGCCAGTCTGTTGATACTGATGTGCATCCAGTTTAGGCTGTGCTGTATAGTCAAAGCTGGTTTGTGTTGATGCAGTGGAGAAGTGATCTAACCTCCTTTATGAAGCTTTGTAGTTTTGTATAAGCTTCAAGCTGATATCTATTGCTGATAAAATTGTAATCCTTCTGCCATCTGTTTCAATCTGTGGCATTCCTTTCCCAGTGCTAGCCCAGGTGGATGTGATCAGACTGGAGAATCACTTAGGGTTATAACTAGCCTAACTTGTCGATTACCCATCTTGTGAAGCAGGTTGAGAGGCATAAATATTTGTACCTGTGTTAGCAGAGAGCTGGTACTGTGAGCAGGAGAATATGTCAGGACTTCATCTCTGACAGCACTGCTGGCTTAAATTGTACTTCAGACTACATCCTGATGTCCTTAATTTGTATTTAACTTCAAGATGGTAATGGAGGCTTTCTCCTGAAGGAGATGTCTACGTCCGTCATGTATAGTCAATGGAATGAATTAAGGACTTCTAGAGACTTAAAAGTTCTGCTAGGCTCATGTTGGTACTTAAATAACTGGAGGACAGAAACTCCTTTGGAAATCATTCAGAGTCTTTAAAGGGAGTTAAGGTACTTTGCTTCAGGATAGCTGTTGCAGTAGATGCCTAAATTTATATACAAATTAAGTGGTTTAATGTACATGAACTGAATCTCATCCTTTGTTAAACATCTGGGTTATCAACTTTGCTTGGGTGATGCTTGTGTCCAGTTTGGACCTGGGCTCCATATGTGTACAGGATGGTATGTCTGAGCAGAATATATGGCCTGTCTGTGGTACTGTGTGCATTACAGCCTGGAGATACTTCCATTTCATGATAGAGTCAAAGCCAGCCCTAACTGGTGAAATCTGTATAAAAGTGAAACGTAAAGGGATTTGTGTGTATGTATCCTTGAAAAGGTATAGGCCTGAGGTTCTGGTACTGAATGCTTGCTTCTTCCCTAATCAGAAAAAACAGTATGATCTTTAATGTTTCTGATTTATGGTATGGTCCAATTATCTAGTTATTTTCCCATCATGGGAGAATAAATGTTTGAATGAAATGAAAGCAATTTGTGAGGTTATCAAGAAGGAACACTCTTGTTTTTCTTTGTCTCCTAAATCTATCCTTTCAAGATGTCTGTGTGATCAGAATTCTTGAGGGAATGCAAAAATCTGCTTATCACTACAGCAAAGGATTTGGATGAGCAAATAGTCAGTGGCACTTTTAAAAGACCTTTTCATTTTGGGAATTCTTATGTTCACCACATTCACCTACATCCTTGGTTGTACATAGTTTTAGTTAATTAATGAAAATAAACATCAATTACTCTGCTTTCCCCCCTTTTTAGGACTATTATCACAGCCAGGAGGTAAAGCAACGTTTTATGGGTGCCATGCACAGCATTGCTCACCTGACAGCAAGAGATGTGGCTACAGCGTTTGATCTTTCACAGTTTAAATCTGCTTGTGATTTAGGAGGTATGGCTTGTAACTGAACTTCTATGCAAATTAAAGGGAAAAGCTTGATTTCGGTTCCATATTTTATTATTTAAAAGATATGTATATTTTTTACTAGAACTGCAGTAATATTATCTACTGTTATTTTTTTCTGATATTGCAATGTCAGAATAAAAGAACAGTGCAGCTAATTGAAAGTAGAGTTATCTAAATGGTATATGAATGGTTTAAGATAAGTGAATGTTTGTCTCAATCAGTTACACAATTCAAGGCAGAAAAGAAGAGAGTTTGTGGCTCAGGTGATACAGCACTGGGCTGAGAGTGCCATTTTCAGCAGTTTTGTTCTCTCCTTAGAGAGCAACAACAACTCTCCTTAGGAGAGTTGCTCTCCACTACAGCATATCCAGGATTTTCAAAAGTAATGAAAGTAGTGAACTGCCACTACTGGGGTGTCAAACT
Organism: Corvus kubaryi; assembly: GCF_017639235.1. NCBI lineage: Eukaryota > Metazoa > Chordata > Aves > Passeriformes > Corvidae > Corvus > Corvus kubaryi. The sequence continues at coordinate 31,023,823 of NW_024580667.1, read as the reverse complement.
TGAAACACTGCACTGCTAGAACAAAAGCTTGGGTTCTTTTCTAGTGGGTTTGTTTTGTGTATTGTTGCAGTTATTAATATCTAAGATGTCCACCAAAATGTTGAAGACCAATGATATACCTAAAGAAACTTATTTTTAGCATTCCTTTTTTTGCCCTCCGCTTGGAGCGGCGAGAGGGAATGTTATTGCCATGGGAAAGATCCACTGAAGGAAGCACACTTTATTTTGTGCCTGGGGAGGTGGACAGCATGTCAGAGGAATTAAGCCCATACCAGTACAAGCATTGCCACTTGTGCAGAGACTCCAAAGCTTCACAATCTTTACTGTGCTGGAGAGTTTGTCAAATTCCATGTATCACTGCTTTGTAAATGCTAAACAGTTAGAGGTGCTCTTCAACAAGTAGAAGTCTTTGCCTTTTCATTTACATTTTGATACTCCCAAAAAAAGCCTGAGGTACCAATATCAAAGGTCACATTAGCAGTTCTGTGTCAGCAAGGAGTCATACCTGCATTCCACAAGCTTTAAAACCTTGCTCTAGCAATTAGGAAGTCCTGTTGCCCATGTTAGTTGTGGAGCTGACTGTCTACCTCTAGTTCTGATGGGATGTCTTTATTTTAATGTTATATACAGCCTTGTCCCAAAAATGTCTGTAAATTCTGGGAGAAAATACTTGATTTGACTTCTTTAAATTTTTAACAGGTTGCACTGGAGCTCTGGCTCATGAATTAGTGCAAGTATACCCAAATCTTAAGGTCACAGTATTTGACCTTCCAGAAGTCATTGCAAACACCTCTTACTTTCAGCCTTCAGGACAACACACTGCTCCAGTGACATTTGTATCAGGTAAATGTAGCACGCGATCTTTTGTCTGATTTGTTATCCTTGAGCATGGAACAGGCTCTTTTGCTGCTCTTCCAACCCCAAATATATCTTAGTACAGGGCAATGTAGGTTCAGCCATGCTAAATGGGGACATTGTATTTTTTAGTTGGTGGGGATAAAAAATGGTTGGAGAATGTGGCTAAATAAGTATGAATTAGTAATTTTTTGAATACCACTGGGAGCAGAGGCTGCATGTGCTTGTCTGAGGCATTTCATTTCTAGACAAGTTTAACATGGTGACTACAAAGAACTTTGTCTCCTTCCCTGCTTTAGGCTTGCTCTCCGTTTTTGTAACAGAATTCTTGCCTGTGATCTGCTCTTTAACTACACTTTCCTTGCCTGCAAATCAGGGCATACCTGTACCTGTTCATTCTTGTTACTTTTGTACTCTGCTGAGCACCTTGTTTTTGTAGTATGTGCTCCGTGGTTTCTGTAGGAATGTACTCTGTTTTCCAACAGGTGACTTCTTCAAGGATAGTCTTCCAGAAGCAGATCTTTACATCCTTTCTCGTGTTCTTCATGACTGGCCTGATGAAAAGATACATGTGCTATTAAGCAAGGTATCAGCTGTTTGCAGACCAGGTATGTTGTTTTTGTGATGAAAGGTGCATGTTAATGTACCTTTAATGAGTACTGAGTAATTCTTTTTTAATACGAATGTACGATATTCTTCTGTTCAATCGTAGTAGCCTTTGCTTGAATGTCTAGGTTTGCATTATGATAATACCTACTAAGAAAAAGAAGGAAACAAAGCTGCAAATAAAACTATGTATGTTAAGCTTTTACTATCATTGCAGGCTTCACATACAGCTATATCATCTCCCCAATCTCTGCCATGCCCAGTCTTATTAAGCCCTGTATAATCAATTAACTAAGCATGTGCTTATTTCTGTACATAAAATTAGCCTAACTAAAGCTCCTTTGGGTTAATCAAGAAGCAGCAGTTTGTTGTGCTGTTGGTTTGCTATCTCAGTAGTGTCCAGAATATGGTAAACTGGCTGAAATTCTGTACCACTTTATGCACACGTACCAGGAGAAATATGTAGCCTCTTTGACTTTCTACTACATTTGAATCATAGAATCATCAGAGTATCTCACATTGGAAGTGACCCATAAGGATACTCAGGTCAAACTCCTTGCTTCTTGAAGGACTAACCAGAACTAGTTCATACGACTAAGAATGTCATCCAGATGCTCCTTGAACTCTGTCAGGCTGGTGCTGACACTGCATCCCTGGGGAGCCTGTTCCAGTGCTTACCACCTTCTGGGTGAAGAACCTTTTTCAAATAGCCAGCCTGAACTTTCCCTAATGCAGCTTCATTCCATTTCTTTGTGTCCCATCACTGGTTCACCAGAGACAGCACCTCCCCTGCTACTGCTCCCTTTGAGGAAGTCGTAGATGGTGATGAGGTCACACCTCAGCCTTCTGTTCTCCAGTCTGAACAGATCAGGGGACCTCAGCTGCACCTCATGAATGTTGTCCTCATGGCCCTTCAACATCTTGGTCACATACAGTGAGGCATGCAAAACTGCACACAGAATCAAATAATACACTGAGTTGAAAGGGACCCATCAGGATCCTCAAGTTCAACTGCTGGCCCTATGCAGGATACCCCAAGGGTCACACCATGTGCCTGAGAACATTGTCCAAACACCCCTTGAACTCAGACAGCCTTGGTGCTGTGATCACTTCCCAGGGAAGCCTGTTCCAGTGCCCAACCATCCTCTGGGTGAAAAGCTTTTTCCTGATACCTGACCTAAAGCTCCCCTGACTCAGCTTCATGCTGTTTCCTTGAGTCCTGTCATTGGTCACAAGAGTGAAGAGATCAGTACTTGATGCTCCATTACCCCTTGTGAGGATGTTGAAGACCACAGTGAGGTCTCTCCCCTCAGTCTCCTCCAGGCTGAACAAACCAAGTGACCTCAGCTGCTCCTTTTAAGGCTTCTCCTCAAGGCCCTTCACCATCCTTGTGGCCCTCCTTTGGATGGTCTCTAATAGCCTAATGTCTTTTTTATATTGTGGTGCCCAAAACCCCACACAGTACTCAAGGCAAGGCAATACCAGCACAGAGTGAGACAATTGCCAGAGTAGTGATTTCGCATCCTGTGCTTGATGCACCCCAGAACACGGTTGTCCCTTTGGATTGCCAGGGCACACTGATGACTCTTATTCAGGCAGTATTAAAGATCAAAGAAGACAAAAAGCAGAAAAGCCTGACCACTAAGATCATCTGATTCCTTAATCCAACTGTAGCTCTGAAGTTTGTTTCAGCGGAGAGCATGCAAAATAAGACCTAGCCCATAAACTATAATCCTGATTATGAGTTATGAAAAAAAATTTGTGGGTGACTGTCTTAATCTTCTTTTGCAAAGACTGGGGTATGACAGATACTTACAGGAGTTGTTTGGTTCAAATAAAAGCAAGGCTGAGTTTAAGAGCATAGGCAGGAAGTGATCTGAACTTCTAGAGACACTGCTCTAAACTCTCCCTTCTTTTTAACAATTAAATGATTGCTTCCAGGAACAGATGACTGAAAGTAAACTTCTTTCACTGATTTCCACTGAAGACCATTTAAAAATCAGTCTGAGGGGACCTCTGTAACTGTCTCTGAGCAAAACATTTAAGTTAAAGCTAAAAATACTTAAACAGCACCACTTTTGGTTGTTTTGGAAATGCAGGAAATGCCTTGCTAGTGGCAGAAACTGTGCTTGATGAACAGAAGACACACCCTTCTGTAGCTGTGCTACAATCCCTCAGTATGACTGAAGGCAAGCAGAGAAGCGGCTCAGAATATAAACAGCTACTGGAGAAATATGGATTCACAGATGTACAAATTAAGATTACAGGAAACTTACTAGATGTGGTTCTGTGCTTCAAGAAGAGTCTGTCACTGTAGTGTACCCAGAAGCAATGTGGGATGCTGAATTTTCACCCCCTTGTGCAGTACACCCATCATCAACCAGCTTGTATGGGCAGTTTAGGAGCATTTTGGCCCTTTATCTGAAGCATAATTGTTACAGGCCTTGGATACAAGTTGGAGTGCAGCTTCTGCAGGAGTGAATTCTATGCATTTTAAAAAGTGTCTGGTACAGGCCAAAACTCCTGCATGTGAAATACCTTAATGTCCAGTTCTTCTGCAGACTGCATTAAGCTTAGACTTGACCTAGCTGTGTACAGCATGTCAAGTTAAAACTGCCAGCTTGTATTGAGCTACATTAATACCTTATTTTTTTCAGACCTTAAAATTAAAAAGAATTCTTGCTCTGCAGTGTATTCAGTGGTTACTGCTCATTTATATCAGAAATGAAAAATTAGATAATATTAATATTAAGTATTGTACCACCATCTGCCTGATTTGGGGATGTTAGTCCTGTTTTTTACTACTGTGTGGGACTTTACTCAAAAATATCTCAAGGACAGTCTCTTTTAAGCACTTTTTCTACAAGCAAAAGTGAAAACAGAACAAACCTCAAACATCTTCCTACAACAGCTATAACATCACAGAGGAACTTCAGCAGCCTCTGACCTCCAGCCACAGTATGTACCTGCACAGGCTCCAGCTGAGAGCTGTTCATATTGTGTACTATCACTTCTGGGGTTTTCTGAATATGGTTGAATGACCATATATGCTTTCTGTCTCATTAACTGAGATGAGTTTTAGGATTTATGTATAAACCCTTGTATGAAAATTAAAAAAATAAATGTTTCTTCATGCTTCAGTCTTTAATTGGAGAGCCTATTTATAGCTTCAAGTAATTTGTCACTAATGTCACCTCTCCTAATGTTTATTTCTCTCCTGATACTTCATTGAAATTTATTTTTTTCTTTTTAAAGTGTACTTTTTAGTGGAAGCCTCTCTGGAGATAAAGGTTGCACTTTCAAACTAGCTTTCTTCTCTATCAGTTGTGAGTTTCTTGCTTGTCACTTGTACAGCAATAGTCCCAATAAACCAGTGTGAAAGAGGCTGTGCCAATACTGAATCACCAACCTCAGCAAATTAGAGAGGGTCAGTGAGGAAGGTTAAGAGTTCCATCTGCCCGGATGTTACTTAATCAGGAGTTACTTTGCTCCTTGACTAATGGGTAAAGAAAAAAAGCCACAGATTCAACTCATCAGGAGAAACACACTTACTACAGAGCATTTTAGGTGTAAAAATCAGGGAAATGTAAGACTTTACCATAGTGGGGTTTTTAATTCTTAGCAAAAGCTTTCTATGAATGGAAATTTGACTGATCTCATCTGTGCAGACATTTAAAATAGAAAAGGCCAAATATTCAACAAATGAATAAATTTGAAATGTTTCTTTTCCACATTGACATGAAGCTTGCTATTAGCTTAACAGGTTTGTATGTTGAGAGAGACTTGTTCTTGCAATCAGATCTCTCACAGTTATTCATAAAACTCATAATGCTGTGCTTTAAGCTGCTCTAAGCTGTTTGAGTCAGAAACAATGAAATCCTAAAGTTGGCACACCTGTAACTGTCACAGACTTTAAAACTGTGCCCCTAAGTACTATGTCTCTGACTGTAAAACTTGAATAGAATGTGTCTGGCTACCACACAGCCTTCATGTACTCTGTCATTAAGGCACAACACTAAGCATTAGTCCCTTGGGCATGGTGTCTGTTGTCCTGCACCACAGGTTTGCTCTCTTGGGATAATTAAGCATTGGAGTAGGTGGTCCAGGGATGTTGTGGAATCTCTGTCCTTGGAGGCTTCCATGTGAGAAGCCCTGAAGAAGCTGAGCTGATTGTAGAGCTGCCCTGCTCTGAGTGGGAGGCTGGACTAGAGATCTCCTGTGGTCTGTTTCAGTCTCAGCTGTTCTACAATCATTTGATGCAGCCTGGACACCTGGGGAATTATAAGCTTATCTTATTAATATACAAAATGAGTTTTCCAGTTGCTCTGAATATCTTTTGCTGACTGGTAGAAGGAGTGGATTTAATCATCTAACACTAAAAAGATTTTCTAAGCAATATGCATAACTGAGGAAAATTGTCCTGACATGAAGAATGAGGGGGGTTAAACTTCAAAACTTTTTGATGATTATTAAATGTCTGAGGTTTACAAGTTGGAATGGCTCTGAAGAGATTGTCTTAAAGGTCAGAAAGATATGAATGGTATGCAGCACTTAATAGGAAAATCACCATGAACTGCTGCTACTTTGATCTGAGTTGGTGCAAGGCCAAAAGGCAAGTATGTATAGCAATGCTTGTTTTGTCAGTAGCCCTCTCTTGTCTTCCCTTTCCCCTCACAGGTGTGAATATGGAGAAAAAGACTGTGAGTCAGATCATTTAAGTTCTGCTTTCATCCTTAGGTTAGTCCCACCACAAAGAACTTGGGTCCTACAGAATAATGTACAGAATGTATTGAACAGAAACATTGACTTCTCCTCTGCTTCTGTAATGCTTGCCATTCTTCTCTCTGCTTGGCATCATTTCATTATGAATGTGAAGCAACAGTATATCCCAAAGTCATGCAACTCTATTCCTGTCTTACTGTTTTCTATAGTCCTCATGACAAGTCTGCAGAAGTCATCCCCTTTTCTCCTGAAAACAGAGACATGCCTTGACTTGTGTTTGATCACTCCATACTGTGAAAGGGAATTTCCTGGGGTTTGTTAAGAGGAGTGGATTATTCATTTAATAGTGCATTAGTCCTTTAATAGCACAGTAAATCCATAAATGATAAAGGAAATCACCCAGGTCTTGTAGTTTGCACCCCTGTATATGGTAGCAGAAATTTTCTTGCCTGACAATGGATTAGAACTGTTGCATGCATTTGTTTTTAAATCAGGGTGTGCAGTTTTGCTGGCTGAAATGGTGTTGGATGATGAGAAGAAGAACAGGAGCACAGCTCTGCTGCAGTCTTTGAACATGCTTGTGCAGACAGAGGGAAAGGAGAGAAGTGGCTCTGAATATCAAGCCTTGCTGGAACAACATGGATTCACAAATGTTAAAATCAGAATAACAGGAAATTTATTAGATGTCATTCTCTGTGTTAAGACCTAGAAAAAATGGATTAAGTAGCAGTCTGGATGTCTTATGTTTGATGTTTTGTAATCATGCAAATACATTCTCAGCTTCCTATCAATACCATATACAAGTAATGTAACAAGAAATGTTATATCAGCTTTGTGGTGTTACTTTTAAAAAGGGAGAAAGATTGATTACATTTACTTTAGACTTCAGTAAAATGATGCCAGAGGATTCTGTGGCTGCACAACACATGAAGGACACAAATGGTGTCATCAGCCTGACGGCAGTATTCACACTTCTGAGAAATCACTGTTTCTTCATACTTGGTGCAATTAGAATAGTAGAGTTTTTAGACCAGCACACATTGCTTTGCCCTCTTCCAGGAGGTTAATGTTGGTATCATTTTAATGTCCTTTGGCCCCATCAACGTCCATTTTAATATAATTTTATGTTACACCTTCTACGGTAAATAAACACTCTCTAATCAAGCCTGGAAACTGCTACTGCAATGGTGTAGTCAAGATTGGAAATGAGAACTGGAGCAGCAGCTTCCTGAGAGAGTCAAGACAGACTGCTCTGCTTTGAGAGAGGTTTCTGAAAAAAGGCAGTTATATAAAAGCACAAGTTTCTTCTGTGACTGTAATTCGAGATTAAATGTGAGGGCACCAAGTTTGTTTCAAGAACATTATCCTACACCTTTTTAGTCCTACTTAATTTGCGAGCTCCTATAAAAGTGAATAGCAGAATATGGGATTAGATAAAGAGAAAAAAAAAGGTGCAGAAACAGAAGAAAAAGTGTGGTGATAGAGGAAAAAGGATTTCCCCCAGCCATATGCAGGTGAGCTCCCAAGGTGAACAGAACATGACAACTGCTGACTGAACAGTTTCCCATTACTTGGGCCTTTTACCTTCATTTTTCACACTGATGATACTCAAGAGTCTTAGAGTATAAAGTTCTTTTTAAATCAATAGAAAATTTCATGGTGAAAAAAATCTCAGTCTTGCAGACAGTGTATTATGCTAAGAGAGTATTAACATTCAGTTATGAGCTTTTTTAAAAGGAAGAAATACCATGTTAGGCTGTGTGTGCCTCTCTGAATGTATGTACCACAGCCTTTCACAAATTGTCCAAAATAATGGTCTTGTAACACTGTATGTGCATAACCCTCTGTGAGCACAGGATTCACTTCAGTCTATCTGTATTATGATGTAGAATACAGAAGAGCACACAATTTACTTTGGATCTTTTGATGTGCAAAAAAAAAAAAGTATAGTGACATATCTAACGCAGTATATTGTACTAGAGCAGAGACAAAGGCTATGCTTGGCACATCTTCTCACAACATGCCCTCTGAGAGAGATGCTCTCATTTTGAAATCCTACAAAGTACATACATGTGTAAGCAGTGGTTTCTGGCACCTCAGCTGCTGCAGCTTTGTGGTTTACCAGTCATCTGTTTAAAAAACAGGTTTGGCCTTATTTACTTTGGTTGGAAACATCCATTAAAAATGAAAGCAGGTGAGTGTGAACAAATGCCCTCCAGCTAGCATAATTTCAATACTTTTAGAAAGAATAGGTATAATTTTGGACAGAAGTTTGACCATTAAGTTAAAAATACCAATTTCAGCATACAGTAAAATTAGCAAAGTCACTGATGGAAACCAGGCCTGTCTTGGTAGGGCCTGAGGCCCTGCCATGAGTGCTTACCCTGGCAGCATGCAGAGGAGGTTTTCACAGCATCTAACTTTGAGTGCCTATAAAAGACACTTGAACCACCCTTTCCTATTGTCCCTCTATTGCCCACAGGAAACTGCAGCTAAGTCCTTTGGCAGTTCATTGTCTTGGATCAGTTCAGTGACATACAGAAGAACCCCATGATGTGATCCTTGGCACTGGCAGTGCTAAGGAGGAGGCAGGAACAGAACTTGGGAACAAGGATATGCCATGGATCAGCATTATCCAGAGGGTGGTGAGCATGGGGCAAAACCCATTGGTGCCCAGACAGTGCCCCAAATCTGCTCCTCTCCATCTGACAGGTGCTGCTGCCCCACGAGGATCCTCTGCAGAAAGCTGTGTCTCCATCCTAGACTGGCTTCCAGGAGTTGCCACAGAAGGAGCCTCCCAGCTCGCTTGCTTCTGCTGCTCATTGAATACTGCCCGGGCCCACAGACCCGCACCCCAAAGCCAGTGCTCCACCAGCTCACGTTCAGCTTCACAGAATCATAGAATCACAGAATCAGTTACGTAGGAAAAGAATTCTCAGATTATCAAGTACAACCTCTGACCCAAAACCATATGTCAACAGCTCATGGCACCAAGTGCTACATCCAGTCTCCTTAGACACACCAAGGGACGGTGACTCCACCACTTCCCTGGGCAGTCCATTCCAATGTCTCACCACCCTTTCTGTGAAGCAATTCCTCCTAATGTTCAACCTAACTGTCCCCTGGCACACCTTAAGACTGTGTCCTCTTGTCCTGTTGCTGGTTGCCTCAGAGAAAAGGCCGACCCTCACCTGGTTAAACCCTCCTTTCAGGTGGTTGTAGAGAGCGATGAGGTCACCCCTGAGCTTCCTTTTCTCCAGGCTAAACACCCCCAGCTCCCTCAGTCACTCCTTATAGGACTTGTGCTTCAGACCCTTCACCAGCTTCATTCCTCTTATCTGGATCCACTCCAACACCTCAGTGTCCTTCCTGGATTAAAGGGCCCAGAACTGGGCATAGTACTCAAGGTGTGGCCTCACGAGTGCTGAGTACAGAGGCAGGACCACTGCCCTGGTCCTGTTAGCCAGGATGGCATTGGCCTTCTTGGCCACCTGGGCAGCGCTGGCTCACGTTCAGACGCCGTCACCAGCACGCCCTGGCCCTTTTACGCTGGGCAGTTTTCCAGCCAGTCTGCCACCAGCGCTGCATGGGGTTGTTGTGACCCAGGTGCATTCTGCATTTGGTCTTGTTGAACCTCATGCAGTTGGCCGCCCATCGATCCAGTCCGTCGAGATCCCTCTGCACCCTTCGTGCCGGGCGGTGCGGAGACCCGCTGAGCTGTGCGGGCTGGTGCGGGCGCTACCGACAGCGACAGAAAGCGATCGCGGAGAGCGCTTGGGAAGACGACTGTAGTGGGGACAGTTGTGTGAGCAGCGCGATGACAGCCAGGCTGCCCCGCGGCGGCCGGGCCGGCGAGGTGGCGGGGCGGGGCCGGGCCGGGGCGGGCGGAGGCGCCCCGGGTGACGCGGCGCTGCGACAGTGGCGCCTCCGGT